>NC_090443.1:734312530-734630864 GCF_031143425.1 Pleurodeles waltl
CTGTCCTGCGTGGGAAGGCAAGGGCTTACCTTCACCCAAGTTGGACAGCTGGTAGAGAGGACTGTCTGGACAACTTCCAACCACCACCCGTGTTGCAGGATTCATGCAGCTCAGCAGGAGAGGGGATCCACACAGCTGGTTGTTGTTGCTGTTAGTTCCTCCAGATGCAGAGGTGTGACTCCTTCATTCTAAGGGAGATTACTCCTTCTTTCCTGTGCAGACTGAAGACTGGCTTTCCTCCGAGGATGCACAACCAGGGAAATGTTGCAAAAGCTGGAAGGAGCCGGAGAAACAATGTTACAGGCGAATTCTTCATCTTTGTTGCAGATTGTTGGGTCCTGGAGAGTCCAGATGCAGTTACTTTGGTCAGAAGTTGAGGTAAGGGATGCAGACGAATTCTGCTGGGATATTGCAAGACGAATCTGAGGAACCACCCAAAGGAGAGACCCTAAATAGCCGTGAAAGGGGGATTGGTCACCTAGCTGGGTGACCGCCCATCAGGAGGGGGCTCTGATGTCACCTCTCTGGCCTGGCCACTCTGATGATCCCAGAGTTCCCTGCCAACCTTGAATCCAAGATGGCAAAACCCAGGGACCCTCTGGAGAAGCTCTGGACACCACCCCTGGGGTGGTGATGGACAGGGGAGTGGTCACTCCCATTTCCATTGTCCAGTTTTGCACCAGAGCAGGGACTGGAGGTCCCTGAACCGGTGTAGACTGGTTTATGCACGGAGGGCACCAAATGTGCCCTTCAAAGCATACCAGTGGCTTCAGAAGGCTACCCTTCCCAAGCCATGCAACACCTATTTCCAGAGGGAGAGGGAGTAACACCCCTCTCCCAAAGAAAATCTTTTTATCTGCCTTCCTGACCTTGATCTGCTCAAGCAACAGGAGGGCAGAAACCTGTCTGTGAGGTGGCAACAGCTGGGGCTGCCTGAAAAACCTCAGAAGGATGTGGAAGCAGTGTTGGCAGCCCTCTAAGGATCCCCCAGAGTGCATGGAATCATATAACCAATACTTGCAAAAGTATTGGGGTATGATTTCAGCATGTTTGATACCAAACATGCCTAGGTCCGGAGTTACCATTATGTAGCTGGACAAAGGTAGTGGCCTATGGCCCAGTAGATGCATAATATGGCGTCCCCGCACTTATAAAGTCCAGGAAAGTGGGTGTGGAGTGTATACCACACTGTTGGGGTATATCTGCTAGTGCAGGGGTGACCTCACACACAGGTACATGCACCCTGCCCTCTGGGCTGAGAGGGCCTACTATAGGGGTGACTTATAGCGACCAAGTTCAGTGACCTATAGTAAAAATTAGTGCATGCACCCGGTTCACACATACTACAAAGCAGGCCTGCAGAATGCTTTGCATGGGCTCCCTATGGGTGGCAGAATAACTGCTGCAGCCCTTAGGGATCCCTGGAGCCCCAGTGCACTAGGTACCGTATACTAGGTGCTTACATGGGGGCACCAGTATGGCTATTGTGAGATGTATATAGAGTTTTGGGAGAGCGAGCATAATCACTGGGGTCCTGGTTAGCAGGATCCCAGTGAACACAGTCAAACACACTGACAACAGGCAGAAAAGGGATTAACCATCCCAAGAAAGAGGGTACTTTCCTACAGCTACTAGACCACCAGGGATGAGGTGCATGGATGAACCTGCGGGTGGAGGAAGGCGTCAAACTGAGAGTAGGGAGACTCTCAGTTTGTCCTAGACAGAGGCAGCAGCAGCCAGAGGAGCTGGTGAGGGCAGCAGACGCTGACCAGAAGGTCAGTGCGGTTACCTCTTTTGCAAGAAGGATGTCTAAAGCAAGCCGATTCTGCAAAACCATTGATCTTATGGCAACCATTTCTGTATTAACAAACAAGAAGGCACTTGCTGTATCTGTAGACAACTTATCTACAATAGTTGATAATTTTCTTATCTTCAGATCATTCAGGATCACTCGTACAGATGGAATCATTGCACCAAAAATGTCCTACAGTCTCTGAAGCACTGACACCTCTCTTGACTTAAGCATTTGACTTCTCATCCCACACAGGATCATCAAATTGTTACACATGATAAATCTTCGGAAAAACTATTCCTAAATAACATGTACCATAACATCCTTTCAGTAATCTGAAATAAGCATTCCTTCCACAAATGAAATAAACTCCTGGAATTGCTAGATCTTGTCCATTCCACATAAATGTCCAAACACTCTTAAACAAAACACGTCCACACTCGGTTGTTCCTACAAACCTTGTGTCAGGTTTCAGTCTGGGTCTGTTTACACATAATTTTCCTACATGTTGCCAATCTAAAGTCAAGTTACCTTGACTTCTTGCTGCTGACGGGGCTGCTTCTTCCTTTCCTCATTCATGGACTCCTGCTTCTGCCATTGCTTTAGTTCCTCTGTTATTAAAAAAAGTAATTTTCTACTGAGGTAGGAATACAGGTCAAATTATTTATTTTGCTCAGTTGTTTCATGATGGGAACAATTGACTAGACTAAGTCATAAATTAAGTAATAATACTGAAAATACTCTTGCTGATACAAAAGAGTCAGCAACAAGTTACAGGAAATCCCATACGTTTAGCGATACTATGTTATTCCTTCAGTAACTGGTGAAGGCAATGTGTGGATACATAGCAACTTTTAACATCTACAGTATCAGCATATTCATGCAATAATTTATAATAAGCATTTGAATAAAGATCTCCTTTAAAATGTAGATGTAATACCTTTTTATCTAGTGTATATATTATGTAATCTGTTGGCATTGTGGAACTGGGGGCATATGTTGATCTAATGTTTCCTGTTCTATGTGGTGTTGGTAAGCTTATTCCAATAAGTAATGCAATCATCAAAATAACTGTCACAACTAAAACTCTAATGAATAGGTATCTAAGTTAACTCTCGTGTTTCTAGTGGACTGCATGAATTCTTTAATTTCATACCTGTAATTAGAAAAAAAAAAGAAAAAATGCAAATAGTGGCAACAAAAATAGCAACTCTTTTTTAGTTCTTTGTCTTTTTGTTGTGATCAAAGCAAATAGCACAAAACAATAAAAAATCTTTTTTTTTCTTCAAAGTTCAGGTTTTTAATTTCACAAAATCATCTTTAATTGGCTACTCGGTCCATCATACGTGTCTAATAAAATTTCAAATGTCTCTAATAAATGCGCAGATCAGAGTCCTTAATAATCACATCCAACATATGTTTTCTCAGTCTGTCAAGTGGCATTGAAATTTCAGAGTTCAATTCTGCCTCGAGAATGAATTCCTTCTCCCAGTCATTTGCTGCAACATATGTCTATTCAGGTACTGCGCACTTTTGTTTTGATCTCTTGTTCACTTGGCCAATGGTCTACAGCCACAGCTCATTTTACTACAGCGCTTGGTCCTTCATCTGCATCTGTGCTCTGTGGAGCCAACTGGTTTTGCCTGTTTTTGTCTCAAACCTTCTGTTGCAGCTTGTGCAACCCCAGCGGCTTGACTAACCTGCTCCCTTCATCTCACTGTAACCGGCCCTATGGGGACAGGTGCGGTTTCATCAAGGGGACCTGGAACTTTGGAAGTATGTGCCTCATGGATCCAGTTAGGGAGACCAGCACACTTCACAGTTGTTGTCGTCACCAGCACAACTTAGAAATGCCCCTTCCAACGCGGTTTTAAGCAGGACTTCGGAATGTGCTTTTTAACTATGACATAGTCACCTGGATACAAGTCATGACATAACTCCTGCTGCGACTGGACTGTAGCTTCTCCAACCTGATGAAACACAGAACAAACCAAGTCAGCCAGTCCTTTACAATAATCGAGTACCATGTTATCTGTAATGTTCACAAGCACATTTGCAGGCACAGTTAGTAGTCTCATGGCACGGCCTATGAGGATTTCTTGGGGGGCATTCATGTTTTCCTGACTGGAGTACTGTGCAACTCATCAAAACAAGAGGGAATGCATCAGGCCATTTCAATGAGGTGGTAGCACAAACTATTACCAGTCGGGACTTTCAGAGGTCTATTAACTTGCTCCACCTACCTAGATGCTTCCGGCCTGTAACTGCAATGGAGCCTCTGCTCAACTTGTAATGCCACACATCCTTAGTTTCAGTATTAAAGTGGGTCCCTAGGTCTGACTCTAGAGAAGTAGGGAATTCAAACCTGGGTATTGATTCCCTAAGCAACAGCTTTGCTACTGTTAGGCTGTCATTTCTCTTGGTTGGGTAAGGCTCAACCCAATGAGAGAACGCATACAGTAACCAAGACGTATCTCAGTTCATTACACACGGGTAGCTCAATAAAAGCAAGCTGCATCCTGTTTAAAGGCCCTCCTTATCTTCTCATGTGACTCGATGTAACTGCTGTACATTTGCCTACATTCATCTGCTGACATGTGACACACCTGCGACAAAGGGCTTCTGCCACCAATCGGAATCTGGGATTGAACGGTTTGCTTAAACATCCATACCATAGCATCACAACTAACAAGAGCTGGACCATGGTAATGCCTAGCCATAGGCAGCAACAAACTGTTAGGCATCACAACCTTCCATCATTTGAAACCCAAACCTCATCTTCATCTCTTTAGACACAACCTGCTGTAACTCAACTCTGCTGTTCTTCCTGGCACTTCTTCCTGGCATCTCTTAACCTATCTATCAGTAGCAGTTAACAGAAGATTGTGACATTTCTTATGTGCCTCATTGGTGTACTCACCATTAAAGGCAGTACAATTTAATGCACAATGTCTAGCCACCTCATCGGCATAACTATTGCAGAGAGTTACATAATCAGTGGCTTTGCGGTGTGCAGAACACTTCACAACCACAATTACGACAGATAACTGTAATGCATTCAATTCAATATTTATTTACGTTTTGGATCCCTACCGAGGTGCACAAAAGAGATACAAATAAAACACACCTGAAAATCTAAACAGTAATGAAATTCCATAAAATGTGGAAAAATACTTGTCACAAATGTGCAAATTGCGGGCTACAATAGACTGTTATAAAATGCATAAAACTGAATATTTGAAAGACACATCAGACTAGACTGAACATAACACAAAAATAGAAAATACAGTAATCAAATAAAAGCGCAGAATAGTAGAAAAGTGCATAACAGGCAAAGTTGAGACCGCTCATAGGCAAAAGGACTGATACAATTTCAGCAAACAAGGGTTTCAGTTATCTGCCGTTAAATTGAAAAGGCATTGCCACAGATCTGGAAAAGATTTTAAAACACATTCAGAAGACATTTTAATTTTTTTTCCGCACAAGCCATTTCAGAGGGAGGGGCAAACCATCAATGTGTCGCATCAACAGCTGAGGTTACATTATATTTCAGGAAAATTGGTCTCAAATAGCTATGATGTGCAAAATACAAATTCGGGCATTTTTACTATGGGATTGGCAAATCTTGCAATACTTCTTTTTTTTTAGAATTCCTTTCCAAGATCCTGTAATATCATGCAGTGGTAGTAGATTTAACTTTAGTAATGAGATAACTCTATGTACCCCATGGGGGAGGTTGCTTATAGATACTGCTACCTATTATTGTTTCATTTCTTACAGACTGACTACAAAGTAAGATGTCCCTACTCTTACTCACTGTGGACAATAACTTTTGTATCCAGTTTTTTAACCTAGATTTTTGGAGAGGGAGATCCTCAGCCTAATGAATGCTAAACATTTCCTTGGTTTTCATGTAGATGGAATAAAACACACTTTTCCCTCTCATAAGTTGAAAGGTTTCAGACTTCAACACAGTGCAAATAGAGCCCATTTGACCACTCCCCCACCTCAAGGCCGCTGCCAACATGAGAACAAAAGTGGAGGGTAACCCAAATTCCAGCCAAAGAACGGAGGGAGGAGCCATGAAATTCAGATTGCAAATTAGATGGTAAATGCACCTCTCTGTCTTCTTGAAGAAGGCCCAACACCCAACATTCATCGCTTCGCCCATTTAACTCAAAGTGAGTGTAATTTTCACCTCTACACTGATAGAACATGGGAAAAATTCCTCTGTCCTCAACATTTGTACAATCTTTGTATGGCTCAGGCCCGAGCCAAAGCTTTACTGCTACAATGATTTATATGATCAGCACTAGAAGAGTTACTGAAAAGATCCTTCTTAGATAGGGAGAGAACTGCATTAGTTCCATTATAGAATTTCCTAGAGTTCAGCTAAACGTTTTCTTTGATCTCACCACCCTGTTCTAAAGATAATAACTTTGCTCTTGGCAATACTTATCTTTAAGAAGTGCTCCTTAGCATATTTTTCTAAAACACTGAGCCATCTTTAAAGACCTATTGTCGTTAAATCCAACAGGATTGCATCATCCGCCTAAAGAAGACAACCAACACACATTTGTCCAAGGGGGCCGCAAACATGCAATTTCCAAATTCTGGCCTAGAAGCTTAATACTAACGTGAGACTAAAAGGTGCACCCATTAGCTATATTATATTCACCAGTGACTTGTGCTAAGTTCCAGTCCTCAAGGACAATAAAATGTAAATCGACTAGCGCAGTAAGAGTACCATGGTCACTCAAATCAGTCTGCAAAAATCTGCAGCTGAGTACAGGCATTGAAAATGTGATAAGATACCACCATATAATCAATTAAGGACTGTCCTTGAGAACAATAAAACGTATAAGAGGCTGGAGAATCCTCAGGACATCTGTCATTCGAAAATACAAATCCTTTAGATCTCATACTTTCAAAAAAATAAAAAAAAATACCCTACTATCCACCCTGATTTTTTTCTGGCAAAATCACATCTAGAATACGCAGGCCTCATCCATTGCTGAATTGCTAGAAATCATACAGCAGAGTTGGACACCTTAGCATTAGAGTCCACCAACAAAATTTCATCTGGGGACAGTTCCCCATAATGCTAATATTATGCACAAAGGAGAGCATAGAGTTGACTGGAGAATATTTCACCTTAGCAGGTAAAGCTTTCCCTGATCACTGATCCATTTGTTCTTTCTGATATATTTTAATGAATACACATTATCCGCCTTGGATTTTACTCTTGTTTTTCTGTTCACTATTTTTGGAGGAGACCCCCCCACTCTCCAGGGCTTGCCCACCAGCTTACCAATTTCTCTCAACACCCAAAAGCCCCCTCCCCCTCTAACCCCCCCACTTTGCATATTAGCCCAACTCGTGGTAGTATGATGTAACCCCAGAAGGATAGAGGACCACACATCCAACACATGGTCAGAGTAAGAAACCGATCTTTCCAGCAAGGATAAAATAGGCAACAGTACTATACAGTACAGATGCAGAACGTAATTTCAGATGAGACCTTCCCATCGCCCTCCCCATCCCTGTTAAGCTTCTGTGCAGCTTCTTGAGAGCCTTTAAACACAATAGAATCACATTTTAATGCATTGATAGAGTTCACAACATTCATTGAATGTGAAAAGTTCAGCAAAACCGAAGAATGCCCTATAGAGGGAGTGCTACAGTTTAATGCTGGCAGGGCAGGGCGGCTCGGGAAACAATGCAAAGCCTGACCCAACTTGTCCTGCCCCCCTCCCCAAAGCAGCAAACAATGTCAAGCATACTTCTGTCTGCTGATTCTTATCAATTATAATGCCAGCATCAGCCAAGGTATAGCCTTGAGACATGAGAGGGTCCTCAGCAAGAGCTTCAGTAGAGTTCCCCCAGCCAGGCGATTTTTAGAAAACAAGATGAGAGTCTTGAGCATGCAGACAGTCCGGGGGATCACCCTGAGTCCCTCTTAAGTCATGCTCCAGAGTTTTAGGAGAGCCATTTTCAGGTATGAGCTCAGGGCAACTGTTTGGTAGGAGAATGGGCAATCCGGCCTGCAGCCCCACAAAGTCCGACTCTTGGTCGTCGCCAGAGCTTGGTGCCAATAAAACGGCTCCCCCATGAGCTGTTCTAGAGAGAACCACACAGTGGGTCAGATTTGGATATTGCTGGAAGAATTAGAAAAGCTTGAACTCCCTCACTCTGTGCCGGGTAAGGTGAGAGATTCCCAAATAGGACTAACAACTTGACAGCCTCTTTGCTTCTTGTTAATAAAACGCTAGTGATGGAAGGATAAGACTTCAGATAAGATTAATGGGAGTTCCTATGACAAGTAGATTTTTTTTAATCTCAATAGATTAACAGATGAATTGGAGTCACCAATCAGACACCCAGATCGAAGTTTCCTCAGTGTCATTTTTAGCTCCTCCTTCAACAGCTTCAACTCTTATCTCATGTGTTTCCTTTGACAACTTCCATCACAAACACTTTTAAGGAGCAAGGTCATTAATTCCCATGGTGCCATACCTGGGAGGAGGGAGTGTATGCAAGGCCCAGATACTGGTATGAGCAAGGGGTGCTGAGCGGTGGGACCCACCTGGCCTGCAAGCCGCACCCAGACCTAACCAGTACGCTTATGTGGGCATGGGGCTCAACCTCAATTCATCAGTATCTGATCCACTGCTCCCTAATTGCTCTTACTCTGGACCAACTTCAGACACTCCTTACTCTTCCTTTTACCTCCTTATACTTCCTCACCGCTCCAACTACAACGGCAATACTGCCTTACAAGGGTTAGGCTAAACCAAGAGATATTCTTGGTGTTATGTTGCCATCAAGGTCCTCATGGAGTCCTCATAGAGTCCTCATATTCTTCTTAATGCACTTACTGCACTTGTTAATGCACTGCGGTTTATTATATAATGAGTAAGGGCCAGTGAGGACCTATGAAAGGGGAGGTGGTAAATAAGAATCTGTAAGCCCTTACACTGCGTGTCCGTTATACTGGAATCTGTGCCCATGTGCCAGTGTAAAACAGTGTAAGTTGAAGCCATGGCTTAAATGCCGCTAAAGGCTGCCGAAGCAGACTCCTGAACGCCTACTTTGTCAAGGCCAAAAGAATGGATGACCAGACAAATTTCCTGACGAAAACCAGATCCCTGTCTGGAGACTGCCCACAAGGTGCACCCAAGCCACCAGCTGACGAGCCTTGACAGATCTCAGCCAGCCCTCTCCGCAGTGGTGCACTGCCTGCAGCGAGCCTGCAGTAACCAGCTCCCTCAGCTACTCGCTGCACTCCTTCAACCCCCTCCACAATGTGAGAGTACACTTGGTGTGGTTGGGAGAGCACAGTTCAGTGCAGTGCCGGCTGCCGAAGGAGGAGGAAGAAGGTAGCAAGGATTTCACGCTTGTCGCTGCACGTGCATCCAGGCTGCTTCTGCAGGCTCGCTGGGCCCACCACGGGGACCTCCATTTGTGCAGGACCTGCTAACAACCCCAGCATTGTGCTGCAATGCGTGATGTGCTGTGTTCAGCGGTCTCGGCAGTCGGCAGCCTTTTTCTTTGCCTCTCTGGCTCTACTCCTCTCGGCTCTGTGAGCTCGCTGCTCGCTCACTCTAGTGACATCACAAAAAAACTGTACACTCCAGTACAAGTAGTAATGCATTCAACAAATTATACACTTTTTGTCCATTGCGTATTGGGGAACTAGAAGAGTTTAAAATCCTCTCTGGGACAATAACTGTCCAAAATCTAGAACAATACAAAGCCTTATTGACAGGGTTGTGTGAAGCCCCTAGCAGTACCTGAACTACTGATGTATCTCCTTGAAGTACCCTAACACCGCTCCTCAGGTCTAGTCTCAAGTTGCTTCGAATGAGACATTACACTACAAACATACCTGCTTCTAGTTCAGCATGTCCGGCATGGGGGTGTACGAGAGGCCTTTTGTGTGCAAGATTTCTATGTTGTTGAAACAATCAAAAGAGTTCTGAAATTGACCCTTGAGTTATTTAAAATTTTGTAAGATAGTGGTAAGCCATCAGTGATATGTCCGCGTGATTGTTTGTACACAAGGAAGAAGCAGTGATTTCTGCTTTGACAGTGAATTCTGAGAACTGTGTAGGATGTTTGAGTCATTACTAACTATGATTACTCAACAGAATAGTGTTCAACTGAGGAGTACATTCAGAACTATGAACATTGCGTTCATCGTTGTATAATTTAATAAGATGTAAAACTTCAAGATCTTATTTGTGAGAAATACCAAAGTGCCATGGACGTTACACAACCTAAAGAGTATTACCAGCTTTTCCCATACTCAAATCTTACTGAAACGTATCTTCTAGTAGCTCGGCCCCACGCCTTCCTCCATGGATGTCAATTCAGCGAAATGCCTGGGGCAGAGGAGGTGACACCACATGCCCTTTGACCTCCACTTTCTCTCTCTCTCACACACACACACACATTATGAATATGCACAAATGCATACTTACATACACTCTCTCTCTCATATAAACTCACTTTCACCCACAGGCAAGCACACAACGTACATTTAAAAGCATTTTTACTTACCTGGGCTGTCATGGCAGGACATATTCCAGCTAATTGTACTCAATTTTTGTTACACTAATAGTGAAAATGTTATTATTCACTATTCGTGTAATAAAATGACAAAACACAGCGGAGGTCCAACTAGCGTCCATAAAGACGAGCTGCCACTGTGCTTATGACACTTAATTTGCCATCTTTAAAGTCAGGGGCTGCAGAGGTAAATCCAGCGGTGGCAAAGGGCAAGCCAGTGGTCGCATCTGCGACCCCGAAGTGACGTCCATGCCTGCTCCCCTTTCAGGTATTCTCCTCAGGTAAGGCTATTCGAAGGTCCCATTTTGAGACATGGTGGTGGTCTTGTTCTGATCTAACTCAACCTGGTTTTTAATGATAACATGATAAAGGGAACAGATTATAAAGCCCTGGGTGTGCTCTTGAATTCCTATTAGGACCTGTAAACCTCTGATGAATTAACTGCAAGGTCGCACATAAAACATTGCGAATTGCAAACAATGCTAATTGCTTATCTGTTGATAAAGTATTATTGCAAACAGCTTGTAATAAACCTAAGAAGTACATTCAGCTGTCTTTTTACCTGCTTTCATATTACTTGTAGGAATTTCAAAATGAAATATGTTTTCTAGACCAATCTGTTTGGGGATCCGGATTTGCATGCAAGTAACCTGGCCACTAAAGTTGCTTCATGACTTTTTCCCTGATAAGAGTTTAGCCTTTTGTCTGGCAGTTTCTTACTTTGTTGCACGTGCCCTGTAATACCGAGAAATTATCAATGGTAAAGAGTACATAAATGTATTTGTTTTGTTTCTTTATAACAGCGAGTCAAAGAAAAATACCCCAGTCGATTCTGTTGCATGTGACGTAGATAAAGAGGATAATGCCAAACCTATGAATTATGATGAGAAGAGGCAGCTAAGTTTGGATATCAATAAACTACCTGGCGACAAACTTGGTCGACTTGTGCATATAATACAGTCAAGAGAACCATCACTCAAAGACTCGGATCCCAATGAGCTAGAAATAGACTTTGAAACCTTAAAAGCATCAACTCTACGGGAACTAGAGAGATATGTTATGATCTGTTTAAGAAAAAGACCAAGAAAACCCAGTGGTGAGTGCCGCGTTGTCATATTTATTTTTCCTGCGAGGCGGGATAAAGAAGAACGGGTTAGATTATTACTCTAATGCTATTAACATTATGGGGGTCATTACGATCTCGGCTGTAAAACCCACCGAGATCGGCGCTGATGGTCAACAGAAGACCGCCGGCGGGCAGAAACAGTGTTTCCAACAGCCAGCCCAGCTGGATTCAGGGCCTGAACATTGATGCCAGCTCCAAATTGAGCCGACGGCAATGTAGCAGTGCTGCGGGTGCAGCAGCACCCGTCGCGCATTTCACTGCACGTAAATCGGGCAGTGAAATGCACAACGGGGCTGTGCATGGGAGCCCCTGCACTGCCCATGCTAAGTGCATGGGCAGTGCAGGGGCCCCGAGTCACTCATTCCTCCAGCCTTTCCCTGGTGGTTGCAGCGCTGCCCAGTCGGATCAGAAACGCCGCTGCTGCCTGGTGGCGGAAGCCTGGCTGTGGCAGCATTTTTAAACGTGGCTCTTCAGCCAAGTTCATTATATGGCGGTCTGGACCGCCATGCCGTTGGGGGCAATTTCCGCCACTCCCGGCATGGTGGTCCAGACTGCCATGTACGTAATGAGGGCCTATGTGTCTAATCATTTGTTTCAGTTGAATTATTACTGTACTCTTGGGTGTTGTATTTTATCCCGCAGCTGAGAAATTACCAAAGTCCAAGGAAGAAGTTCAATTGCAGAAAAATAAATTGCTTGAAAAACAACGGAGTGATGTTGGAAATTCTGCATCAATTACAAAGGATAAGGTCAAAAGTAAGTTAATATATGCAATATATGTCGGTGTTTTTATTAAGATTTTTAAATAATTTATTTGTTTTCCAGCTGAAATCCATGCTGCACCCACTGCATTTAGAGGCTCAAGGAGACTTAGTGAAAGCAGCAGTAGTGACAGTTCTTCGAGCTCTTCTAACAGTGCCGGCACTAGCAGTGGTTCAGGATCCGACAGTGACTTTGAAGCAGGTTAGAAATTCAACACCCTTTGATTTTGTTCATGCAAGCTGGTGTTTTGTAATGATTGATTATTTGCGTGGCTCTTGATGCTCAGCGACATTGTTTGCCAATTTAAGTAAATGCCAACAAACTGCTAAAGGGCCAATTAAAAGCTTACTGTGACCATTGGGTTCTCTTTACAGTAAGATTGATGCTGCAGCCCCAAAAATTCTACTGAGCGATACCCTTTTAAACAGTTGTACTTTTATGTTTTATTTTGCATGGTAAAGAAATTTACCTTGGATTTCAGTTGCAAATCGTCATTAGCAATGCCAGCAGAGCTGGTATCGTGGCTTATTACTAACAAACTGTAATACAACAAAAGAAAATGGTTAAGGCTCATTCAGTTTATTTCGATATTAGCATGCAGGTGTTTTTATTCTTTATGGTAGCTTTAAAAGCCTTATTTCTGGCTTGTCGGCAGTACTGTATGTTTCAGGGGGACTCAGGGATTTTTAGCAGGAGAAGCAATACCCAAGGAAAGCTTGTCTATAATTATCAGAGATACTCCTTCATCCGGAGAGTTCATGGCCTGCTTGAGTAGGAATTGTATAGTTGTCTTGTACAAAATTGTGTGTACTACTTTACACATGACAAGGGACCACAGTTCTTTGGTGCAACTCTTGAAATGGTCAGTCTGGGTCTCTGCAGTCCTGCTTGTAGGATCCCCGTCATCCAAAGATGTCTGTTAAGCAAGAGACAATAGAAACCTAATACCTGTGAACTCAATTTTCTTTTCAGATGGGGGCATGACCTGCATGACAAGATGACGGCTTAATCCTGTATGCTCTGTGTCACCTGCCCATAGGGTGACCACCCGTCCGTAAATTTCACGGACTGTCCGTAATTTCGCCCTGCTGTCAGTTGTCCGTGATGAAAGCTTTAACAGACGGCATTTGTCCGTAATTTTAGCTTTCACCTAAAGGGCAACGGAGGGAGGGCGAAATTACGGGCAGAGGAGTTTCCCCAGCTGGGCTGGAAGGCAGGGGGTCTCCTGTGCTCTGAGGGAGGGAGGGGCAGACAGATAAGAATAGGCCTTCTTGCCAGGGGGTCTCCTTCCCTAAACACATGCAAATGTGGGCAACTGGTAAATCTGCAAATACAAAGGGGCTTGAAAACCTGCATTGACTTTACTAAAAGGAGTCACTTGAAGTTTTCTGGTGGCAAAGATATTTTTTTCAGAGAGGTATTGTAATGGTGTTCCAAGGTGAGCTGTGGAGTGTGTGGTTTTAATGGAGTGTTATAATTTTTTTTATCACTAGGTATAAACTGTATATTATTCAAATCTGTATTTGAGAAGCACTTTTTATTTATTTAACCGAAATGTATTTCCGCATTTTGTAGCAGCTTTTATTATGATGTAATTGTATTTTTCACAGTTCTTTCAGGTACCACGGTACCTCATAGTACTAACAAACATTGGCAAAGCCAATAGGTCTCATCTACGAAAGAGTTAATGGCTTTGCTAATGTGTTTTAGCCATTAGCCATGTTATACACCAGAGTAGCTGCTGTTCAGCATGGCTTAAAGCTAGTGGCATAGTGGTGTGAAGTGGAGTAGACTAGCATAGGAGCAGTGGCGTAGAGCCCAGTGGTGCAAAGTACAGTGCAGTGGGGTACAGTGCAGTTGTTTAGAGTGCATTATTGTAGAGTGCAGTGGTTTAGAGTGCAGTGGCAATGGACAGAGTAGAGTGGCATAGAGTGCAGTGGAGTAGAGTGGCATACAACAGAGTAGCAGAGAGAGCAGTAGTGTAGAGTGGTGCAGTGGCATAGATTGCAGAGTAGACTCACATTGCAGGGAGTGCAGTGGTGTAGTGTAGAGTGGTGCAGAGTAGGGCAAAGTGCTGTAGAGTGGAGTGATGCAGAGTAGAATGTCATAGAGTGCAGTGGCATAGAATGCAGTAGTACATAGTACATTGGTGTATAGTATGGTGGTGGAGAGTGCAACACTGCAGAGTAGAGTGTCAGTGCAGTGATGTAGAGTGGAGTAGAGTGGCACAGAGCAGTGGCGTAGAGTACAGTGCTACAGAGTAGAGGGCAGTGGCGTACAGTGCAGTTGTTTAGAGTGCATTGGCGCAGAGTGCAGTGGCATAGAGTGGCATGGGGTAGAGTTACATAGAGTGCAGTGGAGTAGAGTGGCATACAATAGAGTAGCAGAGAGCACAGTAATGCAGAGTGGTGTCAGAGTGCAGAGTAGACTCATGTGGCATAGAGTGTAGTGGTGTAGAGTGGTGCAGAGTAGAGTGGTGTAGAGTATAGTGCCTAGAGTGCAGTGGCATAGAGTAGAGTGGTGTAGAGTGCAGAGTTGCAGAGTAGAGTGTCAGTGCAGTGGTGTAGAGTGGTACAGAGAACAGTGGCATAGAGTACAGTGGTGCAGAGTAAAGGGCAGTGGAGTGCAGTAGCATAGAGTGGCATTGGGCAGAGTAGAGTGGCATACAATGCAGTGGAATAGAGTATATTGGTGCAAAATGCAGTAGTACAGGGCAGAGTGGTGTAGAGTATAGTGGCGACCAGAGCAGTGTTGCAGAGAGTCAGCTTGCAGTGGTGTAGAGTGCATTGAACTAGAGTGCAGTGGTCAGAGTGGTATAGAGTACAGGGGCGTAGAATAGATTGTTTCAGAGTAGAGTGCAGTTGCATAGAGTGGAGAGGTGCAGGGTAGAGTGCAGTGGCACAGAGTGCAGTGGCATAAAGTAGATTATTTCACAGTAGAGTGAGGTGGCTTAGAGTGGAGTCGTGCAGGTTAGAGTGGAGTTGCATAAAGTGGCATAGAGTGTGATGGCATAGAGTAAAGTAGTGTAGAGTGCCGTGGCATAGAGTGCAGAGGTGCAGAGTAGATTAGAATGATGTACAGTGTATTGATGTAGAGTGCAGGGGCATAGAGTTGAGTGTTACAGAGTAAAGTGTATTAGCTTAGAGTGCAGTGGCGTACAGTGCAGCGTTGCAGAGTGGCAGAGAGTGGAGTTGTGCGGATTCTATTGGTGTTTTCTGATGGATACAACTACCTGTGGATTCCTCACCTAATGAATACTCCCATGGCGCCAGCATTCAACGGAAATCTTCTTCCTAGTCTCTGCACGTCGACGAGGACGTCACTCTAGCCCACGCGACGCCGTCTGACGTCATACAGACAATAAGAGGTCCTCGACGACGTGCCGACGTCAGTTTCCTTTTTTCCGTGCATTCGAAACGGTTATCTTCGAGGGAGCTACTGTTACTTTAGTGGTTACAGTGTGTTTTCTGCTGCGTAGTTCTTCTCTGCGGTAACAATGTCTCAGAGAAAGTCGGGTTTCAAGCCCTGTCGAGAGTGTGGGGGCAAGATGTCCGTTACAGATCCTCACTCCGACTGTCTCTGGTGCTTGAGCTCCGATCACGACGTTGTGACTTGCGATTCATGTCAGCACATGAATCCGAAGGCCCTCAAGGAACGAGAGGCTAAATTATTCCTGGCGAAGTCGAAGAGAAAGGAAAAACATCACAAGAAGTCTTCCTCGCCAAGGTCTCATCGGCGTCATCGAGACTCCCGGCGCCGTAGAGATTCACGGCGTCATTCAAGCAAGGAGACTCGTTCGAGGTCGCCTTCGGCTCGACGTCGGAGGACTTGGGAGGTCAGTCCCACGGTCACGCCGCATCCATCGACGCCGTTACCCTCTCCGGCGTCACCGACTTCGCCTGGACAAGCGTCTGTGGTTGAGGTGATGCAGCCTCTTGTGATGTCTCCGGCGTCGCGGACGTCGAGGCCGGCGTCGGGGTCGCCTTCGATCCAGGCACCCCAGTATCCGGCTTTTCCAGCCCCTGGAGCCGATAGTACCGCATTTCTGAATGCGATGTATACCATCTTTCAGCAGATGGCTCCAGGAGGTGCTCCGGCTGGTCCTTCGGGGCCTTTGGCCTTTTCATTGGGTGATCCTGCGCCTCTTCGGCCGGCACCCTTTATGCCCTTTCTCCCTTTTGGGAATGTGGGCTCGGCGCCGGTGTCGGCGCCGGTGGCTTCAGAGGGATTGGCTCCGGATGTTTCCATCCGGTCGACGTCGGGATTTCGTCCTGTGACTCCGGTGGGTCCATCGGCTCCAAGATCCCTTTGTCCTGTTCCTTCATCGGCGCCGAAGCTGTCTGTGGCGCCGGATGTGGCGTCGGATGCTTCTGGAGATCGGCGCCGATCGACTTCGGCAGAGGCCATGTCGACTCCGCGCATTGAGCAGAGACTACATTCAAGGAGGCGTGCTCTCCGTCTGTTGGAAGAGCAGGAGTACCAGCGAGTCCTGGAGGAAGGAGAGGTTGAGGACTCGGGTGATGGACTGCATGGTCTGGATACGGCCAGTGGGCTGGATACTTCCCCTGAGTGGAACCTTTCATCTCCAGGGGAGTATACGGAGGAGGCTGCTTCCTTTCACGCGGTGGTGAGGAAGGCGGCTAATTTTCTGGGCCTGCCTTTGCCGGTGGCAGAGGCGAAGCAGAATTTATTAACGGAGGTGCTGCATCCGGCCTCTGCTGCAGCGGAGCCTCTCTTGCCGTTTAATGAGGCTTTGCTTGATCCGGTGTTGGAGGTGTGGAAGAATGTATCTTCCTCGGCAGTTCATAGGGCTGTGGCCAGGAGATATCGGACTGCACCATCTGATCCTGGCTTTCTTTCAAGACACCCTACGCCGGAGAGCTTGGTGGTACAAGCCTCCTGTTCTTCAAAATCAGCGCCTGGATCCTTCCCGACGGTGCCAGGAGACAGGGACTCCAAAAAACTGGATGCGCAATCCAAGAAAATATTTTCTTCTTGCAGTTTGGCGTTGAAGGCCACCAACGCAACTTGCATTCTGGGGAGATATGTCCATGCTCTTATGGATGATATTTCATCTTCTTTTACGGAGCTTCCCCAGGGACTCTTGGATTTTGTCTCAGACGCCCAGGCAGCCGCAACCCAGATTATCCAGTCTGGACTGGACACGACCGACTCGGTGGCTAGGGCGATGGGCACGGCTGTGGTGGCAAGGAGACAGGCCTGGCTCCGTAATTCAGGGTTTTCTGCGGATGTACAGTCGACCCAATTAGACCTCCCGTTTGATGGGGACAAACTGTTTGGAGCAAAGGCAGATTCGGCCTTGGAGCGATTTAAAGAGAGCAGGGCCACAGCCAAATCGTTAGGGCTGCAAGCTCCTTCTTCCTCTGCCTCTTCCAGATGTTTCAGGAGGTTTCGTGGATTTGGGCGTGGCTCTTCCTCCTCTTCCTTTCGGGGGAGGTTCCAGCAAGCCGCCTCCTCTCACCCCTATAGATCATTTAGAGGGAGAGGTAGGGCCCGCACCAGAGGAGCCTCTCAACAGCACTCTGCCTCTTCCTCGTCCTCTGGAGGGGTGCAGCAGGGAAAGCAGCCTTAGGCTTTCACCATTTCCCACTCACTCCTCTCCTGTAGGGGGAAGATTACGGTATTTTCTCCACAAGTGGGAGACTATTACAACGGACACTTGGGTTATCAGTATTGTGGAGAAAGGCTACACCCTTCCCTTTCGGGAGTTTCCGCCCCCTCTCCCGCCCCGCCCATCTTATTGTTCAGAAGAACATCTCCTGTTGCTAGAACAGGAGGTTCAAGTCCTCCTTTCAAAGGGCGCAGTGGAGTTGGTTCCAGAGCAGGGAAGGGGTCAAGGTTGTTACTCAAGGTATTTCCTGATTCCCAAGAAAGATGGTCGGTTGAGACCGATCCTGGATCTGAGGATCTTGAATTGGCTCCTCAATCAGGAAAAGTTCAAGATGCTGACCCTAGCACAGGTGCTTTTGGCGTTGAACAAAGAAGATTGGATGGTGTCTGTCGACTTACAGGATGCTTATTTTCATATCCCGATACTCAAGTCGCACAGGAAGTATCTCCGGTTTGTGGTAGGGTCGCAGCACTATCAGTTTGCGGTCCTCCCGTTTGGTCTTACTTCAGCACCTCGAGTCTTCACGAAGGTGATGTCAGTGGTTGCGGGAGAGCTCAGAAGGAAGGGGATAGCAGTATTCCCTTACTTGGACGACTGGTTGATCAAAGCCAAGTCCCCGGAGCTTGTGTCGTATCATCTGCAGTCAACAACCCAGTTGTTGTTCGACCTGGGCTTTTCGGTGAACGTGCCCAAATCTCACCTGGAGCCCTCTCGGCGCCTCCTGTTCATAGGGGCAGTACTGGATACAACATTGAATCGAGCCTTTCCTCCGCCTCAGCGGGTTCAAGATATACAGGAATTGGTTCCAATGTTTCGAAATGGAGCGGTAGTTCCAGTCCTCAAGGTCCTTCGTCTGCTCGGTCTGTTTGCCTCCTGCATACTGTTGGTCACGCATGCTCGCTGGCACATGAGGGCTCTTCAGTGGTGCTTCCGAAGGCAGTGGTCTCAACACAAGGGAGATCTAGAAGGTGCGGTCAAGATCTCCAGAGATGCTGCTGTGGACTTGAAGTGGTGGATTGCGAGCAACAATCTTTCACAAGGAAAGCCGTTCTCGCACTCGCCACCAGTGGCCACGGTCATAACGGATGCTTCCACTCTAGGGTGGGGAGCTCATCTGGGGGATCTGGAGATCAAAGGACTTTGGTCTCCAGAGGAACAGATGTTTCATATCAATCTGTTAGAGTTGCGGGCTGTACGTCTGGCTCTCAAGGCCTTCCTCCCTTCCCTTCGTGGTCAGTCGGTACAGGTCCTGACGGACAATACTACCACGATGTGGTACATAAACAAACAGGGAGGAGTAGGGTCGTACCTTCTCTGCAGAGAAGCTCTTCGACTATGGTCCTGGGCAAAGGACCATCAGATTTGCTTGGTAGCAAATCATCTGGCCGGGGTCTTGAATGTACGTGCGGACAGTCTCAGTCACCAATTCTCGGCCGACCACGAGTGTCGTCTCCATCCAGATCAAGTCCGTTTAATCTTCCAGATGTGGGGGTTTCCTCGGATAGATCTGTTTGCCACTCGGGAGAACGCGCATTGTCCGTTATTCTGCAGCCTCCAGTATCCGGTGCAGGGAGCATTGGGGGACGCGTTTCTGATAACCTGGTGCGACCAGTTGCTTTACACGTTTCCCCCCATACCCTTGATTCCTCGAGTGTTGAGGAAGATTCGCCAAGACCGGGCTCAAGTCATCTTAATAGCTCCGGATTGGCCAAGGAGGGTGTGGTACTCCGACCTTCTCCAACTCCCGCTGTGCCCTCCGCTCCGTCTCCCTTTCAGGGCAGACCTCCTCTCGCAGTCGCAGGGGCAGGTTTTACACCCCAACCTCCAGAGTCTACACCTACATGCCTGGAGATTGAACGGGGCAACCTGAGTTCCTTCTCTCTCCCGCCTGATGTAGTGGATGTTATATTAGCGGCCAGGCGACACTCCACTAAATCTATCTACGCTAATAGGTGGTCTAAATTTGTTATATGGTGTGGAGAGAGACAGATTGATCCCTTACATGCTCATCTGTTAGATGTTTTGTCTTTTGCTCTGTCTCTAGCGCAGAAAGGTTGTGCAGTGGCTACCATTAAAGGTTATTTGTCTGCCCTGTCAGCCTTCATTTGTCTTCCAGATCAACCATCGTTATTTAAATCCCCTATTGTTCTCAGATTCTTGAAAGGTCTTCTAAATAAATATCCTCCAAAACCATTCGTGATGCCTCAATGGGATTTGTCCTTGGTCCTCACTTTCCTTATGGGGTCCCCTTTTGAGCCTATGCATTCTTGCCCATTAAGGTATTTGGTTATTAAAACAGTCTTCCTGGTGGCTATAACATCTGCAAGGAGAGTGAGTGAGTTGCAGGCCTTATCGGTAAAACCCCCTTATACAACTTTTTATGGGGATAAGGTGGTGTTGAGGACCAAGGTTGCTTTCCTCCCGAAGGTTGTTTCACCCTTCCATTTGGCCCAGACAATTACTTTGTCCACGTTCTATCCTCCGCCTCATCCTTCAAAGGAGGAAGAGAGACTACATCGATTGGACCCAAAGAGGGCGTTGAGCTTCTTCATTGATAGAACGAGGGATTTCAGGCTGGAGGATCAGCTGTTCATCGGATACGTGGGCAAGAGGAGAGGAAAGGCAGTCCACAAGAGAACACTCTCCAGGTGGGTTGTTCTTTGCATTAAAATCTGTTACTCTTTGGCAAAGAAGGATCCTCCTGATGGCATTAGAGCTCATTCCACCAGAGCTAAGTCGGCCACTACGGCCTTGGCCAGAGGTGTTCCTGTGGTCGACATCTGCAAGGCCGCAACTTGGTCGTCCCTTCACACTTTTGCGAAACATTACTGTTTGGACTCTGAGGTCAGAAGGGAAGGCCATTTTGCACGGTCAGTGCTGCAGGATTTCTTGGTTTGACCATACAGGCACCCTCCACCGGGAGTGGTACTGCTTTGGGACTCTATTCATTAGGTGAGGAATCCACAGGTAGTTGTATCCATCAGAAGAACGAGTTACTTACCTTCGGTAACGACTTTTCTGGTGGATACATTAGCTACCTGTGGATTCCTCACGGTCCCACCCGCCTCCCCGTTGCCTTTCTGGTCTTACCAAGTAATCCTTGAGTGCGCTCCTCTTGGTATTCAAGGTTGCAATAGATGTTGTATATATGGATACTTGTGTATATTTATATGTATATATATATATGTATATATCTTTGTGTATATACATGATTTGCATATATTTGTTGGTTTAAAAAAAAAAAGAAAAAAAAAAAAAAAAAGTTATATTAAATTTACAGCCATTTTATTGCAATGTTGTGTATTTTACAATGTTATGGGATGTTGCCTTGCTCTTTCATTGCATTGGGTTGTTGTTCTCATGCACGTAAAAAAATGTTGGTACTGATGTCGGCACGTCGTCGAGGACCTCTTATTGTCTGTATGACGTCAGACGGCGTTGCGTGGGCTAGAGTGACGTCCTCGTCGATGTGCAGAGACTAGGAAGAAGATTTCCGTTGAATGCTGGCGCCATGGGAGTATTCATTAGGTGAGGAATCCACAGGTAGCTAATGTATCCACCAGAAAAGTCGTTACCGAAGGTAAGTAACTCGTTCGCCTAGACTGGAGTGGTATGGCGTGCAGACGAGCAGAGCGCAGTGGTGTAGAGAGGCGCAAAGTGCAGTGGCTTAGAGTAGAGTAGTACAGAGTAGAGTAGAGAGGCATAGTGTGAAGTAGCATAGAGATCAGTGACATAATGTAGAGTGGTTCCGAATGGAGAAGAGAACAGTGGCATGGAGTGGCATAAAGTGGAGTGATACAGAGTAGGGTGCAATTCTGATATATTCTGAAGTCTATTTAAATGTTGTCATGTGATAGAAAAAACTCTTTCCTAACCCCAGTATCCAGCAAGATTGTTGCATAAATCCTCTCACTTTGAAGTCAGAGAAAGGAAAGTAAACACTAAGTTCCCACCGAAGACAGAGCCTGACATTTGACTTTGTTCTTTGAATGCACAGCAAATATGATGAGATAAGAACAAGATTTACAGGCCTGTTTACAGAAACAGGGAGCACTCGGCAGGATACTGTAAATAAGGTTTTGGCAAGGGAAGGGACAAATTCAAGCTGCATGGCCTAAAACAAATAAAGCCAGCAAATTGAAAGCAACAAATTGTGAGTTACAAACAACAAGGCCAATGGCAAGCAACGGGCAGAATGCATTCACAAGGAAGCACTATGAATTTACTTAAAGTGACAGCTGTGGGATACTTTGTGGGGAAAGTCCAGTATTTTAGACCATATCTTGCAGAGGTTTGGCTACATCAATCACCCAGGTAGTATGACAAGAAGACCTGGAGTGGTTTCCATGTTGCAGGATAGGTCTGTACACCCATTCTATCAGTTTGCCACCATTTCCTATGGTACAGAGCCTCTGGCACACCTCTTGTAGGGTTAGTGCTAGGTAGCAGACATGAAATAGGGCATTTAATGATTATTTAAGGTGGTTGTAAGTAAGGAGTTGACCGGGGTGAAGATGGTAGTCTGCCACAAGGGTTTGGAAATTTAGTAGCTCACTGTTCAGAAACAAAGTCCCCAATTTTAAGACACCTGCAACATGCCACTGATAGAGTTGCTCTGAGCACAGCCATCCTGTGCGAGTGGGAAGGCTTAGCAAAGGTAGTGCAGGAGCATAGGGTTTCTTCGTGTCAGTGAGTTTACAGGTTCTGGCAAGGCAAGAGAAAGCCATGCATGATAACCCCGGATGGTGATCCATAGAATGGTCAGTAGGAAACGATGAGCAGTGCATTAAGCCTTCCTTAAAAGTCTTTACTGGTAAACCCCATCTCATGCAGGGAGGTGGGCAGAAAGCCAGTGAGCCACCCATTGGACATCTGCAGCTGAATAAAAGCATTCTAAGTCCAGAAGATCTAATCCACCCGCAGTCACAGTTAGCTTTAGAGTGGAAAGAGCTCCCGATGGCGCCGCAGCGACCAAATCAGATGTGTGGCCTGTCTGAAGAAGGAATGAAGGACGAGCAGGGGAAGGTTTGCAAAATAATACTATCATTGGGGTAGCACACCATCTTCGCTAGTGCCACATGGCCTCTACAGAAAGCAGAAGAGAAGACCAAAAAGCAAACTGGGCTTGGAGGGACCGTTCGCTCTGCCGAGATTTTCATCCTGGAAATTAGTGTAAGAATGGTAGATATTAATCACTAGGTATCAAAAGGTAACTTGTTCCCAGTTCAATCTGAGGTCTAATTGTGTATGAAGGCGAAAACAGTGCCATATGTTAATGAAACACTAATTAAATTTTAAAATTTGTAAATTATGTTTGTGCAATTTACATCCCAAATATTTTGAAGATTGTATGTGTACTTGACACTTAGGGATAACCCAGATCTCTAGTTTGGGTTTTGCTCAATTTCAAAACCATATAAAGACATGGACTAAGCGGGCAATTGCCTTGCACAACCTTGCAAGGGGTCTGGCCCCTGCTCACCCTTCACAAGCATCAACAGCGAACCATTGCACCAGAAGAGTTTGCCAAGGTGTATGGGTGTTGATTATTCAACCACTTGACAGTGCCCCTTCTGTTTCGCCCCTGTGTGCAGACAACTCCCCAGGTACCCAATACCTTCAAATAGTCTTGGTGGACCCATCTTGTCTGATTTTAGGAATTGTCCCACCTTGTTCTTCTCTTCTTTATTCATCCAGTTGTTAGCAACAACCCTTTGAATTACTTGCCGTGGATCTCCCGTTTGATCTCGATTTCATCCTACTCTTTTATTATCTTTGATTGGTAGTCCGGGCTCCCATTTCTGAGATAAATGTAGAGTCCCAAACATACACTCTAGTGCAGTGAGACTACAGACAAGTTATGGGTACATCACATCCTGTCATTAGGTGTGAGACTGTCACCCACACCATCTGCCCTGCCTCTTTAAAAAAAAATAGGTTGAAAGTCCATGGGCGGTTGCGGTAAGCCAGATGTTTTTGTTCAATTTGTTTAAACTAGCATAAGGTTAATTACCTTAATGTTTCCCAAACTGTTTGCCATGGGTTTTGAAATGTTCAGAAACATAATCAAAATGTTGCTGTTACTTTCTCTTCAGGAAAGATCAGGTAGATGTGGGTAGGGGTGATGGCCTTGCCGTGAAGGGCATTAATTTACTACTGAACAAGGACGTAATGTGACACCTGTCTGTAGCACACCAGGAGGCAATCACAAAAGGTCCACAGTGAATAAATAGTGCTATGTTGAAAAAGAGTACATAGATGCACTGACAACATAGTGAGGCATGGCCTCTCTTGCGTGTGTCTGTAAAACTGACGTTTGTTCTTGAATTTTTGTCCTGAATTTTGACCCTTTGTCCTGAATTTTTGTCCTGAATTTTGACCCTTTGTCCTGAATTTTTTACAGTCCTGTCCAGAATTTGCCTCAATGCCAGGTGGTCACCCTACCCGGAATTCTGCACTTCTTTCTCCTGCCCCTATGGGCCCATTTACAGGAGGTGATCCGTCCGGAGGGGATTCCAGCGTGCCGTTTTAAAGCTGGATCCGACCAGCACGGTTCCACCCTGAAGTGACTCGACCCGGGTGTGTGGCCTGTGCTCTCAGTGGGTTGAGGCCAGACTGCCGAAAAGGACTTGTGGGCAGTACCTGCCCAATGCACACATGAAACTCGATGCAGCTGAGGTGAGTGTTGGGGGAGTCTCCTCGACCCTTGGTGCTGTCGGCGGCTGTCTTGAGGGCCTGGACGCTGCATGTCAACCGGCCACTCTGAACAGATTCTCCTGCAGGGACGGGCCTAGCTGCCAGCAGACAGAGCTGCTCTGATGATACTGGGGCCTATCCGAGCTAAATCCCTTCGGCTGGCCAGAGCTTACCGACAGATCCCCATATTTGTCCCGTCCCGTTCCCTCCCCCTCCCAAACCCAACCTCTCAGTGGTATGGTAATAACCTGACTGGACAGTTTTGATGAATGATTACCAGGGGTGCGGCCGAAGAGTGACACATATTCTGCACCGGGCCACTCTAGGCCTGTAATACTTCTGCCCGCTTGCTGCCATAAACATTATACGTCTGGATTGAGGGTGATAAATGCCAGAGGGGAGTGCAGGGGGGGACATGTTGCTTTTGTTTGCTATAACTTGGACTATGTAGCAAACACAACCCTAAGGACACTCTGCTCCCTAGTTGTTTTACTTCTGGACATTTACCTGCACGTGCGTGCCTACGCCGGTATACATTTCATTGCCTTATCAGGCCCTGCTAGGCTATCTGCAGTAGACCAGACAGGGCACTGTTGGCACAGGGGCCCTTCTCTGCGCCTCCTGGTGTCGATGGGACATGCAGCAGGGGTTGCCTGACGTTCTGTCTCTCCCGCCTCCACCCGACAGAGGTCTATTTTTGGTCGGTAATTTGACCTCTGGCTTGCCTGGTGAGGATCGCCCCCTTGAAATTAACTGTCTGACAGTCGCTACCCACTACTGAATAACAGAGGCATGTGCAGCTACACCATCTGCTGAGGTTCTTTCTTACTCCATTTTACCGTGGGGGACCCCCTGAGGGACCACCCCCTGAAGGCCCACTGAACTGCTCATGCTACACTTTGCCAGGGGCGCAGGTGGGCTCTGCTCCTTGCTGGGGTTAACCTCTGCTCCGTCTGTGGATGCAGTGGACCCCAGGGGAAACTCTTGCTAAACATTACGGGGCTGCTCGTGTTGCACTCATTTTAGGACCTGGGAGTGCAAGCGGGTCCTACCTGTGACTGGCGCCGTCCTGTGCGTGGACCACCCACTGAGTTGGCCCTTCTGCCCGACACCCACCATGGGGAAGGACAGATCGCAGAGGAGTGCTCAGCAGACTGAGATAGATCAATTTACAGTCCCAGGATCAAGCACGGAGTTGAACCCTCTGCTACATGAGTGCTCGGAGCATTTGCTGGAACCACAGGGTCTGACCGTTGCCTAGTTACTAGCCTCAATAGAGGCCTCAAGTGCAGTTGAGGATGCAGAGGGTCGCTTGCGTTGTTACAACCTTGTTAATCAGAACTCCAGTGCTTATTCTCTCTCTGTTTCCAAATTTGTCACTATAGTCTAGTGAATACATAGTTCACTCCAAATTGGCATACTGGACCCCCCCCCCTTATAAGTCCCTAGTATATGGTACCTAGGTAGCCAGGGCATTGGGGTTCCAGGAGATCCTTATGGGCAGCAGCTTTTCTTTTGTCACCCATAAGGAGCTCAGACAAACACTTCTTCAGGACTGCCATTGCAGCCTGAGTGAAATAGTGTAAGGACTATTTCACAGCCATTTTCTACTGCACCATGTCACTAATAAGTAACTTATATATCTAACCTTCAGACCCTGAAGGTTAGGTGCATAGTGCCTGTGTGTGAGGGCACCTCTGCACTAGCAGAGGTGCCCCCACGTTGTCCCGGCCCAATTTCCCGGACTTCGTGTCTGCAGGGGCACCATTATAGCCGTGCACTACATATATGTTAAAATATATATGTATTTCCACAATGGTAATCCCGAATATGGCCATGTGAGGTGTCTAAGATTGAGAAATTGTACCCCCAATCTAGTTCTGGTATGGAGGGGCAATTCCATGCACCCTGGGGGCTCCATCATGGACCCCCACTACTGCCAAACCAGCTCTCTAAGGTTTCCACTGCTGCCCCAGCTGCTGCCACCTCAGACAGGCTTCTGCCCTCCTGGGGCTTGAGCAGCTCAATCCCAGGAAGGCTGAACAATACATTTCCTTTGGGACAGGGGTGTTACACCCTCCCCCTTTGGAAATAGGTGTTACAGGCATGGGAGGGGTATCCTCCCAGAGCCTCTGGAAATCCTTTGAAGGGCACATATGGTGCCCTCCTTGCATAATCCAGTCTACACCGGTTCAGGGACCCCAAGTCCCTGCTCTGGCACGAAACAGGACAAAGGCAACGAGTCACCACTCCCCTGTCCATCACCACCCCAGGGGTGGTGCCCAGAGCTCCTCCAGAGTGTCCCTGGGTTCTGCCATCTTGTTTTCAGGTTGGTGGTCAGTGCCATTAGATGATGTCCGAGAACACCTCCTGATAGGTGCTTACCTGGTTAGGTGACCAATCCCCCTCTCAGGGCTATTTAGGGTCTCTCCTCTGGGTGTTTCCTCAGATTAGGTTTTGCAAGACTCCAGCAGGAATCCTCTGCAACCTCTGCTTCACCTTCTACCATTGGATCAACGGCAGAACTGTTCCTGGAACACTTCAACTGCAACAAAATATCCAAAAAGGCTGCTGCAACTCTGTGACTTCAGCTCCTGGCAGCAACTGCAACAGTTTCCAGGTCGTGCACGCTCCGAGGACTGCCTATCTTCCTCCTGCACCAGAAGGACGAAGGAATCTCACTTGGAGTGACAGTCACTTACCTGCTTCAGCAGGCACCTCTCTGCAGCGATGACTGGTACTCTGGGTCCCCTCTTCTGACGATGAGCGTGGATCCTGGAACACAGGTGGTCAACCGAAGTGACCCAGACTGTCTAAATGTCCAACTGTCCAAATTTGGTGGAGGTAAGATCTTGTCTACACGAGCCAGACAGTACCCCTGTGCACCGTGTGTTTTTCAGTTCCAAGGGCTTCTGTGCGCTTCTGAAAAAAATCCTTCGTGCACAGCATAGCCCAGGTCCCCAGCACTCTATCCTGTGACGCTCAGCTCCCTGAGTTGTTCTCTGGCGGCGTGGGATCCCTTTGTGTAGTCCTGCGATGACTGCGATTTGCAACTCCTTTGTTCTAGTGTCCTGGGACTCCTGTGGGTGCTGCCTGGTCTTCTGAGAGCTCTCTGAAGTGCTGAGAGCCCCCTCTGTCTCCTCAGTCCGAGTTGAGACCCCCAGGACCAGGTAGCGCCTTCTCCCGCCAAACGCGTCTTTTGCGTGAGCCTAGGCTTGTTGGCAGAATCCAATGACGAAAACCAGCCTGCATTCTTCTATAAGACTTGGGACATCTTTTGCACCAAGCAGGATCCCGCAGCTGTCTTCTTTGGTGCATTTCTGACTTTTTTTTCCTAACTGGAGAATCCACTTTTGCACCTTCATCCAGGTTAGCAGGTGCTCTTGTTCTTCCTGGACTCTTCAGCTGTTCTTGGACTTGGTCTCCTCTCTCTACAGGTCTTCTGGTCCAGGAATCCATTGTTGGTGTGTGGCAGTGTTGCTTGGTTTTTCCATAATTCTTTATCACAACTTCTAGTGTGTTCTGAGGAAACTTGCTGTACTTTACTCCTGCTTTTCTGGGCTCTGGGGTGGGGTACTTTTCTTACCTTTGGTGTTTTCTTACACTCCCAGCGCCCCTCTACAAACTACTCTTGCCTAGGTGGGAAACAGACATTCGCATTCCACTATTTTAGTATATTGTTTGTGTCCCCTTAGGCCCATATGTAACCTATGGTGATTTTCACTATTTGCACTATTCTATGACTTTTTACTTACCTGATTTTGGTTAATAGTGTATATTTTGTGTATAATACTTAACTCCTAAGGGAGTAAAGCCTCTAAGATGTTTTTGCCTTGTGTCACTAAAATAAAGTACCTTTATTTTTGTAACACTGAGTATTGTCTTTCTTGTGTGGAAGTACTGTGTGACTACAGTGGTATTGCAAGAGCTTTGCATGTCTCCTAGTTCAGCCTTGGCTGCTCATCCACACTACCCCTAGAGAGCGTGGCTTCTAGACACTGACTACATTTCACTAATAAGGGATAACTGGACCTGGTATAAGGTGCAAGTACCTTAGGTACCCACTACAAACCCGGCCAGCCTCCTACACTGAGTCTGCGTGGTGTAGTCACTCATCTAGTGCACAATGACCAGTGTAGTTTTATGCTGGGGCAGGGGGATCCTCATCATTCTGCAGCGGTTGTCACACTTCTTACACTTGGTCGCTGATATTGGGATAAAAGCGGCGTTGGTTGCTTTAGATGTCGAAAAAGTATTCAACACCTTTGATTGGGAGTACCTCTGGGAGGTTCTTCAGAGAATGGGACTTGGACCGATATTTTTGTCTTGAGTGAGGCTGCTCTATGCTAGTCCGGTTGCAAGGTTTCCACAGGTCCGTGGTGTCAGAATGATTCTCCATCGAGAGTGGTATTAGACAGGGATGCCCCTGTCGCTGCTCCTTTTTGCTTTAGCGATGGAGCCGCCTGTCAATGTGTCTTGGCCACGCCATGGCTGAGTGAGGAATCAAAGTGGGGGGCAACAACCACATTGCCTCACTTTACACAGATGACGCGCTTGTCGGTGTCACCCGTCCACAACGGTCTATTACTATACTGTTGCACCTCATGGATGAATTCGGAGCAGAGTCGGGTCTTCAGAATAATGAACAGAAGACAGAACTGTTTACATTGATTGCACAGGCAAGGAAGTGATCAGCTGAACTCCCCATGACTGAGCTTGATCGGGAGAGGGCTCACTTTCGGTATCTTGGGATTCAAATGGCACCTACTCCAGTAACCCCTATAACCTTAAAGTAGGCAGGGTCCTTCGGGGACTGGAACACTCCATCCATTTCTGGGTACACCTACTGCTGTTGGTGATGGGCAGGGTTGCACTGAGCAAAATAGTTTTTCTCCCCGGTGTTGATATGCCCTGTACAAAATTCCACCATCAGTTTTTAACTTACACTTATAAAAACATGTTTCTCTTCTGACTTAAGTTAACTCTCTACCCTTAGGCTAGTATCTGAACGTTCCCTGCACACTGTGTCATGTTCTCTATATAGGACTTCTGCCTCAGATGATTCATTTTGTCATTTTTTTCTTTTTTTTCCAATTTGCTTCCCCTACGACCCCTAGATTGATAGATGTGTAGTAGAGGCACTGAGAACAAGATACAGATTAAGTGATGTCTACTTAACATACGCTGGAACTCACTTATAAACATCAAATACTATCCCCAATAAGCTATTGACTCAGATCTTAAAAAGGTGGAGGGACTTTCGCTGTGGAACCTTACAACATAGAACAACTACGCTGTGTTAGGAGACATGTCGAGAAGCTGTGGTGCTTAACTTAGGGTCCTATAAAGCAAGAATGCAGTCTGAAAGCGACAAGGCTGGTAAACTGCTTGTGTAGCAGATAATGCTGCATCGTTATCATATCCCCTTTAAAGATGGAACAGGCAACCTAGTATGGATAAGATCAATACTTCCTTGAAAGGAGTATTACGCAGCGTTATATTCTGTAGTGGTTGACCAGAGTGAGGAGGCTGTAGATGATTTCCTAGCTGATGTGGAGCTACCCCTAGAGTTCTCAGAGCAAACTGAGAAGATGGAATCTCTGAACATGTTATGGGGTACGCTGTTCATACACTAGCAAGTGGTAAAACTCCCGGATGTGAAAGTTTGCCCATCAATTTATCCACTACTTATGAAGCCCAGATGATCCCCATTTTGAATAAGCTATATGAAGTAGTGGGGAACTTGGCTTATCTCCCAACAACAACAAATGAGGCAGCGGTTACCACAATATTGAAGCCTAGGCATAATCAAATAAATATGTCCTCATACCTGCCGTTCTTCAACATTGGATCTTTTATATAGTCACATGCTTAAATCATTCCATATCATCAGGCTGGGAATCCCCAAGACATTAAGATAGCAGTATACAGTGTAAAACACATATAACATATATAATATAATGTAAAATGGCAAAGGCCATAGTCCTGAAACAACACAGTATGTTTAGTAACACATCCACCTGATTTGAAAGAACCCAAACGTAAGCCAATGTGGAAGCTTGAATTATCCTGCTCCTTCCAGAGGCCACCATAGCTTTACATTTCTACTGCAAGTCATGTGTGAGGAAGTCCCCTGTCACAGCTCTATTTTAACCTTTCAGTAAACTTTAAATTGTATCTCTTTTGGTCTGCCCCGGAGCTGAACCATCCCTATGTTCAGCTACTGAATCGTGAGTTGTTTTTTGGGAAGATTGGTATAATCTCTGGGACTGGGAGACCTTTTTGTCTGACAGGCAACTGTCATCAGCTGTCACAGTGGCTGACGAGGAGAAGAAATCTCTTTGTAAAATCGGGTTGTCTTGTGGCAGCAAGAACATTTACACTGACTCTCATAGACAGTGTATTTACTGTCTGTGTCCTAGACACAAGTCTTCGGAATGTAAAATTTGTAAATCTTTATCCATTAAGACTCTGAAGTATAGAGAAAGGAGGTTGGCATTATTCCTCAAGAAAAAATAAAACATTCCTCCTTCAAAAGGAGATGCCCCCTCTTCAGGGGAAGATTACCTGAGAAAAAACCCTCCAAGCACTTCGACAAAGGCAGCGTACAAGAGGAGACTTTTGAAGTTTCCTGAGCTTGATATGTTTGGTACAGTGCTTCCACCCACCTCTTCTGTTGATAAATCAGAGTCTAAGCACTATAGAGACTCACCTGTGGCAAAGAAAAATAAATTTTTCTAGGAAACATCATTGAAACAGTCGACAACAAAGATTTGAACTCCGTAGTAGACTGCGAAGATACCGTTGACAAGGATACTGTTGCTGATGACATCGACAAATTCATCGATGATGACAATGTTGTCGACGATGATGGCGCTGTCCATGACAAGCTTACTGTAGATGCTGACGATCATGCAGTTGCTGATGAATATACCATCGAAGATGGAGGCCATACCATGGACATCACCACCATTGGGAGCCTAGCAGGTAGTGAAAGATTTAAGAGGAGATTTTTTATTTTTTTACCTTTGAGAGTGCCGGATGTGCCTCTAATGCAGATCAAGAAGAGGAGGATAGTGATTATGACTTTCTGAGAGCTTACAGCTTAATGCAGTTAGATCTAAGATGTGCCTGATTTTGAAGAGGATGCAGTGGATGATGAGTCCAGTAATGAGTATGTGTATCAGTAGGAACATAAGTCTGGACATGCTCAGATGAATTTCAGACATAAATCACCGTCTTATTGTAGAGAACCAGAGGTTGTCCAAGTGCCAATGGCCTTTTGATCTATGTTGCAACAAATGATGCCAACTTTTACTAAATTATTACTGCAGCCAACTAACAATTCTAACATGGGATTACCTGCTGCTCCTGTTCTTCCGCCTCCTGAACCGTCTCCTTTACCAGCTTTGCCACCTAGGCAGCCATCACTGCTTCCTCCTCCACCAACGCCAAGAGTATCAGTCAATAATGAAGACATGGATGACGTTTGTTCTGATGGCACTATTCATTCTGATAATCAAGGTGAGGAGGGTGAGCTACCACCGAACGGTAATGCTAGAATATAGGATGCTGGCCTGGTGTGTGGTGTGTACCTAAGTTACTTACACCTTATACCAGGTCCAGGTATCCCCTATTAGTGTAGTGTTGTGTAGGAAGTGTCTAGAGGCCAGGCTCTCTAGAGGTAGCCGTGGACGAGCAGCCAAGGATTATCTAGGAGATATGCAAAGCTCATGTAATACCAATGTAGTTACACAGTACTTATACACATGAAAGAATACACTCAGTGTTACAAACAGGCAACCCCCTTTATTATGTTAACACAATACCAAAAATAATATAGAGGCTATTCTCCCTTAGGAGGTGAGTAATACACAAGATATACACACTAGTTGTGAGAAATAGGCATAAAAATAGTTAGAAAACAGTGCAAACGGTAAAACACAATTAAGAAGAGTGGTCCTAGGGGGAGTACAAACCATTTACTGAAAAGAAAATGGAATGTGAGAGATGGACCCCCACCTAGGTAAGTGGAGTGGATAGAGGGGTGCTGGGGGTACCAGGAAAGCACAAAGGTAAGTGCCACAATACCCCCCAGCAACCAGGAAAGTAGGAGTAAATCTAAAATATCCCCAAACCACCCACTTAGAAGAAGAGAATTGCAAAATCCAGAGGCGACTGCAAGAAACCAACGGTGGATTCCTGAAGAGGAAGACCTGTGGAAAGAGGGGACCAAGCCCAAAAAACACAGCAGAGTTTAGTGGGCGCAGAATCCCCTACCCAGCAAGCTGAGGATGCAGGAGTTGGTCGACGGTGAGGAAGGTGAGTCAGCACTGCAGCTCGGGAGTCGGAGCAGGAGATGTCAAACTCCAGAAGGAAGATTACAGTTGGGTTTGCATGTTCGGATTCCACCAACAAGCTTTAGCACAGGCAAAACTCGTGGTTGGTGGAAAGTAGTGCTGCCAGGGACCAGCAAGGCCCAGGAGTTCTAAACCCAGGAGAGGGAGTCAGAGGGGCCCCTCAGCATCGCAGAGAGCCCACAGAAGCACAGGCAGCACTCACAGGAGTCCTACAGGACGGGGACACAGAAGTTGCAAAAGGAGCCCACGCAGCACTACAAAAAGGAGTCCCACACGGCAGGAGAGCCACTCAGGTAGCTGTGCATCGCAGGAAGGAGTGCTGGGGGCTGGAGCTACACAATTCCAGAAGACCTCTTGGAAGAAGTGCCAACAAGCCTTGGCAGCTGCAGAAGACGTGGTGCACGGGGGTACTGTCCTACATGGGAAGGCAAGGGCTTACCTCCACCCAAGTTGGACAGCTGGTAGAGAGGACCGATGGGACCACTTCCGACCACCACCCATGATGCAGGATCCATGCAGCTCAGCAGGAGAGAGGATCCACTCAGCCGGTCTTTGCTGTTGGTGCCTGCAAATGCTCCACTCCAAGGGAGATTCCTTCTTCTTTCCTGTGCAGACTGAAGACGGGCTGTCCTCAGAGGATGCACGAACGGGGAAATGTTGCAGAAGCTGCAAGGAGCCAGAGAAACAATGTTGCAGGCAAAGTCTTTGTCTTTGTTGCAGATTGTCTGGTCCTGGAGAGTCCAGATGCAGTTTCTTTGGTCAGAAGTGAAAGTAAGGTATGCAGAGGGATCCTGCTGGAATCTTGCAAGCCGAAGCTGAGGAACCACCCCTTAGAGAGACCCTAAATAGCCCTGAAAGGGGGATTGGTCACCTAGCTGGGTGATCACCTATCAGGAGGGGGCTCTGATGTCACCTGCCTGACCTGGCCACTCAGATGCTCCCAGAGTTCCTTGCCAATCTTGGATTCAAGATGGCAAAACCCAGGGACTCTCTGGAGGAGCTAAGGGCACCACCCCTGAGGTAGTGATGGACAGGGGAATGGTCACTCCCCTTTCCTTTGTCGAGTTTCACTCCATAGCAGAGGCTGGAAGTCCCTGAACCTGTGTAGACTGTTTATGCAAAGAGGGCACCAAATGTGCCCTTCAAAGCATGCCTGGTGAGGCTACCCCTCCCAAGCCTGTAACACCAGTTTCCAAAGGGAGAGGGTGTAACACCCCTCTCTGAAACAAAATCCTTTGTTCTGCCTTCCTGGGCTTGGGCTCCTCAAGCAACAGGAGGGCATAAACCTGCCTGTGAGGTGGCAGCAGCTTGGCTGCTTGAAAAACCTCAGAAGGCTGTAGTAGCAATGCTGGGGGTCCTCTAAGGAGCCCCCAGACTACACGGAATCATACAACCAATGCTTGCAAAAGTATTGGGGTATGATTCCAACATGTTTGATACCAAACATGCCCAGCTTGAGTTACCATTATGGAGCTGGGCATAGGTCCCATGTCCAGTAAATGTGTAAAATGGCGTCCCCTGCACTCACAAAGTCCAGGAAAATGGATCTGGAGTTTGTGGGGGCACCTTTGTTAGTGCAGGGGTACCATCACACACAGGTACCTGCACCCTACCCTCTGGCAGAGCGGGCCTGCAATTGGAGTGACCTATAGTGACCTGGTGCAGTGACCTGTAGTGAAAACAGGTGCATGCACCCGGTTCATGCAGACTGCAATGGCAGGCCTGGAGAACCCTTTGCATGGGCTCCTTATGGGTGCCAGTATAACTGCTATACAGACTGATTCACACTCCGGAGATGCTGAGACGTTGCTCCGGAAACGCAGCACACTCCACCAATGCGTCAGGAGCTCGTCAGGAAAGCCTTGCCAGGAAAGCCTTACAGTTTGTGGCTCCTCCTGCGGACCCCTGCGGAAGCGGCCTGACCGGGTGCGGCTTGTGGGGAGGGGGGTGAGGGAGAGTCCGGCTGCAGCCACTGCCACCATTACAGCCTAAACAGTCGCCTGTGAAGCACCAGCCTCCCCTCCAAGCACTCCCACCCCCGGCGCTGCTGGGACCCAGGAGGCCGGCTGGGAGGATTGCCTTTTAACCCTCTGCATACAGTACTCTGGTAAGAAGTGCCCCTGCTGCCCCCAGGGGCCTTCAGATTGAGCTTGCTACAGCTCTACAGCTTGGAGGAACGGAGCAGCTGGGAGTAGGGTTGCAGGGTGGTAGTAGGGTGCCGCAGGGGGGTGGTGCCAGAGGTGGTGGGGAGGGCGTGGACAGGTCAGGAATCGACCAGTAGTGGTGAGCGCCACCCACCGCTCCCCCATCTCTGCCCGCTGCACTCCCTCCCGAGCTCTTGCAGCTCCCCCACTACCTGCCTGACCTGTCCACTCTCTTGCTTCACCACGAGTTGGACTGTTGCACCAAGCATTCCCAGCGGTCTAGGTGGCGTGCTCGTGCCCCTCCGTTGCCTCCATTGTCCAACCCAGCCACCCAGTGCTAACGTGCTAGCCCAGTGCTAGCTACAGTCTACGGGTGTGGAGGAGAGGCGGCGCCCAGAACATAAAGCAAGATCGGGCAAAGCACTCAGTGCACCAGGCAGCAGAAGCACAGGAGCAACACGCACAGTGGGACGAGTCAGAAGATCGGTCAGTGGATTAACGACAGGGACGCCCGCAGCATGCAAGGGGAGGGGAAGGTCCCCAAGTTCACCAAGTGCATTAAGCTCCACAGCGGCCTTTGCAGCCCTTGCAGCCCCTGCGGGCAATGCCCAAAAGGAAATACAATACACGTCGGCAAGGGATGGGGGACTGCTCGACCCCACAACCAAAATGTACAGGGGTGCGCTCCATTTTTCCAATGGCTGATAGGGTGCACGAAGAAAAGGCAGTGAAATGCAAAAACTGACTACAATCGCCCAAGTAGTCCGCAAACTTGAGTGGTCGCCGGTACATTCGGAGCTGACTGAGGCAGCCAATCCCCCAGAGCTATCATCTTCACCCTGCAGTAAACCAAAAAAATGTCCAACTACCCAGGGCAGTCTCACAGACCAGGAGCTAGGGGCACTGTCCGAGCAGTTCCTCAACATCTTAGAGGAGCAGATCAACAGAACTCACTGTCTTACCACAACAGTAACAGCAATAACGGCAAAGAAACACTCTGAAAAGGATGAGACTGGAGGCGGTCCATTAGCCAGAACAACTCCAGAGTGTTCAGCAAACGCACAAGAGCTGGGGGCCATCAGAGCCTCCCAGGATATTATGACTAGAGCGCTTCTTTGTCAGTCAAACAAGATGGAGCTGCAACTGGACTTGTTTCAGTCCCTGGCCACACATCTACTTGAAATTAGAACAAAGGTAACAAATATGGAGAATCTTCTCATTACTACGATGAATGGAGCTCAGTGTTCTTGCTTTCCGAGCCTTGAAAAGTTATGCCCCCTACCAAACATTCAGCGTGAGCTAGTCGAAGTAGCCAAGGAGACACGAAGAACTGACAAAGCTACAACGGGCACCTTGCCTCCCCAAAGGTGCTAATTCACCCAACCCGCCCTCACTCAAGGTCAAAATACCATCACAGCAAGAGCAAATTCAAGCAGTCCATCGCATATAGTTCCTGGGGCTGACGGCCCATCTCCAGTCATCTTCCCCAGCCCAGGCAGAGACTCAAAGTACTGTGCGCACGAAAAACTGGAAACTAATGCAGAAGGCACAATTACGTTAGTCGGTGAAACTACGATATCACGCACTTCCCCCGTCAAGCCCACCCAAGATCTACCCACAGCCCTTACAAGGAGAGCAAGGAAGAAACAAAAAAAACAAGCCAGGAAACATAGATGCCAAATGAGATCAGCCGGAAGGCATAAAATAAACAACGTGCCAGAAGTATCGGAAGCTACTGGCACTGCAAAGTATTTACCAGTTTTTTAGGCACGCACTTTATCAACAGCCCAGCAACAAAATCATGTGGTGGAACTGACGACGGCTCCACAACGCAGGGAAGGGAAAGCCACACCTTGGGCACAAACGTCGATACCTGCCTCTCCACGATCATTGCCACTGGTTCAACCACAAGATCAAATAGTAGCACCAACAATGCTGGCCCTTATGGACCATGATTCAGGAGAAGCTGTCAGGTCGTGCGTGACTTAAGCTATTAGCAAAAGCGGCCCAACCGTCTCACTAACTAGCCTAGGGACTCAGAACCCCTCAAAGGACCAAAGAATTTAATATGCAGGGCCCTGCCCACAAACAATCTCAGTAAGGACTACAACAGCTTGCTCCAGTAAGGAAGGAGCAAGAGGGCACTCCACTCCATATAGCATACAGAACAACTATCAAGACCTGGAAATGGCCCCAAGGCGGGCACAACCGGCTCAGCTTGTAGAGACAGCAGACACCATCAACTTTGTGGGCGACAGAGAGCAGGCCCTCCATTCAGTGGTAAATGCAATTCATCAAGTCTCCACTGGTAGAGGTCCCATTCACTGGGTAAGTTCGGAAGCACTGACAGTTGGACAGGCTACACCAGACCCAGTTTATCGGGACTCTCTGGACCTGGTGTTCATCACTGTATATATCCCCTGCTCGATAAATATCCATTCATCCTCTTACATACTGCTCCCTTTCAAAAGCAGAAATCTGTTTTAAGAGGCTCTGATGGGGGGGCAGAATCATGGGACCCATACAACTGAGCCAGGCTAATATGAAATCTTCCAGTCAGCCACGCGTCCCAGTATTTTTGGTCGGCCTTCTTGTGGATTATCCATCTTCATTAAACATGCGGTCTGCCTGGTAACCATTTAATGGCAAAATGGCCCAAGTAATCTTAATCAGTGGTGTGAACATTGTCCAACAAAATATGGATCTCCTACTAATCAACTGCTACATAAATACCCTAAGGAAATTCAAGGTAGTAACAATCCTCGAACTCCTGAACAATTTGGAAACACTCCTCTTCAGTCACCCTGGTCACGAAATTGTTATGATGGGTGATTTCAATGTACAAGGGCTCGATGCAAAAACAGAGGACCTCCCCTTGGACAGAGGCCGTCAACTACTCCAAACTTTCTTCACAACTTTTAGCCTGTCGTCAGCCCGACAGGAGCAAAGGAATAATCGGAATGGGTGCCTCCATCCTTCGTCATTTAAGGGAGGCCCAACCCTCGATTATATGTACCTCTCGGAAAAGCTTAAGCAGAGACTTAGCCACTTCGAAATCACCTGAGAGGGCAGACAGCGACCACAATCCCTTGAAATGCACATTTGAATTAAAAGTTCAAGCAGCATGCAGTGGTGGGGACCTCAACGGCACAGAGCAAGTACACCTGGTGAGAAGAACCAAATGGAGACCGGAAGATTCATCTAAAATAATCCTATGGCTAAGAACCTCACCCCGGGAATCAAACGTGAACCTTGAATGGTGGATGACATCAGTGGGTGATCTACACACGCTGTTGTTGGGCAACTCTGTGTGCACAAGTAACTCACTCTGTCCGAAGAAACATATCAATACAAATGGACAAAAACTTGCTTAAAACAAGGCGGGCACTCTGCAGAGCCGTACGTAGGCAAAGCAAATGCTCAAACCGAACCCAGCGCGCGCAGGTATCAAATAGCAGAAGATCCTTTAAGAAACTGATATGGGAGCTAAAGGGGGAAAATATAGGAAGGAATGGGGCACCTTATTCCAGCTCCTAAAAGACCCAAATCATGCCTGCTTCTGGGACTGTGTAAATAAGCTAAGAAATGGCTATAAGGAAAGAGACAACGGTGTACCAGAGTCAGCATGGGTCTCGCACGTTACAACTTTGTATATAACCACCGACCTAGTATCGGACATCGCCAGCAACAGCCAGGACAACATTCAATTCCTATTGGTTCCTCAAAGCGATAATCCCTCTCCCAGGGTTTTGTCTACCTTTTCCTTTAGAATGACAGAGAATGTCATATAAAGGACCAGGAAGGATGGAGCGCCAGGTCCACCAGCTTCTCTATTCAAATGTGCCCCATCGGACTTGGCAGAGAAGCTGTGTCACATTTTTAACAACACCTACCATCAGACCACTGTCCCGGAGTCCTGGAGAGGTTCTATACAGTGCCCAATTTATAAAAATGGGAACTGCTCACTAACTGCAAACTATCAATTAATTGCTCTCTTGGATGTGGAGGCAAAAATTTACACACAACTACTGTTGGACCAATTGGAAGCCTGGGTAGAAGAGTGACAAATTCAGTCATTCTTTCAGTCTGGCCTCAGATCGGTGGCCTCAACAGTGGACTACATTGTGGCACTTGCATACTTACTGCACCAGGCAGTTAACATCAGCCATCAGTTGTTATTTTGCTGCTTTGTTGCCCATAGTGCGGCATTCGACAGGGTTGACCGTGAAACCCAGTGGAAGAAGCTGTCATCATGAGGCATTCCAATACGTCTCTTAAAAGCCATCATTTAGTTGTATTCCAGTACTGGGTCCGGGTCCTTACCGGGCCAGGGTCAATATCACGGAAAATAGAAACTAAGAGAGGCCCGAAGCAGGGATGTGTCTTGGCCCCACTACTGTTTAACTTGTATACTGCAGATTTGGAATAATATCTGAAAGCTAGTAGTTTGGCTCTACCCAAGATGGGCCCTATAAGACTCCAAATCATCCTGTATGCGGATGATATTGTGATAATGGAATGTATGAACACCAGACTTCAGTGAGCTCTAAATGCCCTAAACACTTTCAACAAGGCTAATCAGTTGCAGGTGAACCAAGAAAAGACTAAAGTCCTTATGTTTGGCAGGTACAAGAACAGAAAAATCATAATCTGGCAACTGGGGAGCCAGATCATCCTCACAGCCAGGAAATTTAACTACTTGGGGGTGTGGTTTACAGAAAAAAAGATAGCAGGGGCACAGAAAAACGCAATTAGACATAAAGCTGCTGTCATCACGTACAGGCTCGCCAGATTGAATAATCAACTCAAAAGCTCCTCGGCTGCACCAATACTGAGAGTAACAAAGGCAACATTACTCCTGGCTCTGCAGAGCATACTTAAACATTTTATAGCAACCAAAGTATACACGTCGCACCAGGCTCAGATTGGAAATGGGCCTAAAGTCAGAGCAGATAGATTATCAAGCCGTAATCTTGAAATATTACATCAGTCTCAGGAAGGCCAACTCGCTCACGTTAAAACATCACCTGAGAACGATTTACGAGTCTCCTGGCAACCCATAGCACACGAAACTAAGGAAAGCACCGAAGACTTTCGAAACGGGTGATTCCATTCAGCTGTTAGACACAGTGGCCTACAGTGTTTGGAAAACATCAATAAATAAAAGAGCAAAGGAACTCATGAGAGTCCGACGTTATTGATAACTAAAACCCCTATAACAGTGCCTGCGTTAAACAATTCCTATTTGGTCGGAGCCCCTCAGCCATACCTCCTAGAAGCAATAAATGCAGGTTCTCGTCATCAAATCCTGTATATGCGAACATTAGTTCTCCCAGTTAAGGACTTTAATCCTTCTTGGCTCACACACAGGCACAAAAGTGCCTGTAGGCTCTGATCTTGCCATCAAGAAAGCTGGCTACACCTTCTGTGCTGCTGTCCCGAATTAGCAGTGGAAAGAAGACAGCTAATATTTCCGGTAGCACGGGCTCAGGGAGCACGGTTTTGAATGGTATCCAAACTTTGTTTTACACAATCCACGCCCTGGGCTTTGGGAAGATGTGCAAAATGTGACAGTTCTCCAGAGGCTGCTAGCTCAGGCAGCTGGAACAGATAGCGGAGCACACGAGGGTTCTAATTGTGTGTAAGCACCCCTGTGTTGCAAATGGAGACAATGCATAGACTTTTTTCAGGTCGTTTGTTTGTTTGTTTTAATAATTAATTTTGAACTCAGTGTTTCTCTTACTTTTAGTTGTAATGGTTTTAATTAACTGATCAATAAAAACTGATACTGCTGCAGCCCATAGGGATCCCCTGGAACCCGAATGCCCTGGGCACCATATACTAGGGGCTTACATGGGGGCACCAGTGTGGTGATTGTGGTATGAAATACAGAGTTTTGAGAGAGCATAATCACTGGGGTCCTGGTTAGCAGGATCCCAGTGAATACAGTCAAACACACTGACATCAGGCAGACAAAGAGGGTACTTTTCTACATGGAGATGATGGTTGAGATTTTGTTGGTCAAGTGGAGATGCTGGACCAGTTGAAAAACAAAATGCCACGGATAATATATCTAAATTTCATGTGTTGATTGAAAGAGCTGCCAAGAAATGTAGTTTACCAATGGCTTCTGTAGTACAACCTTGCTTTCTGTGTGATTTGAAGGAGCAGCATCGAAAATGTTTAATACGTTCCTATTCTGGATCATGTTTTGTCAGAAAGTCTGACATTAATGGAGACACCTGCTACCATTCCAGCTGTGATATTGCGTCTAAAAAAGACGTTCAAGGGTTCGGATTCCCCAATTGCTTCAGTAGCTCAAAGAAGAACCAAGACCCCAATAACGCCATCCTTAGTCTGCCAGACAAAGAAGATCTTAATTCGTGAGGATTAGAAGGAAACAGGAAGAGACATATTGAATGATGGAGAACTAACTTCTTTTATTATTGATGCTGCGATGGATGCTTCGAAAACAGGCTTTTGCCTGTTGGCTGAAGGTCCTGTGCTAAGGAAACAGTGCTGGTTAAAATCCACAGCTTTCCGTACTGAGGTCCAATCTAAGATCTTCCTTTCGATGTCCAGATTCTACTTGGTCAACATGGTATTGATGCTTTGCATGGACGGAAGTCAAACACTAATACGGCAAAGACTTTAGGACTCTTGCAGTATCACATATTGGGAGTTTCTAATTTTAATGGATCACAGAAATCTCAATGCTTCAGATCAGGATTCAATCAGTACGTAGGTCAGGATGGTCATATTATCCTCAAATTCAGTCTGGATATGATCAAAGATGCTCCTCTAGTCGGAACTAAAAGGCAAGCTCATAAGAGGTCTTCTGGAGAAAAAGAGAGGTTCCTTAGAAAGGAGAACTAATGATAGTCAAAAAAGAGATTGAATCTCAGCTTACTCTTTTTTTTTTTCCAGCCGGTCTTCAAAAGTTGGGGGGGGTGAATTTCCCTTTTTTCTCCCGCTGGGAACGATATAACATCAGACAAATGGGTGAGGCAAGTTGTTCAATCATGCCATACATTGGAGTTTATTCAGAAGCCCCCCAGTTTGTCCACAAAGAAAGGAACATCATCTTCATTTGAAGAAGCTGCAAATGGAAATTCTCATTCTTCTCTTCAAAGGAGCCATAGAGATTGTCCGAAAGTCGCAAAGGAAGCAAGGATTTTATTTCAGGTTCTTCCTAATCAAAAAAAAGACAGGACAATGGAGACCAATCTTGTATTCGGGAGAACTCAAGTCTCTAAAGAAGCAGTCATTCCAGATGCTCACCCTACGAGAAGTCCTTCTGTTGATGCAGGAAGAGGATTTCTGGACCTCCCTGGATCTTCAGGATGCTTACTTCCACATTCCCATTCATCAAAGTTGGACAGTACCTGCAATTTTCAGTGGTGTGTCAGCACAATCAGTTCAAGGCCCGTCTTTTTGAACCCAAGTCTGACCCGCTATTATTTACCAAGTGCCTCACTCCCGTTCTAGCTTTTAGCAAGAGAGAGGGTCACCAGGTGTTCCCATATCTGGATGACTCGTTAGTCAAAACGCCATCCAGGGAAAGAGTGACAGCTTCCACTAACACATGCATCAATCTTTGCCAGAGTTTAGGTCTCACTCTGAACAGGGAAAAGTCATTGTTGGAACCTTGAACAAAGATCCAGTTTCTGGGAGCGATAATCAACACTCAGGGAAGGCCTTTCCATCCACAGAAAGAGTGACAAAGTTACAAGTGATATCAAAAACTATTGCTGGAAAGCAGATGGTCACAGTGAGACATTACAGATGCCTGATAGGCTGATGGCTTCATGTATAGGCCTCATTCCATTTTGTAGACTTTATATGTGACCTGTTCAAGAAGAACTGGCTATTCAATTGAAGCAGATAGAAGGCTCATGGGAGGATACATTCTGTCACAAGGTGCTTGAAACAGGCTCTAATGTGGCCTTTCTTTTTTACCAATACCAACAATGTTGTTCGTTACCACAGATGCATCCATTAATGGATGGGGAGCTCTCCTCCAGGAACTTTCAGCCCAAGGTCTTGGTTCGGATGCAGAAAATAAACTGCACATCAATGTGTTGGAACTCTGTGCCATAAGACTTGGCTTACAAGCGTTCCTTCCCAGGTTGGTAGCTCAGGCACCCTTAATTAGAACAGACAAAGCAACATCCATATTCTGTATAGCCAAGCGAGGAGGAATACGGTTCAGGATCCCTACAGAGGAAGCACAACTGCTGTGGAACTGGGCCACTTCTCACAGGATAGACATGACTGGAACATCTGCCGGGATGACCAGGAGGATGCGCTCAGCCGACAACTGATGGATTGTCATGAGTGAGAATTAGAGCAGAAGCATGTGAATCACACTTTCAGTTGGGTCACACCACAATCGATCTCTTTGCCACTCCAGACAACAGAAAATGCTTTTGCTACTCAAACAGGTTTTGGCATCCAGGGATGATGGGCAATGCTCGATTAGTTGGTCCAAGATATTTGATTATGCCTTTCCACCTTTTTCTCTGATCTCAAGGGTTTTGAAGAAAGCAAAGCTAGACCATTGCACTTTGATCCTCATTGCTCTGGCGTCGCCTTGTAGTACTGGTACAGTGAACTGTTGCAGTTGACAGTATGTCCAGTAATTCCTTTGAAGATGCATCCCAGGATGTTGTCCTGACATCAGAGAGAGATTCTCCCACACTGTCCCAAGTCGCTAAATTTGACTGCATGACTACCTAGAATTTGGCCATCTTCATCTTCCACAGGAGTGTAAACAGATTCTGGTGCAGGCTTGTGCACCAGCAACCAATAGTACTAAAAACGCTAAGTGTAAATGCTTGTGTCTGCTGCTGGGATAATGGTCATCATCTGCTTCAAATCAACCCTTCTCAGACCCTGCCATATCTGTAATGTCTGGTCAGAAGATGTCTCAAATATTCTTCATTGAGGGTCCATTTGGTGGCAATTTCCAGAGTTAGAAGGACTGGCAATTCATTGACAAGACTGTTTTCCCAAAAGGTCAATAAACAGTTTATGAAAGGGCTCATCATAGTTTTTCTACCTGTTCGATGTCCTAAAGATCCCTGTTAGTTTAACACAGTCCTCAGTCAGTTGCTGTTGCCTGCTTTCAAGCTGATACATAGAGCGGATTTTAAATTTGTTTCATGGAAGACAGCACTACTGACTTTGACATCCGCCAGGAGGGTGAGAGAGATTCAGGCATTCACCATCATGGAACCATTTCTCAGCTTAACTACGGACAGAGTTGTACTCAAAACTAACCCTAAGTTTATTCCTTAGATGCCTATTGACTTCCATTTGAACGATTCTATCGGTCTGAGATCTTTTTTTTCTAATCGATCCTCACCAGCCGAAAGATCATTGCGTTCCCTAGATGTACGTAGATGCTCCCATTTTAAATAGACCAGGCAAATGGTACATGCACTTCGGACCAGTTGTTTGTGTAATTTGCTCAACCACGAAGAGGTCAAGCCCTGTCTCAACACGGTATAACCTGCTGACTCTCTGCCTGCATTGCTTTCTGTCATGCCAAAGCCAAGCATCCTCTCCAGGGAAGACTGAAGGTGCATTTCACCAGGGGTATGTCTTCAACAGCAGCACTCTATGCTGGGGTGCCTTTGAGAGACATCTGTCGTGCAGCCACCTGGATGAACACGGGCACGTACATAAAGCATTACTGCCTAGACATAGACATATAGGCCAACGCAACAGTGAGAAAGGCAGTCCAGAGAAACCTCTTTAACTGTAAGTGAGTCTGTTTCCAGCTTTGTTGAATGTCATATTATGTACTGCTTGCTTTTCTCATTCAAGCATATAAAAGATCTAATGTTTGATAAAAAATTAGTTACCTTTAACTCCAGTTCTCCAACATTGGTATCATTTATATATTTGCATGCGACCCTCCCTCCTCCCCAGTCAGATGTTTTCTGGGAGATGGACACCTTCCTGGAAGACTCAATATGGTGATCAAGTGAGCAAAGGGTAACGCTGACCAAACTGCAACTTCCCACTGACAGAGGTGATTCGGGGTTCCAGACTTTTACTGATACTACTTAGCAGCTCAGGCCTACTGTTTTGCTGGATATCACCTTAATGAGACAGAATATTATACTGGGGTGTAGATTCAGGAAGGAGAAAAGATCTATTTCTGGGCCCACAGCCCCTAAATATCTGCCACTCCTTGTCGAACCATATTAGAATGAGGCATAGCGTTGCTTGCACACCACTTGTACTGCCTTACATATTGATACCCCTTGGGGCCTTTCTACACAGATGGGTGCTTGCAAGGCCAAAGAGTTAGCATTTTGGGAGGACATAGGAGAAGACACCGTGGTAGACCCATTTGTAGGAGGGGGTCTCGATTTGATAGTTTTCAGCCATTATTGGAAGAGTATTGATAAATGATGATTGGAGTCATGGTATTGCCTCTTTCTTCTTAGAAGACTTGGTGGAGGGGGAAGATGGTGCTCCTGGGCAGGACTTTTATCCTTCTTATACTTCCTATTTTTTTATCCCACGCTTATGCCACAAACATTTTGTCTTCTCACTCTTACCATTCTCAACAGTCTCCAACGTCATGGTCAGATCCCTGGTCCCAGAAACATATTGCGTGAGGGTCAGTGATGGACATCTGACCCTCACAGTCTCGACATGGTTTGAAACTTGACATCCTCTGCGGTGACATGATGCTATAAAACTGCTCCAGAAAAGGTTTAACATGAAGAAAATGTAAAAAACAACTGATCTCCCGAGGAGAGATGAAGAGCTCTGGAATGCGTCAAAGGCTTGGAAAAAGAAGGAACTGACATCACACAGAAGGGGTGCTTTATGGCTTCAGTGATGCCCCACAGTGCCATGTGCGGAGATGTAATCGTGTTGGCACCCCATATCGGCATGGGAGAGCTAGCGCATGGTTTCCGATCCAAACTGGCGCACAAGGAAATCCAAAAAGTGAGGAATCTGCACCAGAGGAAGCATTACGATAGGTAAGTAACTTTTTCCTTTGTACCAAAGTATTCCCACCCCTGCACCGAGATTTTATTGTGTTTACGTTGACTATCCCCGGAGTAATATATTGGTGCATCATTCATTGAACAGCTGTCCATTTCCCTCAGCCATTCTATAACTTGTGTTGCGGACATGGCCAGATCTGTTATAGCAGGCAGGAAGCCCAGATTGATAAAAAAATATCTTTGTGCATCTTTCCCATAAATCCCAACAAAGGTTCTTTGGATCTAGCCCTAGATACCTGCCACCGCTGACAGTGTGTAAGCAGTATTTGTGTATGACAGGGCGTATCCATACTGTTTAAAAAAAAAAATGCTCTCTTGGTGGGAACTTCTCAGGCAGTTCAGGTGGGTGAAATGGGATCCTGTGCATGAACCATGCGAGAAATTGGGTTGTTGGTTGAGGGGGATGTGAGTCCTTCTCAAGCTACAGCCACAATCCATGTCCATGTGCACTACAAAATATAATAAATTAACCTATGCTTAAACCTCTGGCAGTTTGGCACACAAGCACTATTTATGCAGCACACAAACAGCAACATACTGAAAAGACTGAAAAATCCCACAATAATTTAGGAAAATAGAGCAAAATGTAATAAATAATTTGACACCAAAAGAACAAAAATCCAGTCTGTAGAACTGGAGACATGCAATTTCCAGGATTAATAGTAAGTATAGAAACAAAAAGCACAAAGCGTTTTAGGCACACACACTTTTTGACATGGTTAGCCCCCACTTTTTGCCTGGTTTCTGATGTGGCTTTGAGTGTAAGCACACTGGGTCCCGGCTAAACAGGTCCCCAGTGCTAGATCTTTCCCCAGAACTGCACAGTTGATTTGCACAATTGGCAAACTCTTTAGCTACTACTCACTGTAAGTGCCTAGTAAATAGTATTCCTGGTACCTACGGCCTAGGATACTAAGGAACGTCACTGAAGGCTGCAGCTCCAATTGGTGCAGGCTGAATTGAAAACAGGACCTGTGTGCCAGGCCCCCTATCACTCCATGTGCCAGGTGTAAGTCACCCCTAAGGCAGGGTGCATCAGACACATGTGGGTGCATAATATGCATGAACAGATATGTCCCAGCGACATGATGGCTTCTCTTAATCCTGGGATCAAACATCTTAGAATAATAAACCCTCATTGACCCCAGTGATGGATTTATTAAAGTGCACACAGAGGGCACCTTAGAGGTGCTCCCTGAAAAACCTGCCAGCTACTAGTGTACTGACTGTCTGGTTCTGACCAGTTCATCCACCACAGACACATTTCTGCCCCCCCTTCTCCCCAAGGTGAGAGCTAGTGCTCTCCAGGGCATGTGACAAAGGCCTGCTCTGGTCAGATGTGTGACCTCCTCTCCCAGGCAGGAAGGACATTCCAGGGTGTGGAGCTTTAAACCCCCTGACCTTGCCCCACTTTTGCAGCAGCACATGCGGAAGAATTAGTTAAATTAGGAAGAGTCCCTACTTTATTCCATTCCCACCCTTAAGGTGTACGAGCTGAAGTGGACACTACTTTTTAAATTCCTCCATCATGTTTGGAAGGAATTAGGCCACTAGGGTTAGGGTTATGCCCACTTCGCAGCGGAAGTGGTCATAAGAAGGGTGTAGTTCCCCCCTCAAGATGGTCACCCATTGGCTGCCACCTGGTACTCCCTGTAACGCCACTAAATTGAGTATTTAGGTGGCATCCCTGAACCGTAGAACTCTGATTTCGACAACCTAAGGAGACCCAGACAAAGAAGAGTTGCGCCCGCAGAAGAGGAAAAGAAGAAGCACCTAACCTGGTCCCTGCTCCTTTTGCCTGCTTGCTGACCTCAAAGGATCCTGCACAAGAAGCCAACTTATTCAGCCTTCAATGAAGACTCAAGTCTCCTGTGGGCACCGGACTTGCCCTGCAACAAACTCCAAAGAAAATACTTTGCAGCTGCTGGAACCCCAAAAACCCGACAGCAAAAGTGACAACTACATCCAACGTCCACAACCCAAAGTGAAGCCAACAGATGGTGCCAACACGGGTCCCCAATTGCCCACAGACTGAGTCCAGTGTGGTCTCACCCATCTTGGGCTCTCCATAGACGCCTGCAGCCTCTGCATGCAGTCTCCCTCTCCCTCTCCCACAGGCTTGTTGAGAGAAAATAAATCCAACAGCTAAAGCAACCACTGTACCCGTGATCCCCTGGCCACAGCTGAAGTGCCTCACCGGTGCCAGTGACATCCCCCGGCTCAAGTCCACCCTTGGACCACCTCTGCCGGACTCCCCCACGACACATGAAGCCTCAATACACAGGACCCCCTAACCACAAGTGCTCCCGTACGAGGAAACCAGATGCCTAAAGACACCCCTGCATCCGTCGCCCCTGGGCACAGGAGAAGAAGACCAAAGGTGCACCTACGTGCCCGAGCAAACAAGTCTACTACCTACCTGTTTATTGTCTCCATCTGGCTTTCCGGCCAGAGTCTGGAGCCTATTTGTCACTGGGTCAAGCTCCCATAGGAAACTATTGGGCACCTGATGCCTTACTGCACCTCTACACTAAGCCGCCCCAGTGCTGCCCGGTGTGACCTGTTGCACCTCTAGTGCACTTTACTAGGGACGTAGCAGTAAATCAGATATGCCAATCATTGGTAAACCAATCAGCAGTACAATTTACACCAAAAGCCTATGCACTTTAGCACTGTTTAGCAATGGTAAAGGCAAAAAGTCTGGGGATGACCCTACAGAAAGGGCAAGGTGCAATAGCTGGGATATATAAAAACAGGCAGTGTCAGAGGGTGAACTTTCCACACCAGGATAACTCTAAAAGGAGGTATAATCTCAGAAATAGAGAAAACATTAACGCTCCTGACAGATAAACTGATTCACATCCCTCACGTTCCTTTCAGAACGCAAAGATAGACATAGCGAGAGAGTGGGTCTGTCAGAGCAACGTACTGACTACATGAAACAGAAGAAAGACTCTCAGCGGTCTTCAGACAAGAAAGAAGACTAGTCCCCACAACAAAAGCCACAATTTAGAAAGAAAAAGGTGACAGCACTTTCAATTAAAAATGCCAGCAAACTTGAGAACATCGCTGAAGAACAAGACATGGGCAGTGACACTGCTGGACAGAGTGGCAGAAGTCACAATATGTTGCCAGAGTCTGAAAGATCATCTGGATGCCACAACAACTAGCACCTTTTTGTAGTCGAGACTGCAGAGGGGCGCATTCTCCCACCCAACAGGGTTTGATTTAAAGATCCAAATGGAGGGAGACATAGAGGTCACCATTAGTGTAATATTCTGGGTTGAACCTAGTTGCGATATCCTATTGGCTGAAAGAGACTGGAATCTGAACATGTCTGTAAAATCCCACATGGAGAAGATGTAGTTTTGCCTTCTTTGTCTGATCTTGTTCCAGAAGCAGTAAAACAAGCCTATGCTGTCCAACTGGGCTTTAGCCCAGGTACTTACGCTATACTGCAACCACATAGGGTGGGATAGAGATTCCCCTTATGATGTAATACTGATTAGGTCTACACCTCAGCCCCAGCCCAATATTCTGTTAAACACGAGACCAAAACTCAGATGAGGGAGATCCTCCCTCAGCTTGAGTACCAGGGTGTAATTGAGCACTCTGCAATAAATAAACCGTTATTCCCGGTCGCTAAACCCGACCATTCTTATAGAATAATCTTAGAATACAGACATTTAAACAGTCACATACGCAATACAAAATTCACACAGCACTAATCAACAACATAGTGCAGAAAAATATAAAACAACCTTAGATATCTCCAATGGTTTCTTCTGCCAAAACTTAGGACATGAAAGCCGAAACCTGAGTGCATTCTCGATTGGCTCACAAAAACATTTCTGTTTGCCCCAAGGCTGTTCTCAGCCTGTGTAACATCCATATTGCACAATATTGCCCCAGAGGCTTTGTCCTATGTGGATGATATCTATCTCACAGATGATGACCTCAACATTCATCTTGCCTGGGTCAATCTGATCATTCTAGGATTCGCAGCCCTTGGCTACAAATTCAGTTTTAGGAAAACTAAAATAGCGTTTGTCCGTCTATTGTTCCTGGAATATGAGCTATCAAATGCCGGCAAGAGCTTAGCCCCACACTTCCTAGAAAAATGTGCTCAACTACAGCCACCAAATACTATCAAGAAACTGCAGTCTTTACTCAGTTTCTTCAACTTTGGCAGGACTTATATTCCTGACTATGCACAACACATAAGCTACTCTATAATTTAATACACTCAGATTTCTCAAGCAGACACTGGACAGTTGACTGGACACTGAACAGACACTACTGCAACAGAACATGCTAGAAGCAAAACATTTACACACCTGTGACAATAAAACAAATTTGGTCATCAGAATTATTGCTGGTGCCATTGAGTTCACCTATGTCACCTTTAATGAGAGCGATACGGTGCCCATAGCATACAAATCACATTTGTACTGTAATGCAGAACAATGTTTTGCACCTACAGAAAAAATACTGACTGCTGTGCAAATGGCTGTCATAAAGGAGAGTTCACTTGCCCAAGGTAAATGCATTATTGTCATTACCCATGTGCTAGCCTCAGAGGCTGTTGCCAAAGCAAGCGTTCCTAATGCTAAAGCATCACACTGGATTCAATGGGCAAACCTCCCTGACTGCCACCGATGTGGATGACATCTTTGACCCAAAACTTCAAACACAAGAATTTCTCCAATATGAACAGGAGTACCCTGCACCTCTTAACATCTTGCCACTTGATAGATAACACATTGTCATTTACACTGATTTTCAGCACAACCAACTGTAGGTACAAAACATCAATATTCATCGGCTTGCACAGCCATGAGTGATGAAGGATGGTATATTCCACCCTCACAGTACCTAAACGCAGACCCTAGGGGACTGCACATCACAATTGACTGAACTCAAAGCCCTCATCATGAGAAGTGCATTGGGTGGAAAACGGTTGCTGGATAAATTTGCAGGATGGGCAGGAATAGGACTCTGCAGAAAGGTGAAGAATCAGTAGGGGGCCACCAAATTCAATTTTAGGCTCCTTTCTAGCCCAAGCGGTTGGGGTAGTCTCAAGGGAGATAGATTTGGCAGAGAGACGCCTTTCATTGGAAATGAGTGACTGGCAGCGAGCATCAGCCAATGATGAGGTTTGAGCTTTCTGATAATGAAGACGGTTGGCTTGTGGTACATCAGGTAGAATTGCTTAAATCACCCCTGGCACAGCTGGAAATAATGTTGTGGAGGATCCCCCAAGAAAGGGCAAGGGGACTTTGTCTGACTCCCCTCCTGGCTGTTGTAGCCCTCCACTCAAGAGGAGAAAACCTCAGAAGAAACCTAGGAGAAAAACCAAAGTGGCACTTTCTGAAAATCTGAACTGCTGTGGTACCCAGAAAGGTACTCACGCCAGTCAATGTCAAGTCCCCGGCTTTGAGAATCTCTTGATAAAATTCAAGGAGATGATTGAGGCATGCCTGTTCCCGGTAAAGAAATTGCAGGCCTTGAAAGCAGCAGTTTACCTGTTGTATTCGGGGGGGGGGGTGGAGGAAGGGGAGGACAGCACCAAAGAAGTATGGGACTCTGGATTTTGAATGTTATGGCCCCATCCTGGAAAAGGAAACCCCGCTGGATGAAAACCCAGCAATTCTGGAAAGTGTTACCCGGCAGTCCACTCAGCATCCAAATACAGGCAACGTTGTAAAGCATGTAAAGACAGCCTAGGAGAATTTGTGTAGAACTGCAGGGGAATCTAGTAGAAATGGTATTAGAGGGAGATCCGTGAGCTGGACTGGAGAGAATGCTGTGCCAGTTCAGAGCAGAGGAGGGGTCAAAATTTGCACGTTGTGATGGTCTCCCACTCGCCTGTTTGGAGCTTCCACCTGACTGTGCCCCCTATGAGGTAATACTTACAAATGTTCAATCATTAGCTCCAGGTGTAAGCAAATCCACCGAACAGCTAAAGAACAGGACAGAACATTGGGTAAAAAAAGTGATTTTAACTGCTAGGACATTACGGATATTTTATTTGTTAGAAGGATTGGGAGGGTAGGCCCCATGGAAAAGGAAGGTCAAGGGGACTGTATTATAGTGAACTGTAGATACCTAGGTCTAGCCCAGCTTCTGCTCTTGTCATGATACACTGATCCCCAGGTGAGTGAAAAGATTGGTATGGCCCCTTTAGACTTCTTTTATAGGCACACCTGGCCCATTAGATGGTTTACGACCCAGGGGCCTTCCCAAACTGCGGGAGGGTCGGCAACCACTTAGAGGGGAAATAGATTTATTGTACTCTCGGACCTGGAGGCTAACGATTGACGGAATGAGCGGATGCATCTTTTAACACAGGAGGTAAAATATAAGGTAGTTCCATGGAGGTTGCCTATTACAACCCTAGGTCTGGGAGGGTTGGGTGAGGTATCTTCCCTGACTTGGATAACCTCTTGGAATGTGGTAGGTTATGACACTAAGCTGCAAGATGGGTACTGGGTAAAGCTTTTCAGGCTATGATTTTATTTTACTTCAGGGAACCTGGTCAGAAGGTGCCGCGGGATGGGATGGATTCCAAAGGTTTCCCGTTCCGGCTGAACAGGTGCCTGGTTGTCACCCAAAAGGGGGTTTAGTCACCCTGGTTCACATCTCTGATTGCTAGATTGTATCAGATTCATTCTAGGCATCAGGGTCTCCTCATAATTTGGATGTTTTTATCAAATAAGTATAACATCCTTTTGGTAAATTTCTACAATGCAGTATGTGATTATAGTTGCCAGATCTATAGTTGGCCCTTTTCTCGGCGTTGAGGATACCGAAGGGAAGGTTGGTATGGAATTCCATGCAATTATATCTGGAGACTTTAATGCAAAGATAGGGGCTATTATACTTTTGAGAATCCCTTTGAGCAGGATTATGGTGTGCCTACACCTGAGGATATACAGGATGAGAGGGAAAGGTCCCTTATTAAGGGGTTACAGAGCCTGGGTTTGCAGAATAAGTTTGACCTAAAATTTGCATGTGCAAGTCAGGTATCAACTTTTGTGGGCAGAGGGGCTGGGTCGATAATTGATTATATCTTTGTGCCCCCTTCAGTGAGAAATCTGGTCCAGCATGGAGAGGTGAAAAGGCAGTACTTTAGTGATCACAACCCCCTCACGGTCTCCCTAAACTTTTCATGCAATATGTGCACATCAGTAATTGGGGGACCGGTAGGTTTGAGAATAAAGGATCAGGGCAGGAGAATTGGTTGGAGGCAGGTAAGCATCCCACAGGTAGTGAAGAGGGTGGTGAGCCAAAATTTAAATCTGATTATAGGGATTCTTTTGGCCAAATCCCCTCACCTGGGGAAGTGATTGATTGCTGTGAATAAAGTGAATGACGCCATCAAGAAATTCATGACCAAAAATGAAGAGACCATTCCTAAGCATCAGGGAGGATGGTTTAGCAAACCCTGTTATGTGGCGAGGAAAGCCCTGAAGAGGGCATTGAAGGCACAGCCCATGGATAAGGCCTATGGGAGTAGTGAACGGGCTCTGTATAAATCTGCTCTGAAGGAAGAAAACAGCAGCTCAAGGAGCAGGCTTGGGAGGATTTGAAGCGTGCGTCATGCACTAAAAACTCAAGCTTGTTCTGGCAGATAGTTAACGGGTATCTTTGAGACAGAAACATCAGAAGTGCTGAGCTGCAATATTCGACCTGCGGTGTGGGTGAGTCATTTTTGTAGGGTTTTCCTGGTAGGAACCCAAGAGGAGGAAATGGATGAGATGGCAGGTCCTACCTCAATTTTGGCCATTAAATTTACGCTTGATGAGGTGTTTGCGGCTATGCAGGATACCTCAAGCCGCAAAGTGCAATCCCAATGGACCTATATAAAAGTGATCCTCAGTTGTAGCCACCTATAATGCTAAATGTCTTAAATGCAGCAATGATGCAGAAATCCCTTCCTCCTGCGTGTATCATTCCCATGATCAAAAAGGAAACCAAAGTGATCCCAAATCCTACCGCCCGATCTCATTCTTAGACTCCTCGGTGAAAATATTGGGACACATTGTTTTACGGCGTATTGAGGAATGGATGAGAGAGTAAGGCGCAGTATGGTTTTAGGGAAGGGCTGGGGACCCAGGAGCAATGTTTGAATTTGCTTATGTTGATCGGTAAATACACACAGGTGAAGAAGGGTACCTTGTGTCTTGCGTTTATGGATCTTAGCTGTGCTTTTGACAAAGTAAACCACAGCAAGTTAATAGAACGTTTAACCTCGATGGGTTTGGAGCCCCAAATTGTGGAGTTGCTCCGATACTTACACTCGGGGACAAACGCAACCATGAGATATGAGACTCATGGGGAATGCACTGAATGTTTTAATTTTAAAAGGTGTGAGACGGGTGTATTTTGGCCTCCATCCTGTTTCTTTTATATGCAAATGGTTTGCACAATTACCTGGTGGAGAGATGTAAGGATGTTCCTATAATAAATGGTAAGAGTTTGCCAGCCCTGATATATGCGAATGATGCGGTGCTTATGGCCCGTACTATGAACGCTCTCTGCAAGATGGTTAAGGCATATGGTGATTTTATGTCCGATTTAGATTGAGGTTAACAGCAGCAAGTCCCATTTTATGGTCTGTGGCAAGCCACTGAGCAAAATGGGTGCTTTGAAGATTCATGACCAAATCATCAGCCTTGTGCAGGCATTTCCCTATCTAGGGGTAACTTTTGATGAAACAGGAACATGGAAACCCTGCATTTCAAGGCGATGTGCATGTTTGTGGCACTGTAGGAGCTACTTTTGAGTTTGCCTTAAGAGTGGGAAATAAACCTATACAGCCTCTGCTTGAGGTGTATAGACTTAAATGCCTCCCGGTTCTTATGTATGAGGCACCACTCTCGGGCTATTCGGGTAGCACGGCCCCCCAGCTAGAGGAAAATAGCTTCTGGCGTCGTGGTCCGATGTCGACGCTCCCGACGTCAGTTGGGCCCACAATCGACGTCGATCCCATCCTCATACCCGACGACCCGGAGCTGTAACAACATCTATCGACACCAGTTCCCTCCTCTATGGGCTCTCCTGGGCCTAGGGTTGATCCAGACCCTTATTCTTGTGGGTATGGATACGGGTAGAGTATGGAGAGGACGATGGACCCTTTATAATGCCAGCTTGACCCCCAAATGGACTGGGTGCGGGATTTGTGTGATGCCAGTGGTCTAAACACCTCCCCTAACACTGGTATGCTCTCTCCTCCTAGCGTGGCTACGGAAGAAGGTACTTCTTACTCTATGGTGGTGAGAAGGGTGGCTGAGATCCTGGACCTCGAGCCACCTTCTGTGGCGGTTAGGCCTAACGTCCTAACCAACGTGCTTCAGCGGGGACTTCCTCTTGTGAGCCCCTTTTACCCTTTAATGGAGCACTGGCAGACATCCTGGGGCTCCTGGGAATAGAATGATTGCCCGTTGCCATCAGCCTGCACCGTCAGACCCAAATTTCTTGACCCAACACCCCACGCCTGAGAGCCTTGTCATCCAATGTAGGAAGTTGGCTCTGTATATACAATCTCAAAGTAAGAGATAGTGTGCACAGAGTCCAAGGGTTCCCCTTAGAGGTAATATAGTGGCAACATTAGATAATTCTAATGCTCTACTTTGTGGTAGTGTGGTTGAGCAGTAGGCTTATCAGAGGGTAGTGTTAAGCATTTGTTGTACACACACAGGCAATAAACGAGGAACACACACTCAGACTTAACTCCAGGACAATAGTTTTTATATAGAAAAATATATTTTCTTAATTTATTTTTAGAACCACAAGTTCAAGATTTGAAGTAAATACATAGAATGCAAGGTATTCCACATAGGTAAGTTAGGAACTTTGAATTAGAGCAATAGCATACACAGTTTTAGTAAAAATGGCAATAAACTATTTTAAAAGTGGACAAGGGGCAAAAATCAACAGTTCCTGGGGGAGGTAAGCAATGGTTAGTTTATTAGGTAAGTAAGACACTTACAAGTCTAAGTTCCTGGGCATAGGCAGCCCACCGTTGGGGGTTGAAGGCAACCCCAAAGTTACCATACCATCAGCACAGGGCCAGTCAGGTGCAGAGGTCAAAAAGGTGCCCAAAACACATAGGTGCCTATGAAGAACAGGGGTGCTCCGGTTCCAGTCTGCCAGCAGGTAAGAACCTGCGTCCTCAGAGGGCAGACCAGGGGGTTTTTGTAGAGCACTGGGGGGGGACACAAGTAGGCACACAAAACACACCCTCAGCGGCACAGGGGTGGCCGGGTGTAGTGTGTAAAGCAGGCGTTGGGTTTTGTATTAGAATCAATGGAGGGACCCGGCGGTGCAGGCAGGGCACAGGGGGGCTTCTCGGGCCAGCCACTGACAGGGCTAGGCAGAGGGTCGCCTGGTGGTCACTCCTGCACTGAAGTTCGGATCCTTCTGGTCCTGGGAGCTGCGGATGCAGTGCTTGGTCTAGGTGTCAGGTTCCTTGTTACAGGCAGTCGTGGTCAGGGGGGTCCTCTGGATTCTCTCTGCATGCGTCACTCTGGGAGTACAGGGGGGTTGTCTCGGGTTACTCACGAGGTTCCAGTCGCCTGAGAGTCATCCCTGTAGTGTTGGTTCTCTGGAGCTCGAGCCGGGGGCTTTGGGTGCAGAGGGTGAAATCTCACGCTTCCAGCAGGAAGATTGAGGTCTTTAGAAGTTGCAAGAAAGTTGCAAGGATGTTGCTGTCGTTGAACAGAGCCGCTGCTCATGGGAGTTTCTTGGTCCTTTGGTTCAGGGCAGTCCTCTGAGGCTTCAGAGGTCGCTGGTCCCTGTCGGATGCGTTGCTGTTGCAGTTTTCTTCGAGTTAGGAGGCAGTCCGGTAGGGCGGGGGCCAAAGCAGTTGTCGTCTCCGTCGTCTCTGCAGGGCTTTCAGGTCAGCAGTCCTTCTTCTTGTTTCAGGTTGCAGGAATCTGATTTCCTGGGTTCCGGGGTACCCATAAATACTAAAATTTAGGGGGGTGTTTAGGTCAGGAGGGCAGTAGCCAATGGCTACTGTCCTGGATGGTGGCTACACCCTCTTTGTGCCTCCCCCCTGAGGGGAGGGGGGCACATCCCCAATACTATTGGGGAAATCCTCCAAACTCAAGATGGAGGATTTCTAAAGGCAGGGGTCACCTCAGCTCAGGACACCTTAGGGGCTTTCCTGACTGGTGGGTGACTCCTTGTTTTTCTCTTTATCCCCTCCAGCCTTGCCGCCAAAAGTGGGGTCAGTGGCCGGAGTGGCGGGCATCTCCACTAGCTGGGATGCCTTGGGGTGCTGTATCAAAAGGCATGAGTCTTTGAGGCTCACCGCTAGGTCTTACAGTTCCTGCAGGGGGAGGTGAGAAGCACCTCCACCCTGTACAAGCTTTGTTCCTGGCCACAGAGTGACAAAGGCACTCTCCCCATGTGGCCAACAACTCGTCTGGTTGTGGCAGGCTGGCAGAAACTGGTCAGCCTAGCACTAGGAGTCAGACTGGTATTCAGGGTGCATTTTACAATAAATTCCACACTGGTGTCAGTGTGCATTTATAGTGCTGAGAAGTTTGATACCAAACTTCCCAGATTCCAGTGTAGCCATTATGGAACTGTGGAGTTTGTGTTTGCCAAAATCCCAGACCATATACTCTTTATGGCTACCTTGCTCTTACAATGTCTAAGGTTTTGCTTATCTCTGCTTTCCTAAGGTTACCTGATAAGGTTTCTTAAAGGCCTCACACATCTTTGCTCCTATCCCATTCATCATGTACCAATGGGATCTCAACCTGGTCTTAACTTACCTTATGTGTACCCCGTTTGAACCGCTTCACAACTGTCCTCTAAGGCTCTTAACTATAAAGACTGTCTTTTTAGTTGCCATTACTTCTGCCTGCAGAGTTGGTGAACTCCAAGCTCTGTCATCTAAGCCACCCTTTCTTTCCACACATCCTGACAAAGTGGTGCTTTGCACAAGAGCTTCTTTTTTACCTAAGGTAGTGACACCCTTCCATGCCGGACATTCCACCTTGCCTACCTTTTATGCACTCCCACAACCCTCTCATGAGGAGGGAGGAGAGACTCCACCGTCTGGACCCAAAAAGAGTGTTGGCGTTCTCTCTTGATCGTACCAAGAGACTTCAGGGTGGATGATCAACTCTTTGTGGGGTATGTGGGTGCAAAGAAGGGGAAGGCGGTACAGAAGAGGACCATTTCAAGATTGGTACTCGTATGCATCAAAATGTGCCATTCTCCTGCTAAAAAGCAACCTTGTGAAGGTTTGCAAGCTCACTTCACCATAGCTACTTCTGCTACAACAGTGCTAGCATGGGGCGTTCCAGTCATGGATATTTGTCAGGCAGCACTGTGGGCATCTCTATACAATTTAACCAAGCACTACTGCCTGGACCATCGGGTCTGAAGGGATGGCTACTTTAGCTGTTTGGTCTTGCAGGACTTTTTGGTGTGATCTTGATTAGCAGGCCCACCAACGGGGATGGTATTGCTTGGTATCTATTAAAAAGTAAAGAATCTGCAACTAGAAGACTCTATCAGATGTACAAGTTGCTTATCTTTGGTAATGAAATATCTGGTAGAGACATATTCTAGTTGCAGATTCCTTACTGACCCGCCCATCCGCCCGCACTGCGAACTGATTTCTAGGGATCGGAACTTTCCTTTGAGGGCCCTAGTTTTGGTGCACCACTGTGTGTTCTTCATCGATCCGCGCTACTGGCGTGGAAAGTCATGAAAAGAAAGTGACGTTAGTGAGCCAGGGTAGCACCTACAAATGACCTAGACATCATCACAGCGAGCACGACGCCCACGGAGTTGACCGACGCCACCTGACGGCACGCAGAGGTACTGCTCGAACAAAAATCTCCAGATACAGTCTGACGCGTGGGGAAATTCAAAGGTAAGGAATCTGCAACTAGAATATATCTCTACCAGATATTTCGTTACAGAAGGTAAGTAACTTGAAATTTAATGCAATACATGGAGTGCCAGCTTTGTACAGTGCTATTTTGGCTATCTGGTCATGCGTGACAGGTGAAAGTCACAAGTTCAGGACAACCATAATGGAGTGCTGTCCTGATACATGGACCAAGATACTTCAGCTGAAAAAGTTCTTTTAGAGTCTAGCGCAAAGAGTTCTGTTTGTGATGGAAGAGGACATGAGCGGGTAGAGTATTGTGGATGGTTGTTGATGTAGCATGAAGAGCAGGCAGGGCGTCGCGAACAGTCATCGATGTAAAGTCATCACAGACTGTCATTGCTGGAGATTCGTATTGGTGGTCACTGTGTGCTCTCTTCTGGGGTGTGAACCTCAAATCTCGCATTATTGGTTGTTGCTGCAGTGCAGAGAGTCTGGTTCACCAGAACATTGCACAGGCGGCAAGATCTTGTCATGAACGTGTCTATTCACAGTCGTGAAGAGCCCAAAACCTCAGGATTTCTCCTTTTCTTCAATGAGGAGTTAACTGGTGCCACCCCAATGGTCCAGGACCTGAGAGACATCTCTTGAGTGTCAGGAGGTCAGTCCATCATGGGCCAGCATGACTCAAGCAGGTTTAATTGTAGATCCAGTGAAGCAAGTCAGCTGAGCATTGCAGGGAGTCCTTATGTCATGTCGCAGTAGCTCAGAACAGGTGGTCAGTCAGCTGACTCTTGGAGTCATTTTAGCCTTGGATGAAGGGTGCATGTCCAGACTTCCTTCTTAGTGAGCTGGATAGGCTTTAAGCAGCAGGGTGTCCTTCTGTAGTATCCATAGGCCCAGGAGTGTAGTGAAGAATAAGTCTAAAGGTTTCCTTTTTATACATGGTACGCACTGCGGAGGGGGAGAAGCTTCTCGAGTTTCCCCCTACAGAGGTGTCTGGAATTTCCTGCCTCCCTGCCCTGGTCCCAGTCTTGGGGGCACCGTAGGCTAGTTTGAAGTCATTGGTGTTTGAGCTGAGCCAGTGCCTTTAAAGTGCAAGTGTGGTAGGTCAATGCTCTGCCCCCATCAATTCAGAGATTCCCCATCCTGCCAACACTCGTAGCCTCCTTTGTGATACTGTCTAGGAAGAATACACAAAGGCCAGCTGCCAAATACATGACCTAACCATGTCTCCCAGGAACAGACTGGAGGCACCAGATGGTTAGGATAAGAAATTACCAATTTACTAAAGTGACATAGTCATAGTTATGACTTAAAATCGGACTTTAGTTTAACTTCCGTAGGCACCAAACATGACTTTCCTACCTGCTTCCAATAAAAAGTTATCATTTAAACGTAATAAGGTAACCCCAAGTTATTCTATGGAAGAGGTAAAGCTCACTGTAGTGAAAATATTATTTTAGGAGATTTTCTCTACCAGTACATGTAAAACCAAAAATACATGTCCAACTTTTTAAATACATTGTACACTTCCCTATGGACTGTTTAGGATGCCTGTGCCTAGGCCCAGCTCTCCACCTACCACTATTGGCTGTCGGTCATCTCCAGGATCCACATTTTCCAGGCTGTCTCTCCTCTTCTGCATTCTTCTTCCTGCGCCATTCTATGCTTTAGCCTCTTCCTGCTCTGTTTCCCACCCATTTTGCAGCTCCTACACTCTTTCACACTGTTTTTGCTGCTACACTCAACCATTTCCATCAATTTTTCTCTCCAGTTCAGTAGTTACCCTGTTGCTTTGTTCTCACCTCATTCCTTCACTCTTTTTTTATCATTATGCTTTGTTTCTACCCTTTTTTCACCCTTTTAGTCTGTGTAGGAAGTTGGCTCTGTATATACTATCTCAAAGTGAGAGATAGTGTGCACAGAGTCTAAGGGTTCCCCTTAGAGGTTGATAGTGACAAAATTAGATAATACTAATGCTCTATTTTGTGGTAGTGTGGTCGAGCAGTAGGCTTATCAGAGGGTAGTGTTAAGCATTTGTTGTACACACAAAGGCAATAACTGAGGAACACACACTCAAAGACTTAACTCCAGGCCAATAGGTTTTATATAGAAAAATATTTTTTCCTTAATTTATTTTAGAACCACAAGATTCAAGATTTGAAGTAAATACATAAAATGCAAGGTACTCTACACAGGTAAGTAAGGAACATTTAATTAAAGAAGTAGTACACACAGTATAGGTTAAAATGGCAATAAGCTAGTGGACACAGTGAAAAAATCAACAGTTCCTGGGGTAGGTCTGTATGGTTAAGTTTCTGAGGTAAGTAAAGCACTTACAAGTTCAGTCTCCTGGGCATAGGCAGCCCACCGTTGGGGGTTCAAGGCAACCCCAAAGTCACTGCACCAGCAACACAGGGCCGGTCAGGTGCAGAGGTCAAAGGAGGGCCCAAAATACATAGGTGCCTACGGAGAACAGGGGTGCTCCCGTCTGCTGGCAGGTAAGTACCCTCGTCCTCGGGAGCAGACCAGGGGGGTTTTGTAGAGCACTGAGGGGGACACAAACAGGCACATAAAACTCACCCTCAATGGGACGGGGCAGCCAGGTGCAGTGTGCAAAGTTGGAGTCAGGTTTGCTATAGAAAGCAACGGAGGGACCCGGGGGTCACTTAGGCGATGCAGGTAGGGCACAGGGGGGCATCTCGGACCATCCACCGACTGGGCTACGCAGAGGGCCACCTGCTGGTCACTCCTACACTGGAGGTTGGTTCCTCTCGGTCCTGGGGACTGCAGGTGCAGTGCTTGGTCCAGGCGTCGGGTTCCTTGTTACCAGTCAGTCACGGTCAGGGGGAGCCTCTGGATACTCTCTGCAGGTGTCGCCGTGGGGTACAAGGGGGGTCGTCTCAGGTTACTCACAAAGTCGCAGTCGCCTGGGAGTCCTCTCTGCAGTGTTGGTTCTCTGGAGCTCGAGCCGGGGGCGTCGGGTGCAGTGTGTGAAGTCTCACGCTTCCGGCGGGAAGAGTGAGTTCTTTAAAAGTTGCTTCTTTGTTGCAAAGATGTTACTGTTGTTGAACAGTGCCGCTGTTCTCGGGAGTTTCTTGGTTCTTCGGGTTCAGGGCAGTCCTCTGAGTCCTCAGAGGTCGCTGGTCCCTGTCGGATGTGTCGCTGTGCAAGTTCTTTAAGTCTGGAGACAGGCCAGTAGGGATGGGGCCAAGTAATTTTTTGTCTCCATCGTCTCTGCAGGGGCTTTCAGGTCACTAGTCCTGCTTCTTGTTGTAGGTTGCAGAAATCTGATTTCCTGGGTTCTGGGTCGCCCCTAAATACTAAATTTAGGAGTGTGTTTAGGTCAGGAGGGCAGTAGCCAATGGCTACACCCTCTTTGTGCCTCCTCCCTGAGGGGAGGGGGGCACATCCCTAATCCTATTGGGGGAACCCTCCAAACTCAAGATGGAGGATTTCTAAAGGCAGGGGTCATCTCAACTCAGGCACCTTAGGGGCTGTCCTGACTGGTGGGTGACTCATCCTTGTTTATCTCATTATCCTCTCCTGCCTTGCCACCAAAAGTGGGAGGAGTGGCCGGAGGGGCGGGCATCTCCACTAGCTGGGATCCCCTGGGGCGCTCTAACAAAAGGGGTGAGCCTTTGAGGCTCACCGCCAGGTGTTACAGTTCCTGCAGGGGGAGGTGAGAAGCACCTCCACCCAGTACAGGCTTTGTTCCTGGCCACAGAGTGACAAAGGCACTCTCCCCATGTGGCCAGCAACTCGTCTGGTTGTGACAGGCTGGCAGAAGCTGGTCAGCCTAGCACTAGGAGTCGGACTGGTATTCAGGGGGCATCTCTAAGATGCCCTCTGGGTGCATTTTACAATAACTCCCACACTGGCATCAGTGTGCATTTATTGTGCTGAAGTTTGATATCAAACTTCCCAGATTTCAGTGTAGCCATTATGAAACTATGAAGTTCATGTTTAACAAACTTCCAGACCATATATTCTTTGTGGCTACCCTGCACTTACAATGTCTAAGGTTTTGCTTAGACACTGTAGGGGCATAGTGCTCATGCACATATGCCCTCACCTGTGGTATATTGCACCCTGCCTTAGGGCTGTAAGGTCTGCTATAGAGGTGACTTACCTACGCCACAGGCAGTGTGAGGTTGGCATGGCACCCTGAGGGGAGTGCCATGTCGACTTAGTCATTTTCTTCCCACCAGCACAAAGAAGCTGTGAGGCAGTGTGCACGTGCTGAGTGAGGAGTCCCCAGGGTAGCATAAGACATGCTGCAGACCTTAGAGACCTTCCCTTGCAACAGGGCCCTTGGTACCAGGGGTACCATTTACAAGGGACTTATCTGTGTGCCAGGGCTGTGCCAGTTGTGGGAACAAAGGTACAGTTTAGGGAAAGAACACTGGTGCTGGGGCCTGGTTAGCAGGGTCTCAGCACACTTTAAGTCATAACTGTCATCAACAAAAGGCAAAATATCAGGGGGTAACCATGCCAAGGAACATATTTCCTTACAGTCTGCTTTTGCTGCTACCCCTTTTTGCCCTTTTCCCACTCCTTTCTTCCACCTCCAGCTCTCATTCCCACCTTTTCGTCAGTGCCACCCACCACCTCCTAGTCTTCCTCCCACCTTCCAAGACCAGTTTATTGGCGACCGAGCACTATGGGTGCACCAAAGGCGTTTACCGATTTCATCGCCCCAACTTGCCATCATCTCGAAGGACTTTATGTTCCTGGGCAACCTCAGCTTCCACTTCAACAACATAACCAATGCTAATTCGACCAACCTCCTCGACGGCCTGAACAAAATCAGCCTCAACCAACTCATACAAAACCCCATGTACATTACAGGACACATGCTCAAACCCATACCCAGCTGCAGCAGCTGCACCAAATACAGCCACACTGCCGAACTCACATGGACAGACCTCAACCATCCACTTCATCAGGACAGCACTCTTACCCACCCCGACCCTCAGATGCAAACTAATGCCGCCATTACAGCTGGAAGAAGGCCTTGGAGATCAAGTGGACCAAAACCCTTGCCCTCAGCATTCTGAAACACCATAAAAAAACGCAAACCAGAGCGTCTGAAGCATGAACACCTGAATCACTGACTGCGATTTTCTCAACACTACAAAGAGAGGTCCCACGATACTGGAGATCAACTCAGGGAGCTGAGCATCACAGGACGGAGTGCTGGGGACCTAGGCTCTGCTGTGTATGCAGGATTTCTTGGAAATGAGCACAGAAGCCCTTGTAGCTGCAGAACACGCGGTGCACAGGATTACTGTCTGCTGAGGGGAGGCAAGGACTTACCTCCTCCAAATTCAGACAGTTGAACCACTGGACTGTCTGGGTCACTTAGGTCCACCACCTGTGTTCCAGGGGCACCGCTCGTCAGGATGAGAGGGGACCCAGAGTACCAGTGAAGCTGAAGTTTGGTGCCTGCTGGAGCAGGGGGAAGATTACGTCGACCCACTGGAGATTTCTTCTTGGCTTCCAGTGCAGGGTGAAGGTAGGCAGCCCCCAGAGCATGCACCACCAGGAAACAGTTGAGAAAGCCGGCAGGATTAGGCGCTACAATGTCACTGGTAGTCTTCTGGCTACTTTGTTGCAGTTTTGCAGGCATCCTGGAGCAGTCAGCAGTCGATCCTTGGCAGAAATCTGAGAGAAGTGCAGAGGAACCCTGATGAATTCTTGCAAGTCATAATCTGGTGAGAAGCCCACAGGAGAGATGCTAAATAGCCCTGAGAGGAGGATTGGCTACCTACCCATGTATGCACCTATCAGGAGGGGTCTCTGACGTCACCTGTTGGCACTGGCCACTCAGAGGCCTCCAGAGTGTCCCCACACCTCTGAAAACAAGATGGCAGAGGTCTGAGACACACTGGAGGAGCTCTGGGCACCACCCCTGGGGTGGTGGTGGACAGGGGAGTAGTCACTCCCCTTTCCTTTGTCCAGTTTCGCACCAGAGCAGGGACAGGAGGGCAGAACCCTGTCTGTGAGGTGGCAGCAGCTGCAGCTGCAGTGCAAGCCTCAGAGAGCTGGTTTGGCAGTTCTGGGGGTCCATAGTGGAGCCCCCAGGATGTGAGGAATTGGCTCCCCAATACCAGATTTGGAATAGGGGGACAATTCCATGATCTTAGACATGTTACATGGCCATATTCAAAGTTACCATTGTGGAGCTACCTATAGTTATTGACCTACATGTAGTGCACATGTGTAATGGTGTCCCGCACTCAAAAGGTCCAGGGAAGTGGCCCTGAACTATGTGGGGGCACCTTTGCTAGTGCAAGGGTGCCCTCACACTTAGTAACTTTGCACCTAACCTTCAACAATTGAAGGTTAGACATATAGGTTACTTATTAGTTACTTAAGGGCAGTGAAAATGGCTGTGAAATAATGTGTGTGTTATTTCACTCAGGCTGCAATGGCAGTCCTGTGTGAAGGTTTGTCTGAGCTCCCTATGGGTGGCAAGATAAATGCTGCAGCCCATATGGATCTCCTGGAACCCCAATACCCTGGGTTCCTAGGTACCATATACTAGGGAATTATAAGGGTGTTCCAGTATGCCAATTGAAATTGGTAAATGTGGTTACTAGCCTATAGTTACAAAATTAAAGGCAGAGAGAGAGCATAAGCACTGAGGTTCTGATTAGCAGAGCCTCAGTGACAGTTAGACACTACACAGGCATACGCATTTAGGCCACAAACTATGAGCACTGGGGTCCTGGCTAGCAGGATCCCAGTGAGACAGTAAAAACACACTGTCTAATACTCACAAACAGGCCAAAAGTGGGGGTAACAATGCTAGGAAGAGGCTACCTTCTCACAATGTACACCAGGTTGAGGCCCCTTTTCCTGTTTTAAAATATCCTCCCATTTGCAAGACCTTATGTCAGCTGTTATCACTGTTTTCCACTCTTGATCTTTTTCCGCCTTTCTCCACTATCTCTCTTATCCACCTGGCACTGCTACCAAATGTGCCCTGAAAAGTTTTAAATGCTTAACTAGCTGGTACAAAGTAAATCTGTACCTCTTATTTACAAATGACAGTAGACAACAATCATGGTTATAACAAATGTTACATGATATCCTGCTATCCCTGTATAAAAGTGTCTCTAATTTCCTTAGTGCAAGCAACTTGTAATGCACCTAGCTCCCTGTAACAAGCAAATTGCATAGTGCCTCAGCTGTAATAACTTGTTAGTTAAGTTCTGATGTCACAATGCTTGCTGTAGAACACTGAGCATCATTAAAGCTGCGTTTCAAAAAACAAAAAAGTTAAGCTGACTTTTCTTCTTTGTAGGAAAGTGTCCCTTTCTGACATGGTCACCCCTCCTTTTTGCTCACTGATTCTGATGTTGTTGATTGGCAATGCACCGGGTCCCTGCTAACCAGGCCCCAGTGCCAGTGCCAGTTCTTTTTCCCCCTAAAAAAAAGGGCATATGTTCAATTGTAACCTAATTGGCAAGGACTTCAGTACTTCTGTAAGTCCCTGGTAAATGGTACCCCTGGTACCCAGTGCATGAGTACTATGGTGGGTCTCCAAGGACTGCAGCTTGTATTATTCCACCCTAAGGGGGGGGCACTGTTAAACTGCATGCAGAATGCCACTGAGGGATGCGTGAAATGATGCAAGCCATCCTGAAAAACATTTTACACTCCCTGTGTGCATGTAACACTCACACTGCATGCACTATCTTTAATTCACCCCTACAGCAGGCTTTAGAGCCCTAAGGTAGGGTGCATTATACTACATGTGAGGGCACCACTGTAGGAGCAGATGTATCCTTGTAATGTCTAGTTCCATTACTAGACATTGGAAGTGATCAGGAAGCCATTTTGAGCACATGTACTAGGTACTGGTCATTATGAGTTACCCAGATACATGATGGCTTCACTGAAAATGGTGTTTGTTATCAAACACCTCATCTTAATAAATTCATACTGATGCCAATATCAGATTTATAAAGATGTGCACCCAGAGGGCACCTCAGTGGTGCCCCTGTATCCCTACTAGTCACTCAGTGTGGTGGCTGACTGGTACAGTCCAGCCTGCTAACACAGATGAGTTTCTGACCCCCTGCGGCGAGAGCTCTGCTCTCAGAGGCTAGGAACAATGCTTGTCTAGAGGAGGATGATCACACCTCCTCTAGAATTTAGCCTATCAAGGCCAGAGGTGTCAAAGCCTCTGCCACTGCTGATATGAAGTCCTGGCTTCCCCCCAGACCTGGGGCTCGCCATCTTCTGCCCTGAGGTAACACATTATCTGGTAGAGACAATATCTAGCTGCAGATTGTTTACACCCACCCATGCCTTCTCTGCGGACAGATTTCCTAGGGTTAGGTCCCTAGTTTGTATACACAAATGTCAGTGCACTTCATGGCTCTGCTCTCCTGGCTTGGAAAGTCGTGAAAGTAACTGACGTCCGCGCGCCTTGGTGGCACCTATGTAGGTGACCGTGACTTCACTTCTGGCGCCAACATCGCCACGTGGAACCAAATAAAGCCACACAGTGCCACACAATGCTTGCAAAACTCTTGCCAATCCAGTCTGACTCCTGGGAAATTCAAAGGTAAGGGAAATCAGCAGCTTGATGTTGTCTCTACCCAGTAATGCATTACCGAAATTGCTTTAAGTCCTGTTTTTTTGTTTTCTCTTTGACTACATTTCTGTTGCCTTAGAGAAGAATAACACACCCCAACACCCATCGTTCCATGGCTTCCTTGTATGCCTTGGAGGCAAAAGAGCGGCCCTGGTCCAAATGGAATTCTGTGACTGCATATGTCCCGATGAAGACTTGCAAATCTTTAATAACAGCTTGAACGTCAGCTGATCGTTGTGGCCACACCCAAAGAAATGCGGAGCAGGAATCTACAGCAAGTAGAATGTATTTGTATGCACCATCTGAATTAAAGGGACCGCAATGGTCCAGGTACACACACTTCAAAGACTTAGTTGATATTAATTAATTTGTTGACAAATGTCACACCTAAGGACCTACTGCTTGGTCTGCTTGTATAGACCAGGCCACCAATAGTGTTTATGTGCTAGCCACCACACCAGCATGAGCAGAAGCAACACCCTCATGTGCTGCTCTAATGAGATCTTGCCTACGGTCTTGGTTGGGGTTATCACAATCACCCACCCTCTGCATTGTAACAGAGGCAATATTTTGGGCCCTTAAGTGGTAGGAATACTTGGTAGGGTGCTTTAGGTAAGGGTTTGCCAGCAGTTGAAGCATTCACAGCAGCCAATATGCCATCATACACCCTTGTATGAGAACAAGGCAGCAGAAGCTGTAGCAACTGCAGATTTGGCCGCTTCATCCGCCAATGAGTTTTCTACAATGTGTATTCTAACACGTTGGTGCCCAATGTATATATATCATGAGCCTGTAGCAGTTAGTCTTGGAGACCTGCCACCTTTCCACACAACTGTTTGTGTTTTATGGTGCTTCCTTTTGAATCTCTGAACCCATTAAGGCGCCAATAGTGTAAGCGTTTGTTAAAGGACTGGACACAGTAATAAAAATCACACACGATAAGTGTTGGTATTTCTACATCTTAATGTTCTAGTGCCAAAATTAAAGCTTTAAGCTCTACAATTTGTGTTGTGCAATCCCCTAGAGACTAAGGGGGTCATTACGACCCTGACGGAAGGCGGAAAACCGGCGGTAAGACCGCCAACAGGCTGGCGGTCTTACCTTGTGGAATTAGGACCATGGCGGTTACCGCCATGGGCATCCGCTGGTTCTCCGTTCCACCCGCCGGGCTGGAGACCTGGGTCTCCAGGCCGGTGGCCGTCACTATACCGCCGGTGGTATTTTGACCCGGCTTACCGCCGTGGATTTCCAGCGGTTTGAACCGCCATGAAATCCATGGCGGTAAGCACTATCAGTGCCAGGAAAGCCCTTCCCTGGCACTGATAGGGGTCTCCCCCACCCCTCACCCCCACCCCAACTCCCTCCCCTACAACCCCCACCACCCCTGCCACCCCCAAAGGTGGCAGGGCCCCCCTCCCTACCCCAACCCCCAACATCACATAACTCACAAACTCCCGACACGCATGCAGGCACCACCAACACACACATGCACACACACCGACATACATGCCAACATCCACACACACAGTCAGACACGCACACCCACATTCAAACATACACGCACACATCCATACAGACATACCCACAGACATACATGCACTCATTCCCAAACACGCATCACCCCCACAAGCATACACGCACTCACACACCCCCTCTACATACTCCGACACAAACCCCCATGCACGCACACAACACACAACACCCCCCAACCCCCTCCCCTAACGGACGATCGACTTACCTTGTCCGCCGATCCTTCAGGAGGGGACGGGAGCCATGGGGGCAGCTCCGCCGACACCACACCGCCAACAGAACACCGCCACGGCGAATCACAGGACGTGATTCGCTGGGCGGTGTTCTGTTGGCGTGGCGGTGGAGGTGGAGCAACCTCCACTTTCCCGCCAGTATGGCTGTTGGCGGCTCTCCGTCCGTAAAGCGACAGAGAGCTGCCAACGGTCATAATCGGCAGAGCGGCAAACCGCCTGCACTGGCGGTCTTCCGCACGGCGGTCCCTCACCGGTCTTTAAAAAAGACCACTGAGATCACAATGACCCCCTAAGTGTAGGTCTGTTGAGGGTGGAATTTGCCACCCTTCATCACGTCACAAACAACTGTACAAGCCGTAGAGTACTGATGTTTAGTGCCTACAGCTGGTTTAGCTGAACCATCAGTGTAAATGATGATTCTGTACTGGTCAAGCGGCATGACATTAGTGGGCATTGGGTACTCAAGTTCGCATTTAAGAAATTCTTGGTCTGAAGAGTTGGGTCTAAAACATAGTCAGCATCCTTCAAACCAACAACCTTCAAACCATCATCAGGATGCTATTCTAGACTCTATCAGCAAATCTCTTGCAGCAACATATTTCCCACATGGACCACCATGGTCAAGTCTTCTCTTAAACAGGACGTTTTCCCTGAATGGCTAAAAATGGTCCAAATCACTCTGCTTAAAAAAAAAAAGAAAAAAAAAAAAAAACTCTTGATCCAGAGAACCTGAACTACTACTGCCCAGTCTCCACAGTCCCATTTTTAGGCAAAGCCATTGTAAGTTGTATAGGATCTCAACTACCCTCACACATCCAAATAAACCACCTTCTAGAGACTCTCCAACCAGTTTTCCACCAGGTACACAGCACAGAAACTGCGATCCTCCAAATAGTAGATGATTCCCTTAGAATCATCAACTCCGGTAACTCCTGTCTGCTGGACCTTTTGAATTTAACTGCCGCTTTCAACACTGTCCACCATTTTCACATTTGTATTCTTGAATTGTGCATGGGATGTGAAGGCACTGTCCTCAACTGGTTCTCCTCTTACCTATCCCAACCATTCCCAAATTGTTAAAATGAGCAACACATTCTTGAGACCAGTCAGCATTCACCAAGGTGTCCCCAAGGTTCAGTTCTCTCCCCAACCCTCTTCAACCTCTACCGAGAACCTCTTTGTGTGATTCTCAGAAATTCTGCGCTTCTCTTCTACCTCTTTGCTGACAATAACCAAATATATTTGAAAATCTAATTCCCTGGAGGACGTTGCCCTGCCTTCAAATACACTCTTAAAGATTAAAAACTGGATGTCCAACCACCGTTTAAAACACAACCCAACTAAAGCAGAATTTTTATTGATTTCCCCTCCGAAAGCAAAAATGCCAGTTCATGAATGGATGGCCAACTCTCCCTCCTTCGAAGGCTCGTGTGAAGCTGTTCTGCTTCATGCATGCCAGTCTGTATTGATCTGAGAATTTATATATGTGTGTTGTCCTATGTTTGCTTGAGAAATCAGGATGGATTAAGCCTTAACGTGGTTTGATGCAGGAAGTCACCTGGCCCTCCACACCTGATAGTCTGGAGCTGCTCTTTCACAAGTTGGGCGCAGGCTGAGTTTGTGGCAATACATCGTGAGGGTGTCATGGGTTTACGGATGCAACCCATGCCTCTCAGCTGGGACGCTATAATGGCAAACCTCCATAGAGGTCTTCCTGATGTATCTATGCACCGTGACTCAAAGCCATCCCCTGCAGTTCCAATTTGAATGGGGCACTAGGCTATGTAACTCCTCGCACACCATTGCTGTTCCCTGATACACAATAGAATTTCCTGTATTATGCTTGGTGTGCTTCTTGCTGTGATGTGCTTAGATGATGTGCGTCTATTCCTATTTTAATACTGAGGGTGGAAATGTAATGAAACGTGTAATAGCATGTTAGTTAATGTTGTTTTTCTTTCTATTCATATTCTGAATAGTCCATTTGTAATGTTTTCGTTATACACACGCTACACTGTGCAGTGTTGCTATACCTGCTTGCCATGCACTTATACCAGCACTGGCAGATTTGTTTGTAACTTGTATTATTGACTCATCACTACATCATGTTGCGTACTTCCTAACATTCGTGATCCAGTAAATGCATGCTTTGTGAATGCTGATGACGCCTTTATTTGTTTCTCTGTGCCCCCATCTCGCTCTGCAGTGTGTTTGCTCATCACTGAACAGGGCAAGTATGTCAAATTACAAGATTCCACTGTATGTTCCGTATGATATAACTATGACTATGTAAAATTCTCTACTAAACGCAACAGTAAACAGATTTAAGCAAAAAAAATATAAAGTGGTTTGATGCGTTGTGCATAGTTTGGAATGTAAATTCTGCCAAAATTAAACAAACATAGCAAGGATTACAGTTTCTTGATGTTGGTTGGTGGTTGTAGTCGAATGCACTTCTCTAGGAACTGTGGTGCCGGATTTTTCCCTTCATTTGGTAGCTCATATCCCAGGAACAGGACACTGAAAAAGGCAGTTTATCTTAAAATTGAATTTGTAGCCATGTTCGGTAAATCCCAAAACAATGCGACCTAGCCTCGCTAAGTGTGTTGAGGTCATCAACTATCAGATAGATATCATCTACATAGGACAATCCCTCAGGATCAATATCATGCAGTAGTGATGTCACACGGGCTGATAAAATTCCTAGACTGTTCTTATACCCTGGGGGGAGTAGGCAAAAATGGCGCTGAGAGCCTAACGTGGAGAATACGCTCAAATCCCAGTTTTCAGGTGCTAGATTTTGGCAGAAAGACCCATTGGAAAAATCCAAGGTTGTTTGTATTTGTTGCACACTATATCGTTCATAAATCCTGTGCTTTGTGAATGGCAAATGTGCGTGTGTGGCTATTTAAATGTTAGCAGTCTAAGACTATTCTATATGAATGGTATGCCTTAGCAATGTGGAGCAAAGGGTTATTCATAGGAGATACACAGGGTTCAATTACTTCATGGTGCTCAGGTTGTGAGAATTTCCCTCAGTGGGGTTTGGGCCTCATATTTTATTAGATATTGAGGTTGTATTTGTGGATTGGACGTATTGGTATGACATAAGGAAAGTCCCTATCCCAACCCATGTGGTTGCAGTACACCGCTGGAGTCTGCACCAGAACCCAATCTGGGCATAGGCTTCTTTTATTGGGTCAAGAAGAAGGACTGAGAAAGAAGGCAAAATGACATCTTCCCCTTGTGGCAGCGTTCAGACAAACTGACGGCCAATCTTTTCCTGCCAGTAGAATGTCATAGCTTAGCGTTAATCTTTCCCAGAAAATTATTTTAATTGTGCGCGCAACATCCCCCCTCAATTTGTATTTGTAATTTGCATACCTTCTTGGGTGGGGGCAACACACCTGTTTGGGGCTTTAACTTCAAGATAGTAGTTAGTAGCTGGCAGCTCCAGAAGGGCTTGAAGATTCTTGTGAACTATAGTGACCTCTGCCGCGCTGTCTAGAAGCGTCACTGCCCATGTCCTGTTCTTCAGTAATGTTCTCAATATGTGTGGCATAATTAGCTGAAAGTGCTGCACACATTTTTAATTGAGTTTGTGTTGTGGAAGTATTTCTTCCTTTTTTATTGTGATGTCCGGAGTGTTGCGAGTCCTTTTTCGGTTTCACGTACTCACTTTATTGCTCTGACCACCCACCTATCTTGCTCCGTTTTATCTGATGAGTCCTGAAAGGCACGAGCAGGGCATGTATCAGCATGCTGATATCTGTTAGGTGGTTTTAAATTGTCACGATTACTAAGATTGTAGCGTTTATCTAAGGTCTCTGAATGCGGAGATTCTTCTCTTTGTTTTACTTAATCTTTATTATTTTTGTGTTTTTATCCCAGCATTTTTTAGAACCCTCTTGTACTTGCTTGGTATTTTCCTCACCGGAATTAAGTTGAGGCTGTGGCTTACTTGGTCTGGCCTCCAGTCTACCCCAACCTGTACTAGTATAAGTATTGGCAATAATCTTTGGCAGCTTGCATTCCTAATCTATTTAATGTACATCCCGGCACCACTGGCGTACTGCCAATGCTGCTGCTTCTCTTTTAATATTACTTAAAATAATTGAGGAGACTGTGGCAAGATTGCCCATTAACTTCATCTTCAAATCAAGAGCCGGGGCAGACCAGTGTTCATTTTGTATTTGATTTAACACTTAGGGAAGATTCACAAATGTTGGTGTGCCACACGTGGTGGTATAAATTGCAGCAAATTCTGTGCCCCAAGTAGCATTGTCTATGGAGGGAACCAATCCAAATGGCAAGCACAATGTGAGAATCCTATGTTTATCTTGTGGTCCCGTATGGGGAAACAAGGCTTCCAGATGATTTTTTTTTTTTGTTATCCAAAATTTGTTCACGTTTGGTGGGTGGTTTACCAAATGTAGAATGAATAGTTGGCAGGTTTATACCTGGTGTAGCCAATTGTGGAGAAGCCTTTGCTGGGCCGGTGTTCAAAGTCTGCATTACAAATTGTATTAAGCGTCTATATATATCTTCTAAATTATTATATCAGTGACGCAATTCTGCTACTGGCATATTTTGTACATTTGAATGTGGTTTGTATGTAGACAATGCTGGCCATGTAGTTCCATCATCGCTTAGGGCACGTAATCTAATGATTTTGGTGTCCTTGATACATTAGAGGTATTTCTAAGTAGTGATAAGCTCTGTGTCATACTGGTGCATCTTCTACAGTGTATCTATTAGAAGTGTTTGAATCTGATTTAGCTACAGAAAAGGTGACCCATAAATAGAATGTTTCTGTTCTGTATGCATCTTAACGCCTCTACCATGAACATAACATCCTCACCTTCGTTAGTAAACCCATTAGCTATTAAATGTTGTGTGTGAGGTTGTGTCGTATTTACTGGAATTACCACCAGTTGGGGTTATGCGATATTTTAAACAGTAGATTCAGAGATAGAAACACCAAATGGGGTATCCTTTTAAGGTTTAAGCTTGAACAACCCACAGACGAAGAAAAGTACTACCTATTTAGCCAAGGAGAATTTTTCCCTAATACAATGGACATCACCGTATGAAGGAGAATAAGGTGCCTTCGGCATGCGAAAGAGTTACTCAGAAGATCCGTTAAATAGCGTTGATAGCGTCATGTCAAGCAGTTCTTATTATGGTAATAAGACTGCGTGTTTTAGGACGCTAGCAACACCGAGTGTGGGTGACTATGTCGGTCCCACGCGTCTGGAAGCTGCCGGCCTCACTCTGCAGTGCCTCACCCAACCCTAAAGGGGAAAGGTGATTTGTGGCAACCTAAACATGACACTCTAACTCCTCAGGAAAGTCGTGGTGAACAGAAACTCAGTCTCACACATGCCAAACCAGAATAAGACATGCAAAATGGATTTCAATGCATTTATTGAAGCAATTGCATCCTTGTAGGAAAGCATATTTTTGACATGGTTAGCCCCCACTTGTTGCCTGGTTTTTGATGCGACTTTGACTGTTAATGCACTTGGTCCCCGCTAAAAAGGTCCCCAGTGCCAGATCTCTTTCCCCAAAACTCCACAGTTGATTTGCACAACTGGCAAACTCTTTAGCTATCACTGTAAGTCCCTAGTAAATGGTACCTCTGGTACCTAGGGCCTGAGGTACTAAGTAGCTCCAGCTGTGTCACCCTCAGGGACCCCTCATCAAACCCACACAATACTGCCTTTGCAGATTGCGTGTGTTGGTGCAGGCTAAATTGACAACACAACTTGTCACACAACGCTTTGTGCCAGGTCCCCTAGCAATGCTTGTGCCATGTGTAAGTCACCCCGATGGCAGGGTGCATCCAGACGCATGTGAGGGCATGAGCAGATATGCCCCGGCTATGTCTCTGTCGATTCTGAGACATAGTAAGTGCACAGGGAAGTCATTTTAAATTAATGTGCTGGACATTGGTCATTACTACTTGGTGGCTTCTCTGAATCCTGGAATGTTTGGTATCAAACATCTTAGAATAATGAACCCACATTGATCTCAGTGATTGATTTATTACAAAATGCACACAGAGGGCAACTTAGAGGTGCCCCCTAAAAACCGACCAAACACTAGTGTGTCGACTGACTGGTCTTGACAAGTTCAGCCACCACAGACTGGTTTCTGGCTCCTGATTTAAAAGCTAATGCTCTCAAGGGCCTGAGACAAAAGCCTGTTCTGGGCAGAGGTGTGACTTTCTTTCTCAGGCAGGATGGACATTCCAGGGCGGGGAGCTTCAAAGGCCTTGCCGCCTTTTTAATGCAGCCCAGGTCTCTCCAAATGGCAGAGATTACCAACCCCAATGTCCTGACCCCACTTTTGGCAGCAACACAGGTGGGAAAATTAGTTAAATTAGGAGGATTGCCAAATTCAGGCAAGTCCCACCCGTTAAACAAGCTGAAGTAAAAACTACTTTATAAAGTCCTCTATCTTGCTTGGAAGGAATTAGGCCACTAGGGTTAGGGTTATGCCCACTTTCTGGCAGAAGTGGACATAAGAAGGGTGTAGTCACCCAAAAGGTGGTCATCCCATGGCTACCGCCTGGCGCTCCCTGTAACATCCCTAAATTGAAAATTTAGGCAGTATACCTGAACCCTGCAACTCTGATTGCGACAACCTAAGAAGACCAGGACAAAAAAGAGTTGCACAGGCAGAAGAGGAAAAGAAGCAGCTGCTGACCTGCAACCAGCCCCTCCAGTCTTCCTGCTGACCTCGAAAGATCCTGCACAAGAAGCCAACTTGTCCAGCCTTCAATAAAGACTCAAGTCTCCAATGCGCACCATACTTGCCCGTCAACAAGAAACTCCAAATTAAAGACTCTGCAGGTGCTGGACCCCTGAAACCTGACACCAGAAGTGACCCCTGCACCCAAAGTCCATGACCCGAAGTGAAGCCTACAGACGGTGCTAACGCAGGTCCCCAGCTGCCCAGAGACTGAGTCCAGAGTGTTCTCACCCATCTTGGACTCTCCCGAGACACCTCAAGACTCTGCACGCAGGCTTGTGGAGAGAGAAAATCTGACAGCTACAGCAACCACTACACTTGTGACCCCTGACTGCAGCTGAGGTGGGCCATCGGTACCAATGACGTTCCCCCACCTCCTAGGAGTTCAAGTCCACCCTGAGTCCACCCCTGCCGGACTCCTCCATGACGCCGGCAGCTTCAAAACAGAGGACCCCCTGATAGCGTGCAAGTGCTCCCAGACGTCAAAACCCAACACCTAAAGACACCCCTGCATGGCCTCTGGGCACAGTAAAAAAGGACTAACGGTGCACCTATGTCCCCGAGCACCCCAAGTCTACTACCTACCTGTTTGTTGTCTCCAACTGGCTTCCCAGCCATAGCCTGTTTGTCACAAGGTCAGACTCTCATACGAAACCACTAGGCACCCAACGCATTATTGCACCTCTGCACCCGGCTGCCTCAGTGCCACCCAGTGTGACCTGTTGGTGTGGCTCTGATCAGTGCCCAGTACTTACCTTAACTCCCTGAGATTAGCCTTGTAAGTTGTTGTTAACCCTGTGTTTGCTGAATATTGTTTTTCCTCCGTAGGATAACATTGAGAGAATTCTGAAAATGTCACTGTCTATTTTTAAAACTGCAAAGTATTTATGCTTAAAAGTCTACTTATTGGATTATGACGTTCTTGGGTCTGAAACACATATAAAAAGAATTATTTTTCTACGTTTGTTCTAGATTTATTCTTTGAGTGTGTGTCTCATTTATTGCCCCTGTGAGTACAACAATTCCTTTGTGCTAACCTCTAATAAGCCTAATTGCTACCACAAATAAAGCATTAGTCCTATCTACTTTTGCCTCTGCCCTGCCTACTGGGGGTCCACTGGACTCTATACAGTGTACTTCATATGTGATAGTGACTTCTAGTTGCAGATTCCCACAGGCATCATACTGGATTCTGAGATTTTTCTTTGCACAGTACCCTTGTGTGCCATCAGGTGGCATTGATTGACTCTGCAACAGTCGTTGGCATTGGGATTGCCGTGATGATGTGGGGGTTGTACAAAGGTGCCGACTTGGTGTCGTCATTTCATTTTTGTTTTTTTTACAGGCCATGTGCTGATCCCGAGAGAGGGTACCCTGGTCGTTTTTTGACAAATTTGACTGTTTTGTTGCGTTTTTTGGTGACACTTGGTGCGTCGAAGGATGTCCCTGAATACCAGGCTCAAACCATCCACACCGGGCCTGTTTATGGTGTTTGGAGCACGATCACGACCGAAAGTCGTGCTCCGAGTGCCGGGCCATGCACCTGAAGGCTTTGAGGGAGCGGTCCCTAAAGCACATGACAGCCCGGCGCTCAACTCTGCATTGCTCCCTCTCAAGAGGAATGTCTTGAAGCCGCTCGGGGAGTCACCACCACTCGTCTTCCTCAAAGTCTTCAGGTCACTCGAGCAAGAAGAAGTCATCGAAGAAAGCTAGACATTATTCAACTTCACCCTGTCACTCGGCTGATACAACACGGGATGAGAATCAACGCTTAAGGCCTCCGTCCGCGAAGCCTACTTCTGGGTCTACTCCCCACCTCCCAAGTTTCCAGGAGCCGGAGTGACCCCTGCCCAACTGAAGGAGTTGTTTGAGGCCATGCATCCCTTCTGCGCGCCGTTGGGACCTGGGGGTTCGGCTGGTGATCCTTCGGGTTCCGCGCCAGTACCTTCGGCCTCCAAGGGCTCCTCCAGATCCTCTATTGGATCCGAGCCAGCACAGTTCGTACCATTGTGACCTTCCTGGGCACTGGCTAAGTCGTCAACTCTGAACGTCAGTTAGGCCCACGATCAATGTCGACCCAATCCTAATCCCTGACGGCCAGAAGCTGGAACGTTGTCAGCCGACGATGCTTCCGTCTTGAATGGGGCCTACTCACCCAGGTCGGACTTGGACCCTTTTTCTTATGGGTAAGTATATGAGGTGAAATTGGAGGGGTCGCTGGACCCTTATGAATACCAGCTGGATGATCCTAACATGCACTGGGTACAGCAACTGGGCAAGGCTACTGGTCTGGATACTTCTCTAGATGCTGGCATACTTTCTCTTCCTATTGTGGATACAGCAGAGGGAGCCCCCTACTCAGTGGTGTTCAGTACAGTGGCTGAGGTCCTTGGCCTCGAACTGCACTCTAGCAACCAGGACAAACCTCCCAACAGAGCTGCTTCAGCCTAGGGCTTCCACTTCGGAGCCTCTATTCCCATTCACTGAAGCCCTCACTGATGTCCTTCTGAGTACTTGGTCCAGACCCAACACAGGGGCTCCTGTGAACAGGACAATCTCTGCCTCCATCGGCCCACCCCGAACTACCCTAAATTACTGTCCCAACACCCCTCGCCTGAAAGCCTTGTGATTCAGGCTTCCTCTTGTTCTGGCGCATTCCCTTCCCATGGATTGGGAATCAAAGAGACGGGACCAACTTGGGAAGAAGTTTTCTTCCTCCAGTCTGGTGCTGTGGCCAGTGAACAACGCATGCCTTTTGGAACGCTATCCCCATTTTCATAGTGGGATACGGTCGCACAAGTCTTGTCGCAGATCCCAGAGGAGGCCTGGGCTGTCATCTCTCAAGCTGTTGCTGATGGGAGAGATGCAGCGAAGTTCACTGTGCGATATGGGCTTGACACTACTGACTCTCTGGGTAGATCGGTTGTGTCAACAGTGGCTGCGAGTTGCCACTCCTGGTTGAGGACTTCTGTTTTTTTGAGGGATGTCCAACAAACCCTTATGGACACGCCCTTTGATGGCACCCGTCTCTTCAGAGACAAGGCGGACTCAGCGCTTGAGAGGTTCAAGGAGTCCTTGGCTATGGCTCGGTCCCTTGACCTTCCACTGCCGCTCTTCCACAACAATCTGTCTTTCTCCCCTTTAGTGCCACAGAAGGTGCTCCCTGTCACGTCCCTTTCCCACCCACCCATGCTAATCAGCCCCTACGTGGCTGGGGATGCAGAATCTCACAGCCTCGTGGGACAGGGAACCAAGGATCTGCCTAGTCCACCCCCGCCCCTGCAGCAGCCTCCAAGCCTTCCTAGTCCATCCCCCGCATCTCAGATCAGTTGGAGGCAGGATTACATTGTGATGGATAGGTGGGTTTTGCATATCGTACAAGGGGCTGCTCCCTCCCCTTTGAGACTGCTCCTCTAGCCATTTCTCCATCATACAGCCGCTTACCTGAGGATTATCTGGCACTTCTCCGCGAGGAAGTCACAGTTCTCTTGGCCCAGGGAGCCATAGAGAGGGTCCCTGCGCTAGAAGTAGGTTGTGGTTATTCCTGCTACTTTCTGGTGCCCAAAAAGGACAAGGGCCTACGTCCTATCCTAGACCTTTGGGCTCTCAATCTCTTCTTCAAGCAGTAGAAGTTCAAAATGTTCACTCTGGCTCAGGTTCTGTCTGCCTTGGATCCAGGAGACTGGATGGTAGTGTTGAATTTGCAGGACACTTACTTTTATATATCTGTGTTGCCTGCTCTCAATTTACAGTGCTCCTCTTTGGCTTTACAAGCACCCCTCAGGTGTTCACAAAAGTGATAGAGGTGGTTGAAGTTCATCTGCGCAGGTTAGGGGTTTCAGTCTTTGCCTACCTCAATGACTGCCTGTTGAAGGGGAACACACCACAGAAAGTAGTCTCCCACCGTCCGACTACGGCAAACCTTCTGCACACACTGGGATTCACTATAAAGATGCCAATGTCACACCTGACTCCCTCTCGGATGCTCCCTTTCATCGGAGCTGTTCTTGAGACAGTGCTGTTTTGGGTCTATCCTCCCGAAAAGCAAGTCCAGGATATTCTGGCTATGATTCCAGTGTTTCGGCCCCTAACCTGGGTTTCGGTGAGACTCTGAGGCTGCTGGGCCTCACGGCATCCTCCATCCGGCTGGTGGCACATGCAAGATGTCATATGACAGCTCTGCAGTGGGAACTGAAGTTTCAGTGGGCGCAGCATCAGAGGAATATCTGAGACATGGTCCAGATCTCGGAGGGGACTGTGAAACCCCAGCCGTGGTGGATTTCGAATCAGGATTGGGTCAACTGCAGATCCCTTTCCCTTCCCCAACCACATATCACAGTAGTGACAGACGCCTCACTCCTGGGATGGGACGGCCACATGGGAGAGGCTGCGATCAAAGGTGTCTGGTCTCCAGAGAAGCCTGGACTCGACATCAGTCTTCTGGTGCTCGAGGCGATCAGGCTTGCATTGAAAGCATTCCTTCCGTCTGTCAAAGGGAAAGTGGTGCAGGTGTTCAAGGACACACACACCTCGCTACCACCATGTGGTACTGCCACAAACAGGGTGGAGTGTGGTCCTGGACCCTTTGTCGAGATGCTCTGCACCTCTGGATGTGGTTAGCCTATCAGGACATTATCCTGGTGGTTCAGCATCTGGCGGGATTTCTGAACATCAGAGCAGACAAACTCAGCCATCGATGCATAGTCGATCACGAATGGCGTCTCCATCCGAAGGTGGCTAAAGGTCCCTTTCAGCAGTGGGGAGTGCCTTGGTTAGATATGTTCGCCTCTGCAGAGAACGTGCAGTGTCAGCTGTTTTACATGTTGGAGTTTCCAAGGCGAGACTCACTCTGCAACACTTTGTCTCGAGTGTAACTCGGGTCTCCTTTGTCTTACCGCCTATACCGCTTCTCTCCATACTTCTGACGAAGTTCAATAATGACCGGGCCCAAGTAATCGCTGAAGCTCCGGGCCAGGCACAAAGAGAATGGTATCCAGGGCTACTGAGCATGGCCACAGATCCTCCATTCAGACTGCTCCTTTGGTAGGATCTTCTGTTGCAACAACAGGGGACGGCCTCCTCCCAAACCTTCCAATCTTTGCCTTCATGCGTAAAGATTGAGCGGCAGCAGTTGACAGCTTTTTACCTTCTGCTTTAAGCCTGTGACGTTAACGTGGCAGCCAGACGCCCCTCTGTAGGATGCTGGCCTAGCTTGTAGTGGGTACCAGAGGTACTTACACCTTGTGCCAGGTCCAGTTATCCCTTATTAGTGTAGAAGAGATGTTTCCAGCAGCTTAGGCTGATAGAAGGTAGCTATGGCAAAGCAGCTTAGTCTGAACTAGGAGACATGTAAGGCTCCTACTATACCACTGGTGTTATATGCACAATATCATCAGAAAACACAATACACAGATATACTAAAAATAAAGGTACTTTATTTTTATGACAGTATGCCAAAAGTATCTCAGTGAGTACCCTCAGTATGAGGATGAGAAATATACACAAGATATATGTACACAAACCAAAATTATGTAGATAATAGCAAAAGGAAGTAATGCAAGCAATGTAAAATTACAGTAGATTGCAATAGGAGCACATAGGTATAGGGGCAACACAAACCATATACTCCAAAAGTGGAATGCGAACCACGAATGAACCGCAAACCTATGTGAGCTTGTAGAGGGTCGCTGGGACTGTAAGAAAACAGTGAGGGTTAGAAAAATATCCCACCCCAAGACCCTGAAAGGTAGGTGTAAAGTGCACCTACTACCCCCAGAGAGCACAGAAGTCATGAAAGGGGGATTCTGCAAGGAGAACAAACACCAGCAATGCAACAACAGTGGATTTCCGGACCTGAGTAACTGTAAGACAAGGGGACCAAGTCCAAGAGTCGCGACAGTGTCGAGAGTGGGCAGGAGCCCAGGAAATGCCAGCTGAGGGTGCAAGGAAGCTGCCACCGGATGGAAGAAGCTTGGTGTTTTGCAAGAACGAAGAGGACTAGGAACTTCCCCTTTGGAGGATGGATGTCCCACGTCGTGAAGAAGCTTGCAGAGGTGTTCCCACGCAGAAAGACCGCAAACAAGCCTTGCTAGCTGCAAGGGTCACGGTTAGGGTTTTTGGATGCTGCTGTGGCCCAGGAGGGACCAGGGTGTTGCCACTTGAATGAGGAGACAGAGGGGGCGCCCAGCAAGTCAGGGAGCCCTCACAGGCAGCACCCGCAGAAATACCTGAACAGGCACTTGGAAGAAGAGTGAACCGGAGTACACGCGAAGTCACAAAGGGGAGTCCCACGACGCCGGAGGACAACTCAGAAGGTTGTGCACTGCAAGTTAGAGTGTCGGGGACCCAGGCTTGGATGTGCACGAAGGAAATCCTGGAAGAGTGCACAGGAGCCGGAGCAGCTGCAAATCACGTGGTACCCAGCAATGCAGTCTAGCGTGAGGAGGCAAGGACTTACCTCCACCAAACTTGGATTGAAGAGTCACTGGACTGTGTGAGTCACTTGGACAGAGTTTCTGAGTTCCAGGGACCAAGCTCGTTGTGCTGAGAGGGGACCTAGAGGACCGGTGATGCAGTCTTTTGGTTGCCTGCGGTTGCAGGGGGAAGATTCCGTCGACCCACGGGAGATTTCTTCAGAGCTCCTGGTGCAGAGAGGAGGCAGGCTACCCCCAGAGCATGCACCACCTGGAAACATTCGAGAAAGCCGGCAGGATGAAGCGATACAAGGTTGCTAGTAGTCGTCTTGCTACTTTGTTGCGGTTTTGCAGGCGTCCTGAGCAGTCAACGGTCGATCCTTTGGCAGAAGGTGAAGAGGGAGATGCAGAGGAACTCTGGTGAGCTCTTGCATTCGTTATCTGGTGAGATCCCCAAAGCAGAGACCCTAAGTAGCCAGAAAAGGAGGTTTGGCTACCTAGGAAGGAAAATTAGCTACCAAGAGAGGTAAGAGCCTATCAGAAGTAGCCTCTGAAGTCACCTGCTGGCACTGGCCACTCAGAGCAGTCCAGTGTGCCACAAACACCTCTGTTTCCAAGATGGCAGAGGTCTGGGACACACTGGAGGAGCTCTGGGCACCTCCCTTGGGAGGTGCAGGTCAGGGGAGTGGTCACTCCCCTTTCCTTTGTCCAGTTTCACGCCAGAGCAGGGCTGGGGGATCACTGAACCGGTGTGGACTGGCTTATGCAGAGATGGGCACCATCTGTGCCCATCAAAGCATTTCCAGAGGCTGGGGGAGGCTACTCCTCCCCAGCCTTCACACCTATTTCCAAAGGGAGAGGGTGTTACACCCTCTCTCAGAGGAAGTCCTTTGTTCTTCCTTCCTGGGCCAGGGCTGCCTGGACCCCAGGAGGGCATAAACCTATCTGAGGGGTTGGCAGCAGCAGCAGCTGCAGTGGAGACCCCGGAAAGGCAGTTTGGCAGTACCTGGGTTCTGTGCTAGAGACCCGGGAGATCATGGAATTGTCACCCCAATGCCAGAATGACATTGGAGTGACAATTCCATGATCTTAGACATGTTACATGGCCATGTTGGGAGTTACCATTGTGACGCTGTACATAGGACCTATGTACAGTGCACGCGTGTAATGGTGTCCCCGCACTCACAAAGTCCGAGGAATTTGCCCTGAACGATGTGGGGGCACCTTGGCTAGTGCCAGGGTGCCCACACACTAAGGGCCAGATGTACGAAAGGATTTTACCCATTCTGTGTCTATGGGAAAAAGCTTTCGTACAGATGGCCCCAAGTAACTTTGCACCCAACCTTCACCAGGTAAAGGTTAGACATATAGGTGACTTATAAGTTACTTAAGTGCAGTGGTAAATGGCTGTGAAATAACGTGGACGTTATTTCACTCAGGCTGCACTGGCAGGCCTGTGTAAAAATTGTCAGAGCTCTCTATGGGTGGCAAAAGAAATGCTGCAGCCCATAGTGATCTCCTGGAACCCCAATACCCTGGGTACCTCAGTACCATATACTAGGGAATTATATGGGTGTACCAGTATGCCAATGTGAATTGGTGAAATTTGCCTGTTAGTGACAAATTTGGAAAGCAGAGAGAGCATAACCACTGAGGTTCTGGTTAGCAGAGCCTCAGTGAGACAGTTAGTCATCACACAGGGAACACATACATATAGGCCACAAACTTATGAGCACTGGGGTCCTGGCTAGCAGGGTCCCAGTGACACATAACAAACATACTGACAACATAGGGTTTTCACTATGAGCACTGGGCCCTGGCTAGCAGGATCCCAGGGAGACAGTGAAAACATCTGGACATATACTCACAACCAGGCAGAAAGTAGGGGTAACAAGGCTAGAAAGAGGCTACTTTCTCACACCCTCCACCCTAATGGTCGTTGCCTGTCGTTGGCATAAATTTGTAGCATGTTGTACCAACAAGTCTGTTGATCCCCTCTCTGCTCCTTTTTCTGAGGTTCTCTTATTTATCCTTCAGCCCAGCAGGTCATCCTTAAAGGTTACTTATCGGCTTTCTCAGCATTTCTTAGACTGCCAGACCATCTTTCCCTTTTTAAGTCTCCTATTGTTGGTAGATTTCTTAAGGGTCTCACACATTTGTTTCCTCCCACTCCGTTTATTATGCCCCAATGGGATCTCAGGCTGGTCCTCACTTTCTTAACGAGTGCCCCTTTTCAGCTGTTGCACAGTTGTCCTTTGTGGCTCTTTACTCTCAAAACTGCTTTTCTTGTTGCCATCACATCTGTGCGCAGAGTGAATCAGCTGCAAGCTCTTTGTTCCAAATCCCCATTTTTGTCTTCTCACCCTGCCAAAGTGGTGCTTCGTACGGGGGCCTTCTTCCTTCCCAAGGTTGTTACGCCTTTTCATGTTGGCCTATACATCACTTTGCCTACTTTTTATGCACCCCCACATCCTTCTCATGAAGAGGGTGACTCCATCGTCTGGATCCAAAATGCATGTTGGCGTTCTACCTGAATCGTACTAAAGATTTCCGGGTGGACGATCAGCTTTTTGTTGGATATTTTGGCACGAAGAAAGGGAAGGCAGCACAGAAGCATACTATCTCATGATGGGTACTACTTTGCATCAAAATGTGCTACGCTTTGGCAAAGAAGCAACTCCCTGAGGGCTTGCACACTCACTCGACAAGAGGAACTGCTGCCACTACAGCGTTAGCACATGGAGTTCCTGTCCTGGATATCTGGCAGGCAGCAACGTGGGCATCTCTGTACACGTTCACAAGACATTACTGCCTGGGCACAGAGAGGGCTACTTTGGTTTTTCGGTCCTGCAGGACTCTTTAGCATGATCTTGGTTCGTAGCCCACCACTGGGGATAGTATTGCTTGGGTATCTATTCTAAGGTAAGGAATCTGCAACTAGAAGTGTATGAGATGAACAAGTTTCTTACATTTAGTAACGATTTATCTGTTAGAGACATATTCTAGTTGCAGATTCCTTACCGACCCACCCATCCTTACTGCTTGCGAGTTGATTTCTAGGGACAGGGATTCGCTTTTCAGGACCTTCGCTCTAGTGCACCATTTTCAGTGTTGTTCATGACTCACGCTTTGGTGTGGAAAGTTGTGAAAAGAAACTGACGTTGCCACGCTGATGCTGCACCTAAGTACGACCCTGACATCATCACAGCAACCACGACGACGGAGGTGGAGTCGACCGACGCTGTCTGACAGCGCACAAGGCTACTGCTTGAAGAAAAGTTTCTGTATCCAGTCTGATGCCTGGGGAAATTCCAAAGTAATGAATCTGTAACTAGAATATGTCTCTACCAGAAAATCGTTACCGAAGGTAATTAACTTGTTCTTTAGTGCACTATATATAGAGTCAGCTTCCTACAATCCTATTTTAAAATGCAAGTGCTGCGAAACTTAGGCAGATGAAACACGATACAGTAATCATCATTACAATCAGTGTGAAGAAGATAACCCACTATCTTTATATGGTCCTTAAAGCTTAAACATTAATATTTACACCCAATGCCTAAAATCTGAGAGCAATGTGGTGGTAGCCCTTCTGCCTATCCTGGTTCAAGGGAAGAATCCCATACCTGAGAAGGTTGGCAAGGGTCTGTTTGTTGTCTGGTTGGCAATCCTCTTGGGTGGCTGAAAAGTCATTGCCAGGATCAGCAAAGCTGTAAATGAAATGGTAAAGTCCCAGGATGGCCATGACTGGAATGCCCTCTGCCCCCCTTAGGCCTATGGTGTGTCTACATTATTATAAGTCTTAGAGTGCTCTAACAACAGGCCTGACGTGCTAATATGTCTAGGAGTTAGGGGCTGACTCCTGAGCTCCTGGAGCGGCAATATGAGTTAAAATATCATGTTCCGAATAAGACAGCCTTGAACAGGGTACAAAGTGAAATGTGTACAATGGCTGATAAAATGTGCAGAATGGCTGATAAAATGTGCAGCACAAACTATGCCTTCTCACAATGAAGCAGCTGAATAAAATATAAAAACAACCAACTAAAAGGTGGGTGTGCTAAAAGAAAAAAAAAATGCAATGAGAAAAAAAATGTGTCTGCGTGTAAAAGGCACAGTCAATGGGCCTAATACTAAAATAAAGATGTCTGACCCAGGAACTAAGGAGAACCCAAAACAATGGCTCCACCCTAAAAACCGAATTAAGAATTCTTCTGGTGGGCCAGATACGTGCAAAAAAGAGCGGATAAGCTCCCATACTCTCCACACGTACCGCTGAATTACCTGTTAGTGGGGAACGCAGCCAGAATGCAAGCTGCAAAGCAGTGGAACGAAGCAGGAATACTGACCGTAGGGGATTGCTACGAAGACGGTAAACTAATGACGTTCGAGGCCCTTCAGGCCCTCACGGAGATAAATCCGGGACAGTTCCTGACATATCATGCCATATGTCACGAAATCAGGAAAATTTGGGGAATGGGCACCTCGGAACCAAGAGATCTCCCCTGTGCTTCACCAGCTTCTACAACACAGCGATCAAACTAAAACAATATCCAATCTATATAGAATCCTCAACAAGACCCCTGTTACACAGACAGGGAAAACATGGGATAGATGGAACGCAATACTCCCCACCCCGATCCCACTGGAAGACTGGCCTAAGGCCCTATCCCACATCAGAGGTGTGTCAAGGAATCCCAGATTTAGATATACCCAATTCAATTACACGCATCAAACATATCTTTCCCCAGCCAGAATAAAGCGCATGTTCCCTGATGCAGCATCAATGTGCCCCAGATGCAGATTGCCGTCAGCATCCTTTTTCCACATGGTATGGGATTGCCCGAATATACAAACGGCCTGGGCGGAGGTGGTAGAGGAGGTATCTGGGCTTACGGGACTGGCACTGGTAGCAGACCCCGGGTCCTGCCTGTTGGGACTTAGGAAGAGACCCAAAAAACAAAGACATTTACATAAATTTATAGACCTGGCCTTTTTAATGTATAAAAGGTTAATAGCAATGCATTGGAAAGCCTCTATGGCTCCCGATCTGAAATCCTGGCACTCTCTAATAACACGCTGGGCGCGCACTGAATATCAGGTACTAAAAAGAATGGTGCGTGAAGGGCGGCAACACACAGGTTGCTCTACATGGGAGGATATGGTAACAAAGCTGGAGGCCAAAAACGATGAAAAGCCTCCTTAAATTGGGGCGCGCGTATTCGCAACAACCACAGCATAAATTCACCTGCACCCCTCATCACGGGAACAGAATTCATAAGACACCCAGACAACACAGTGCACATGCATCACACCCGCCCATCTCTCTAGCAATAAATGCCCACTAAGACTATGTCACCACAGTGGTGGCGCGGCGCGGGGAGCAGAAAACCAGGGGAGCCACTCGCATACACTAACCTAGTTGATGCCCCTTCCCTCAGACACTCAGGGAACCCATGCACGTAAAGCAAGGTCCACACTGGTCTCAAACGAATGCCTATATAAAATAAACAGTGAAGGATAAACCTAGGGAGGGTGCAGCTAGGAATGATATTGCAAGACCAGAAGCGTTCCGTGAAGTGCATAGAGGGGAGGGGTTGTGTGTATTTGTTTCAAGACTTAGATAATTAATCATCGTTTTGGTTTATCCTGTGGTTGCAAACTGAACAATTTGTATCATATTTCGAAATATAAAACCAATAAATATATTTAAAAAAAAAAAAAAAAAAAAAGAATTCTTCTGGTGAATGCCAATGCTAAAAAATGTTACTCCTTTTCACTTCCTTGTTAATTTAAACCCATTAATTCTGCATGTCTCAGCTAGTGAGATCAGCGACTGTACATATGTTTGTTTACACAGATAAAAATGGACAAAGGCATTTAGATCAAGCTAGCATGCAAGTGTACAGTGCATGCCACTGATTTGGCACTTAGACATACATTCTGGCACAAATGTTAAAGGAAAGGAATATTCAGTCTCAGAAAGGGCTGGTGATGAAGATTATTCTCTTTGTGGACACTGCTGAGACATGTATCCCCTATTAGTGAAGTGTAGTCAGTGTCTATGAAGCCAAGCTCTCTAGAGGTAGCTGTGGATACTTGGACCTGGTATAAGGTGATGACACCATAGCTGTCCACCACACACTAGGCCAGCTTCCTACAAGTGTGGTGCACAATCTCCAGAGAGACAGCCATATAGCATGTGAACTCAGCTTGAGACATTGCCTCCTGAACCTTGCATGCCCCAAAAATAGACGAACACAATATAGGATGGCACTACTGCCATTGGTAGTTGCAAAGAGGAGAGTGGCCTGAAAATGATTCTCCTCGCTAGGCCCAACGCTGAGACAAGTAATGAGAGATATGGAAGAATCGGCTCTAGCGAAGAAAAGACACATGTGGGAGGTAAGGATAGATGAAAAGGCAGAGGAGGATTGCCAGGTATGGGGTGAGATATTGCAAGACCTAACACAAGCTGATGAGGTTTGGGACACACTGGCCACACATTCAGGACCAGCCCCAGAAGGCATTGTAGGAAACGCAACCAAACACCTAGATGAGCCTGTAGGGGTGGGGCGGGAGGGTTCAACTGGGTTGTGGAGTGGAGGTAACCCTGCTTCTGTCACTCTCCTGTGTGAGAAGTTAGATCCATGATGCCAACAACCTTCTACTGTAGTGCTTAGGAGGTTCCTCCTGCTGAACGTGCCAATCAAAGCTAACCAGTTGTTGCAGCTTGAAATTACAAAAAAGATTTTTGAGCTAGAAACAATTTTTTTTGTTAAAATCTGCAGATTATGCGCCAGATGACGAATTATGTGACAAATGCGGCAAATGTATAATGCGAAAATCGCAGCGTCCGCACAATTGTATAGTTCCAGTGGCCCTTACAATACCACAGCAAAGTACTATTTGAAGAAACAGGAACGAAGAACAAGGTTGGGAATTCTGTATGTTAGGGGTGCAAGCACTTTTGCATTGGTTGCTGGTGAAAAATCTTTCTCTCCAAGCAGTACATCTACTCAGTCTACAAAATCACACAGCAGACCTCCTCAGCAGCACAAGTGGGAAGTAGACAATGTTATTTTACAGTTTGTCTTTCAAGACTGGGGTTTCCCATAAATAGACCTGTTGGCAAACAACCATAACATAAAATGCCAAACTACAGAGCCAGAGTGCGTAACCCACAGTCAGTTGGCAGTTTTCTTTTAATGAACCTACCTTCAATGAAAGATTTATGTATGCTTTTCTGCCAATACCTCTCATAGCATTAGTGATCATCAAGTTCAACCGAATGCCTTCAACCATGATCCTAATATCTCCGCTATGGCTGAGACAATGGTGATTTCAGAGTTACTTCACCTATTGCGTAAACCCCACAATAAACTACAGTGCAACTACAATCTTCCAACCAGAGTGAGAAGGAAAATCACCCATCCCATGTACATTCCTTGAATTTGCAGGATGACTCCTGATGTCATACGGTATGGACATTTAAATGTACCACCAGCCTGTGTGAAAATACTCAAAGGAACAGAGATCCTCTACCAGGAGTTTCTATGCTTTCAATTGGAAGATATTTATGCTTGGGTGCTGTGCCAAAAATCATGGTCTTCTATCCTGCCAGGGAGATGTTATCCTGCCTTATTTTCTGCACTTTGCCAACTCCAAACTTTAATTTTCTTCTATTAAAGGGCACTTGACTACTGTAATGGCTTATTGCAAAGGTCTAAACTAAAATTCTTTCTTCACAGTCCCAATCATCAAATACTTCTTTGGACTAAACCAGATCCTCCTTCCAATCAGAAGATCTGCTCCCCCTTGTGAGTTGAATTTAGTACTCTCTAAACTCACAGCTGTTGATCCTAGCAATAAAGCCATGTTGCATCATCTCTCATTGAAAGTTGTTTTCTTAGTTGAAATTATGTCCGCTAGGAGAGTCCATGATTATAGGTCATAATGTCTAATGAACCCAACTTGATTTTCCATCACAGCAGGGTAGTTTTAAGGACACAGCCTTCTTTTGTACCCAAAGTTGTGTTCAATTTACATGTGAATCAGACTGTTTATCTTTCTGTATTTTATCAGGCAACTCGGCGTAGCATATTTAAATAGCTTCACAGATGGTCGCCGCTGTAGCATGAAGAGCAGGCTTTTTTAAGAGGCTACCCTAAGGGTGGCTCATATATATTAAGAAGGATGGGTAAGGTCTGGCAAAAAGTTATTTTTGCCAGGTCGGAATGGCAGTTGAAACTGCACACACAGGCTACAGTGGAAGGCCTGAGGCATGTTTACAAAGGCTATTTAAGTGGGCGGCACCATCAGTGCAGCAGGAAGATTAGTAACAATTAATTCACAGTCCCTGGGTACATAGAGTACCACTTTACTAGGGACTTAACAAGTAAATTAGAAGTGCCAATTTTGCCATGGTTTAAGGATGGAGCACACACACTTTAGCCCTAGTTTGCTGTGGTAAAGTGCACAGAGACCTAGAAGCCTACAAAAATGGGCTCAGAAAACAGGAGGGGTGAATGCAAAAAGTGTGGGGGTGACCTTGTAGAGAGTGGCAGGTCCAACAATGAAGGAACTCCAGATGGAGGGCTAGCAGTCACCGCTATACCCGCTTCCTGACCTTGCTGCAGCCATTTGTTCCAGCTGGAGTTGTAATGCTCATCTAATGTAATAAACCCCACACACTCTGAAGACTATCATTGAGCTAGATGCTGGAGTGGAGCTGACACAAGGGTTGCTTTCATTTGTCATCTGTGGTCTAAGCTATACATGAAGGACATTTGTAGAAAGATCAGTTTAAAACAAGCCATTTATTTTGATGATTGTGGCATTAGCATCAATTTTACAAGTACTTATCAAAGAAAGCACCCTAAAAACGTATACAATGCAAACCATTTCACCCATGGTACTATGAAGACTTAAGGGAAATAACTGCTCATTCGGAGATGGCTAGAAAAAAAATGGCGAAACTCATACCCAGCCATTATGTAACAGGATCTGAAACTATATAAGAAAAATCTCATTCATGCCATATATAGCTGTCTGCATAAACATATACTAAAATTGACCAGCTCCCTGCAAAAGCATTTCAGACGATACGCTCCTTTCTAAAGCCATGTTGTGCCTTCTCTACTGCCCATGCATTACACAATTGTGCTGAAGTATTCACCCAGTTTCCATGCCGATAAAATATATGCCAGCATAAAGACTAAGGGCCAGATGTATCAAGATTCCAGTTAGCGATTCTCAAATAGCAATTTTTAAGAAATCGCTATTTAAGAAATGCAAAAAGCAATGTTTCAAATTTGAAAGTCGCTAATAGCGATTTCTTAAAATGCACAAACGCAATTTGTGAGATGCAAATACCGAACCGCTAAAAAGAAATTGCGATTCGGTAATTGAAAATCGCAAATATTGAAAAAGGAAAACTGGAACAGCCTGATGACATCACAACCAGGAAGTGAGTCAGCCCATGCTGTTTCTAGGAGCCACACCCACAGCAGCACTGAGAGAGACACATCCCAGCACCAGGGAGCCAGCATTGTGAGCACATTGTACTTGCAGATGTCCTGGTCCCTGCTACTGCAGGATCTGAAAAAGTGGGGGAATCAGAAACACAGCCACCGTCTGACTCAAATACCAGTGAGTTCTACAGTATGGCTCCTACTAGACGCAGGGCAAGGGTGTAACCACTCCCAGAGTATAACCTGGACTCAGATGAGATGCCAAAAGACGAACCCACACCACCACCAGAGGCTAGTCCTACAGGAAAACAGCAGTCACAGCGACAGTCAACTCCCCTCAGGAGGCGACACGATGCAGGCAGACACTGCACAGATGAAGGAGAGGGCCATCAATCTTTGGCGGCCTTGAAGCTTCCATCCTGAAGGTGCAGCGCCTGCAATGCAAACACATGAGGTCACTGCACAGACAGTTTGTGTCACACATTTACAATATGGGATTACTACACAAGCAGGTATAGACTCTTATTAAGGGACAGCAAACAGCAGCTGAAAACACCAAGGACACACGTCATTGGGGAACTCTGCACTGAGATACGGCAGGAGCGCGTCAGCCAGCGCAGGCGCCTTCACCAATTCTTGGGAAGGTTTGATAGCTTCTGTAGATCCGTCAATCGGCTCGCAAGTTCAACAGCCTTGATATCACGGCGTGCCGTGGCCACACAGGTGGAGATGGCACATTGCAGTCGGGACGTTGCACAGGGTTTGGTGCAAATAACCAACGTACTGGATGCAATGCAAACAGCACGCAGTGCCACAATCAGTGAACTGGGTGTTGGAGATAGTGAGGAGTCCTCTAGCCTCAGCAGTCTGACAGTCCCTGTGATTGATCCGAGGCGTCGCAGTGCCACACACAGTACTGCATGTGAACCTGCTACAAGAGGTGCCAGCGAGGGCACTGAGTACTCAAGTGGAGTGCGTGGACGTAAGAAGTAATGTTGAGGGCTACAGGGGACTACCTAAACATGTAGCACTACAGTCATACTATGATGCTAATAGTGTGACACCTAATCGTTCATGTCTGCCTATTGTGCATAGCAATCCTATTGACACACATGTTACCTGAAGTCAAGGTAATAAAGATGCTAACTACAGAAATGCATATTATTGAAGTGGAGTTGTCATTACTTACATCAAAAATGGTTTCGCATGATGTCAGCCCATCTTTGCCTGCCCTCTGCTTCACTGCTCCTGTCCACTGGTATGCCCCTGGTGGTTGCTATGTTATGCAAGATAGCACGTGCCCACAATTTTGCATGTCCTCTCTGGGCTGTACTGTAGTGCACCTCCACTCTTATGGATGCACCTGAAGCGGCTTTTCAGCAGCCCGAAAGTGCGCTCCACCACATTGCAGGTTGCTCTATGTGTAGCATTGTACCTCCTCTCTGCTGGAGTTGCAGGGCTCAGGTAGGGCATCAGCATATAGGTGCGTACAGAGTAGGCACTGTCTCCTGAATGCACAGAGAGTAAAAGGAGTACTTGTGATATCTAACGTCACACTTACATCAATGCAACATTGTAAACTATCAAATTACCTAGTAGATATCCTTTACCAAACTCTCCAGCTAGCAGTCTTGTTTGAATCCCGCTGTGGCGAAAGATGTACGAGTCACGTGTGCTCCCTGTGTATCTGGCCACGAGATCGGTAATGAGGTAGGAGGCATTGCATTCCACCTGTATGTTCATAGAATGATTGTTTTTACGGTTGCGATACACATACTCGCTGGCTGATGGTGGACAGATAGCTACGGGTCCCATCGATGGCACCTAGGACATGTGGGAACTGTGCTATCTGGTAGAAATGTATTTTAGTTTGTTGTAATGCCTGTGGGGAGTTCGGGAATCTTATGTACAGTTGTATTCTGCCCAGCATGGCATTGAGGAATGCGTGGACAAATCTAGAGAGGGCACTCTGTGATACCCCTCCAGCTGCTGCTATGACCCCTTGATAGCTCCCTGAGGCTAGTAGGTGCAGGGAGCATGATACCTGCACATGGGTGGGTATGCTATTGGTCCTGTGTGTTGTGCTCTGCAACAGGAGTTGTAGCTCAGCTGTCAGGTCAAGTATCATGGCTGAGCTTAACCTGTACTTCTCATAAATTTCCTCCTCAGTCTGGTCAAAAAGGGTAATGCGCAGTCTGAAAATGCGCTCCTATCTCCTCCTCCCTCTCCTCAAACCTGCCAAGATCCACATTCTCCTCGCCATGACGTAGAGTGCAGCCATTGTGGAAGAGCAGTTGAGGCATTCTGGGCCACTTTATATAGGTTGCACATGGTTACCACCTGATTTCAATTTGTGGTAAATTGCATGTGCAAAAGGCCATTCTGAGAATAATCGCAATTTGCGTTTTTTTTTTTTTATGCATCGCATTGCGAATCGTTTTTTGCATGTCGCAATCAGCGTATCACAAATAGCGTCCCGATTTAGCAGATCGCTATCTGCGATTCGCTAATCGGTGTCGCAATTTGCGTTTCACAATTAGCGATTTGGTAATTCATATCACTCTTTGCAATTTGCTGTTTGCGACACGCAAATTCATGTCTCATTCACAAAAGATTGCTATTTTAGCGATTCCTTATTTTCTCACTGCGAATGCCTTTCATACATTGCAAAAGGGCATTTTTGCATTCGCAAACGGACGATTTTTGAGATTCGCACCGTTTGCAAATGCAAAATCGCTTGATACATCCGCTTGATAAGCTGCTTGTAGCCTTCCGCTTGTAGCCTTCCAAAGAGTCAATTTCCACCTGTTATCAGGGCTGCTTTATCTCCCCAACCAAAAGGAAATTTAAATAACTGTGAAGAAAATATGATCATTCTTCACTCTTGTACCTCAACATTGCCTTTGGATCTCAACAGCAAACTCAATCTCTCTAACAGTCATGGTATCAGTGGCGGCTCCTCTGCTAAGGTGCGTCGCCCCACTACTTGCAGAAGAAAGAAAAACAAAATTATAATAACGGAGCGTTACTATCATTTAATTTTTGCTGAGCCAGGTTAGGGCGGGGCAGGCTGGAGAGGGCTGGAGGATGAGTGGTTTGTGCACCATAAGTGCGCATGTGTGTTGGACCGGCCATGTTGGGCCGGCCAGATACAAATGTGCACTTCGAATTTCTCCTCCTGGCTGTATTGCACAACTGTGAGGAGAAAGTGCACAGGCCTTCACTCCCTCTGTGAGAACAATAGCAGGCCGCTCACAACAATCACAACTCAGCTGTCATGCTGGTGACAACAGCTTTTGTGATTGTGGCTGAGGGGAGTCTGGGAGCCTGTGTGCTTCCCGACGAGGATTGAGGAGATGAACCCGTCTTCCGACTGACAAGGTACATTTTTTTTTCTTTTCTTTTGGGGGGTATATATATATATATATATATATATATATATATATATATATATATATATATTATATTTCTTTATCCCTGCCCCATCGCCCCTGTTTAGTGCCACTGCATGCTACCATCAGAGTGCAAAGCAATAGTGGTTACTTTGCTGCTGGAAAAAGACACTCTACATGGAGCAGTAGTGGAAAACTATTAAACTGTCACCATGTTGCTAGCACTTGTCAAACTGAAGGATAATAACAGACTAACTCAAACTCTTTATAGAAGAATCAGAAACTACACTGGCATTTGAATTGATGTACTAGGACATTGGTTTCCAACCTGTGGTCCGGGGACCCCTGGTGGTCTGCGAAGCCTCCTCAGGGCGTCCGCGACTGCGTAAAAAATTAAATAATATTAACAGATTAGGTTCCCAGCTTTCAGTAATGACTCAGTGAGGGGAGTCCCCTGATTCCAATAATGATTCAGTGGGTGGTCCCCGAGTTACGGTAATGATAAAGTTGGGGTCCACAGAAGTCAAAAGCTTGGGAACCACTGTACTAGGATGTATATTGGATCAGGGCGAGTCAGCCATCTTGATCCTGTTGAACTGATCAGCAGCATTTGACACAATTGACCACTCCTTCCTTATGATCTGCCTGGGAGACGTAGGCATCTGTGGAGTAGTTGGAACGTGGTACTCTTATTTCTGGAAACTGAGTGCAGGCAGTATCCTCATTACCAAATGAATCGTCCTCTGTGTCCAACCCAGAATGAGTGCCTCTGGTCTCTTTTTTTGTCAACAACGCAATTCAACATTTGCGTGTGGCACCTTCTTCAACTAATCAGATCACATGGATGTTTTACATTGTCTTATGGTGATGGTCCACAACTGTAGGAAAATGGCTCCCTGTTGCAGTTACCCCCCACTTTTTGTCTGATATTGATGCTGACATGACTAAGAAGTGTGCTCGGCCCCTGCTAACCAGACCCCAGCACCAGTGTTCACTAAAAATGTACCATTGTTTCCACAGTAGGCACACCCCTGGCACACAGATAAGTCCCTTGTTAAAGGTACCAGTGGTACCAAGGGCCCTGTGACCAGGGAAGGTCCCTAAGGGCTGCATCATGTGTTGTGCCACCCTAAGGGACCCCTCACCTAACACATGCACACTGCCATTGCAGAGTGTGTGTGTTGGTGGGGAGAAAAAGGCAAAGTCGACATGGCATCCCCCTCAGGATGCCATGCACACAAAATACTGCCTTTGGCATAGGTAAGTCACCCCTCTAGCAGGCCTTAAAGCCCTAAGGCAGGGTGCACTATACCACAGGTGAGGGCATAGCTGCATGAGCAATATGCCCCTACAGTGTCTAAGTCTATTCTTAGACATTGTAAGTAGAGGGTGGTCATATTAAGTATATGGTCTGGGAGTTTGTCAAAACGAACTCCACAGTTCTATAATGGCTACAGTGAACACTGGGAAGTTTGGTATCACACTCCTCAGAATAATAAACCCACACTGATGCCAGTGTTGGATTTATAAAAAAAATGCACATAGATAGCATCTTAGAGATGCCCCCTGTATTTTACCCAATCCTTCAGTGCAGGACTGACTGGACTGTGCCAGCCTGCCACTGAGACGAGTTTCTGACCCCCTGGGGTGAGAGCCTTTGTGCTGTCTGGGGCCAGAAACAAGCCTGCACTGGGTGGAGGTGCTTCACACCTCCCCCCTGGAGAACTGTAACACCTAGCTGTGAGCCTCAAAGGCTCAGGCTTCGTGTTAAAATACCCCAGGGCACTCCAGCTAGTGGAGATGCCCGCCCCATGACACAGCCCCCACTTTTGGCAGCAAGTCCGGGGATATAATGAGAAAAACAAAGAGGAGTTACCCCCTCAGCCAGGTCCACCCCTGAGGTGACCAGAGCTGAAGTGACCTCCTCCTTGGAAAATCCTCCATCTTGTTTTGGAGTATTCCCCCAAAAAGGATCACGGATTTGCCCCCCTCCCTACAGGGATGAGGCACAAAGAGGGTGTAGCCATTGGCTACTGCCCCCCAGACCTAAACACACCCCTAAATTGAGTATTTAGGGGCAACGCTAAACCCAGGAAATCAGATTCATGCAACCTGAAGAAAGAAGGACTGCTGACTTGAAAGCCCCGCAGAGACAACGGAGACAACTGACTTGGCTCCAGCCCTACCTGCCTGTCTCCAGACTCAAAGAACCTGTACAACGACGCATCCAGCAGGACCAGCAACCTCTGAGGGCTCAGAGGACTGACCTGCACTTAAAGGACCATGAAACTCCCAAGGACAGCAGAGAGAGGACCCCCAGGTGACTCCAATGACGTGGACATCCTGTGTCGACCTCCCTGCACCCCCACAGCGACGCCTGCAGAGAGGATCCAGAGGCACCCCCTGACCGTGACTGCCTGGTAACAAAGGAACCCGATGTCTGGACAAAGCACTGCACCCGCAGCTCCCAGCACCGACAGGAACCAACCACCGGAGCAGGAGTGACCAGCAGGCGGTCCTCATCCTAGCCCAGTTGGTGGCTGGGCCGAGAAGTCCCCTGGTGCCCTGCCTGCATCGCCAGAGTGACCCTCGGGTCCCTCCATTGCTTTCAACACAAAACCTGACACCTACTTCACACACTGCACCCGGCTGCCGCTGTGCCGCTGAGGGTGTATTTAGTGTGTGCCTGTTTGTGACCCCCCCCAGTGTTGTACAAACCCCCCCTCCCGGTTAGATCCCTGAGGATGCAAGTACTTACCTGCTAGACTGGAACCGGAGCACCCCTGTTCTCCATATGCTATTTGGGACCTCCACACCTGACAGGCCCTGTGTTGCTGGTGCTGGGTGTTTGGGGTTGACTTGAACCCCCAACGGTGGGTTGCCTATGCCCAGGAAACTTAACTTGTAAGTGCTTTACTTACCTGAGAAATTAACTATTACTTACCTCCCCCAGGAACTGTTGATTTTTGCAGTGTCCACTTTAAAAATAGCTTATTGCCATTTTTGCCAAAACTGTGTACATTACAGTTTTAAATCAAAGTTAAAGTACCTTACAATGTACTTACTTAACTAAATTCTGAATCGTGTGTTTCTAAAATAAATTAAGAAAATAATATTTTTTTATATAAAAACCTTGTGGCCTGGAGTTAAGTCTTTGAGTGTGTGTTCCCATTTATTGCCTGTGTGTGTACAACAAATGCTTAACACTACCCTCTGATAAGCCTACTGCTCGAGCACACTACCACGAAATAGAGCATTAGTATTACCTAGTTTTGCCACTATCAACCTCTATGGGGAACCCTTGGAGTCTGTGCACACTCTCTCTCATTTTGAGATAGTATATACAGAGCCAGCTTCCTATATTGGTGGATCAGCGGTGGTGTCTAAGACTTTGCATTTGCAGGACTACTCAGCTAATACCTGATCACACAACTAAAATTACAACAATTGTCATTAGAAATTGGTTTTTGCAATTTGACTATTTTTCTAAATTTTTAAAAATCCTGCTAGGGCCTTGTGTAAGTCCATGTTAGCATTTCTTTTTGAGTTTAAATGTTTGTAAAAGTTAAAATTGAAGTACTAGAAGTAGTTTTTAGTTTCTTAAAAGGTAATCCCAACTTGTAGAGTCATAATTAGTCAAACAGATGAGATGGTGATGGAACTCAACCTCACACCGTACCTGCATCTAGGGATGTCAGAGTTAAGGTATCTCTGTAAAATGAAACCGATTAAAACTGGGTCCAACCCTACCAAGGTAAAGCTCTAGGAGCTCTTGGCAGAGTTCACAAGGTCCCACCCCTCTGATATGGAGGATCCTCCCTCAGATGGGGAAATTAGTGAACAGGAGGATGAACTCACCCCTCCTGTCCTAAATAGGGAGGACAGGGCTCCTAGAACCCTGTCCCCACAAATCATAGTCAGAGAGCCTGGTTCTTCCACAGGGGAGACCAGTACCTCTGTAAGCATTGAGGGGAGCCTCAATGTAGAGGACATCCTTTTAGCAAGGATGGCCAAGAGATTAGCTTTAGAGAAGCAGCTCCTAGCCATAGAAAGGGAAAGAAATGGGTTTAACTCCCATAAATGGTGGCAGCAACTTAAATAGGGTCAGAGAGAATACTGACATCCTAAAAATCCCCAAAGGGATTGTAACTAAATGTGAAGAAAGTGATGGCATCACCAAATGGTTCACAGCTTTTGAGAGGGCTTGTGCAAACAGAAAAGTAAGCAGATCTCAGTGGGGACCTTTCCTGTGGGAAATGTTCACTCGTAAGTGTTGGGATAGACTCCTCACACTCTCTGGTTAAGATGCAGAATCCTATGACCTCATGAAGGCTACCCTGATTGAGGGCTTTGGATTCTCAACCAAGTATAGAATTAGGTTCAGGGGGCTCACAAAACCTCGAGCCACACCTGGGTTGATTTTGTAGACTACTCAGTGAAAACACTGGATGGTTGGGTAACTGGAAATGAAGTGCATGGCTATGATGGGCTTTATAATATGTTTATGAAAGAACACATGCTTCAATGAAAAGTTGCATCAGTATCTGGTAGACCTACATCCAATTTCTCCCCAAGAATTGGGAAAGAAGGCAGACCACTAGGTCAAGACTTGGGTAACCAAAACTTCCACTGGGGGTGACCAAAAGAAAGGGGTTACAAAGCTGCCCCAGGAGAAAGTGGGTGACACTCCAAGAAGTAAAGAAAGAGTTCTCTGTAGGCCCCCCCAAACCAGTCCAGGTGGGTGGGCCCCAAGAGACAACCCAAAACAAAGGTGGGTAGCAGGGTAAGAACTGGGATGCCACTAAGGCATGGTGCCACAACTGTAGACAGGGCACCAGACCAAAGACATTTCTCGTCCCAAAAAAAAAAACACTAGCAAAATCCCAGGGTGGCCAGTGTAGCCATTGGGGATGGCTCCTCGGTTGAGGAGGTCGTCATAGCCTTCAACTGGAGAAGGGACCCAACAGGTGAGTTGGAGATTCCAGAAGAAAGTACACACTTTCTCCACCTACTGGTGAATGGAATCCCAGCCCTGAGAGACACCTTTGCCAGTCACACTATTGTGCATGATAGGCTTGTGCTCTCAAACCAGTACATCCCAGGTGAGACTGCCAGAGTGAGGGTCAGCCCACACAAGGTCACTGATAGGCCTGTGGCTTTAGTGCCCCTAGAAGTGGGTGGGACGTTTAGCTGGAGAAGTGTGTTAGTCAGTACAGACCTCCCCCTTGATTGCCCCCTTGGAAATGACCACCCAGAGGTTGATCGGAGCCCAAGAGAGGAACTGGTCCAGTGCTAGTCCTCTCCCAAGTATTCTGGAGGTGCTGCCCCTGCAGTAACTGCAAGTAAGCCCCAGAAGAAAAAGAAAACAGTGCAGGAAAGGTGGACAACCTTTAGCTAAGTTTCCAGTAAGCCAAGGAGATTCTGCTCCAGTAGGGGAGAACTCCAAAAGTGGCCCTGGTAAAGTCCAACCTGACAAACAAGAAGTCTTGGCTAGTCAGGCAACTGTTAAGCATGAGGGGGTGGCTCCTCTGCTAACAGAAGAAAGAGTGGAAGAAGGGTGTTTACAACAAGATGTGGTAACCCACCCTCCCTCCCTTCCCCCCACTCTACCACAGCAGACAGGCACCCTGAACTCAAAGAAGCCGGTAACTTAGCCCCTTCCATTGTTGGTGAGGAGCTAAAGGTGTGGTTCTGGGCACTGACAGCTGTCAGTGGCCTCTGCTGGGTGTTAGCCTTTATGGCTGCACTGTCCTTGGCATGGTGGTCTGACCCCCTGCCAAATAGCAAGTTAGGCCCCATGACCATGTTGGTCATGGTGGGGTTACTCCAGCTATGGCTAACTCCTTTGGGTAAGCTAGGGGTGACCCTGGCTAAGGTGAGATTAGCAGAGGTGGATACCTCTAACACCAAAATAGAGATAATGGTTGAAGACATTAAAAACATAGACAAGAAGCAATTCAGAAGAGGTCCTATCACTGTGGAAGTAGGTCAGTTCCCCAGAGAGAATGACCTGACCAGGAGGATTTAAGGCAGAGTAGGCCCTGCAACAAACCAGCCTGTTTTCCCTACTCTTCCTCGCCTGACAGACTTGAAGACTCTCCCACCTTTGGCTGAGTCTCCTGGCCTGTGGACTGGGGGAGGGGGCTTGTGTAGGAAAATGGTTCCCTGTTGCAGTTAGCCCCTATTTTGTGCCTGATATTGATGCTGATTTTACTACAGTGTGCTGGGGCCCTGCTAACCAGGCCCCAGCCCCAGTGTTCTTTCACAAAAAATGTACCATTGTTTCCACAATTGGCACACCCCTGGCACACAGATAAGTCCCTTGTAAAAGGTACCGGTGGTACCAAGGACCCTGTGACCAGGAAAGGTCCCTAAGGGCTGCAGCATGTGTTGTGCCACCCTAAGGGACCCCTCACCTAACACATGCACACTGCCATTGCAGTGTGTGTGTGTGTGTGTGTTGGTGTGGAGAAAAAGGCAAAGTCGACATGGCATCCCCCTCAGGATGCCATGCACACAAACTACTGCCTGTGGCATAGGTAAGTCACCCCTCTAGCAGGCCTTACATCCCCAAGGCAGGGTGCACAATATCACAGGTGAGAGCATAGCTGCATGAGCGATATGCCCCTACAGTGTCTAAGTCAAACTAGAATGCCGACAAATTGAGAGAGCCTGGTGCCAAGAACCATCAGTGACCAACTTCTCCACCCTCAATTCAGCCATGCGCAAACACCATCAGCTCATCCGGACCACCAAACAATCCTTGTACAAAGAACGCATAGACAGCAACGCACACAACAGCAAAGAACTCTTCACCATTAAAGAGCTCACCAAACCCAAATCCTCCGCCACCGACCCTCCGCACTCTCAAGACCTCTGAAACTCCCTCTCAAGCTACTTCCACTGCAACATTGCAGACATACACAAAAGCGTCACATCGATGCCACCCACCATCACCACCACCGACGCGGCCAACACCACAGCACCACCGTGCTGAACACCTGGACCCCCACCAATGATAAAGAAACTAGCAAAACCATGAGCTCCATCCACTCAGGCTCCCCAACCGACCCTTGCCCCCACCACGTCTTCAACAAGGCTAGCCAAATCATCGCTCCCCAGCTCCGGCCCGTCATCAACAGCTCCTTCGAGACCGCAACCTTCCCAGATATTTGGAAACACGCCGAAGTCAAGGCTCTGCTCAAGAAACCCAAAGCAGACCCCGAAGACCTCATAAACTACCGACCTATTTCTCTACTCACCTTCCCTGGGAAGGTCATAGAGAAGATAGTAAACAAATAACTGTCCCGCTTCATGGAGGACAACAACATACTCTACGTCTCCCAGTCTAGATTCCGCAAAAACCACAGCACCGAAACCGCCCTCATCGCCTGCACAGGCGACATCAGGACCAGATTGGACAAGGATGAAACAGTTGCCTTTATCCTTCTAGACCTCTCCGCACCATTCAACACCGTATGCCACCAAATCCTTCGCACACGCCTCTTGGATGCCGGAATTCGCCACAAAGCCCTGGACTGGCTGTAGGAGGCTGGCCTGGCTTATAGTGGGTACCTTGTGGTAGTTACACCTTGTGCCAGGTCCAATCATCCCTTATTAGTAGATTAGTAGTGTTCTAGCAGCTTAGGCTGATAGAGGTAGCTATAGCAGAGCAGCTTAGGCTGAACTAGGAGACATGCAAAGCTCCTACTATACCACTCATATCACTTAGCACTATATCATAAGAAAACACAATACTCAGAGTTACTAAAAATAAAGGTACTTTATTTTAGTGGCAATATGCCAAAAGTATCTCAGAGGATATACTCCCTTAGGAGGTAAGTAAAATACACAAAATATGCACACACAAACCAAAATCAGATAAGTACAGTTAGAAAAGTAGTGTAAACAATGTAGAACACATTAAAATGCAATAGGGAGAAATAGGCCTAGGGGCAACACAAACCATATACACTAAAAGTGGAATGCGAACCACGAATGAACCCCAGGCCTAATGTAGTGTGTAGAGGGTTGCTGGGAGTGTACGAAAACACTAAGGGTGTCCAAGATACCCCACCCCAAGACCCTGAAAAGTAGGAGTAAAGTTACCCTACTACCACAGAAAGACAGTAAAGTCGAGATGGGGGATTCTGCGAGGACAACAACTGACTGCAAAACACTGAAGATGGATTCTTGGACCTGAGGACCTGTAAAGGAAGGGGACCAAGTCCAAGAGTCACTCAAGTGTCCGGGGGGGCAGGACCCCACTAAACCTCGGATGAAGGTGCAAAAGGGCTGCCTCTGGGTGGAAGAAGCTGAAGATTCTGCAACAACAGAAGGTGCCAGAAACTTCTTTGGTCAGAAGATGTACCACGTCGTGCTGGCGGATACAGAGTTGTTTACATGCAGAAAGACCCCAAACAAGCCTCGCTAGCTGCAAGAGTCATGGTTGAAGACTTTGGGTGCACAGAGAGCCCATGCAGAAGCATGCAACACCCGCAGAAGCACCTGAACAGGCACTTAGAACATCTGAGGACGACGTCCGACTCAGAGCAACAAAAGAGGGTCCCACGACTCAGAGTCCAACTCAGCGAGTTGGGCAAAACAGGACGGAGTGCTGGGGACCTGGGCTAGGCTGTGCACAAAGGAAGTCTTGCAAAAGTGCACAGGAGCCCAAGCAGCTGTAGTTCACGCAGTACACAGGTCTGCTGTCTGGTGTGGGGAGGCAAGGACTTACCTCCACCAAATTTGGACAGAAGGGCCACTGGACTGTGGGAGACACTTGGACCCAGCTCCTGTGTTCCAGGGGCCACGCTCGTCAGGATGAGAGGGGACCCAGAGGACCGGTGATGCAGACGTTTGGTGCCTGCGTTGGCAGGGGGAAGATTCCGTCGACCCACGGGAGATTTCTTCTTGGCTTCCAGTGCAGGGTGAAAGGCAGACAGCCCTCAGAGCATGCACCACCAGGAAACAGTTGAGAAAGCTGGCAGGATGAGGCGCTACAATGTTGCTGGTAGTCTTCTTGCTACTTTGTTGCGGTTTTGCAGGCGTCCTGGAACAGTCAGCGGTCGATCCTTGGCAGAAGTCGAAGAGGGAAATGCAGAGGAACTCCGGTGAGCTCTTGCATTCGTTATCTGGTGTGATAACCACAGGAGAGACCCTAAATAGCCCACAGAGGAGGATTGGCTACAGAGAAAGGTAAGCACATATCAGGAGGGGTCTCTGACATCACCTGCTGGCACTGGCCACTCAGAGCTGTCCATTGTGCCCTGACATCTCTGCATCCAAGATGGCAGAGGTCTGGGACACACTGGAGGAGCTCTGGACACCTCTCCTGGCTAGGTACTGGTCAGGGGAGTGGTCACTCCCCTTTCCTTTGTCCAGTTTCGCGCCAGAGCAGGGCTGGGGGGATCCCTGAACCGGTGTAGGCTGGCTTATGCAAGGAGGGCCCCATCTGTGGCCTTCAAAGCATTTCCGGAGGCCAGGAGAAGCTACTCCTCCCAGGACCTTCACACCTTCTCTCAGAGGAATTCTTTTGTTCTGCCTTCCTGGGACCAGGCTGCCCAGGCCCCAGGGGGGCAGAAACCTGTCTGAGGGGTTGGCGGTAGCTGCAGTGGAGATCCTGGAAAGTTAGTTTGGCAGTACCCTGGCTCTATGCTGGAGACCCGGGGATGCATGGAATTGTCCCCCCAATACCAGAATGGTATTGGGGTGACAGTTTAATGATCCTAGACATGTTACATGGCCATGTTAGGAGTTACCATGGTGACGCTACATATAGGTATTGACCTATATGTAGTGCACGCGTGTAATGGTGTCCACGCACTCACAAAGTCCGGGAAAATTGCCCTGAATGATGTGGGGGCGCCTTGGCTAGTGCCAGGGTGCCCTCACACTAAGTAACTTTGCACCTAACCTTCACTAACTTCACTTCAACAAAGTGTTGCCCCTGTGCCTATTTCTCCCTATTGCATTCTATTGTGTTCTACATTGTTTGCACTACTTTTCTAACTGTTACTTACCTGATTTTGGTTTGTGTCTATATATTGTGTGTATATTACTCACCTCCTAAGGGAGTATATCCTCTGAGATACTTTTGGCATATTGTCACTAAAATAAACTACCTTTTATTTTTTAGTAACTCTGAGTATTGTGTTTTCTTGTGATATAGTACTAAGTGACATAAGTGGTATAGTAGGAGCTTTGCATGTCTCCTAGTTCAGCCTAAGCTGCTCTGCTGTAGCTACCTCTATCAACCTAAGCTACTACTAAGGGATAACTGGACCTGGCACAAGGTGAAAGTACCACAAGGTACCCACTATAATCCAGGCCAGCTTCCTACATTGGTGGTGCAGCGGTGGGATAAGTACTTGTAACCGCTTTACCACTTTGTCATTGGTACTGTTCATGAGAAAAACATATACCAAATATTTCAATATAGACACATTGAACCAAAACAGTCTACTGCTCTAAAACTTTCTACGAAGTTTCTGAAAAGTTCTGAAAACCTTTAAAAGTTTTCAAAAAGTTTGAAAGTTTTTTCTCTGTACTTTCAAAGGTTCTAAAACTTTTTCTCTCTCTGTCCTAAACCTTTTCTTTCCTGTCTGCAGTAGAGCTCACTCCCAAAATTGTTCAAGCAACCTATGAGAGTTTAAACTTTAAAAGTTTGAGGGGTCTCTGCATAGAAAGAGGTTTAGGCATTTGTAAGAATCCTACCAAAGACTTTCTCTTCAACCTTCTCCTAGAAAATGACCAAAATCAGTGTCGCCCATCCCAGGACCAGGAGGTAGGAGGGGAAGGTACCCAGTCAGACTCAGAGGAGTTCCCTGAAGAGATTGGGGAGGATTCCTACAAAGACCTGCCACTTAGCAGGCCACATATTGATACTGGTAGTGGGAGGAGGTCACACATTAGTAGGGTGCCTTTCACTCCTAAAGGCCAGGTTACTAGGGTCCAGCCAGTTAGGGACAGGTTTCTCTCTGCCAATTCCCAAATTTCCTCTGTATTTCACCATTCCCAAGCTTCCCACCCTGAGGATAACTTAATAGAAAGGAAACTCAGAAAGCTGAGGTTGGAAGACGCCAGGCTGAAGCTTAAACAGCAGCAGATGGCCTTAGACAGGGAATCTCTGGATGTAGAGAGGGAAAGGCAGAGATCGATGCAACGCCTACCGTGAGGGAGAAGATTCCACGCACAGCCCTCTGGAACGAAGCACAGCCGGATAACAAGCCTAGGATTCCACGCACAGACCCCGGGACATCTGTTAATCCCGCGAACCACAGAAGGAGAATGTCCGCGCGCTGGAAAACGACGCACGACTTCCCCGCATGAAAAATAACGATGCAGGTCCGTGTGTGAAGGGGCGAAACCGATGCACACACCATTTTTCCACGTATCTCCTCCTCGGCGGCCCTTTGCGGAGATTTTTCACTTTAAACCAGGTACTTTGTGCTTGAAAGAGACTTTGTTTGCTTTTTAAAGACTTTAGACACTTTATATCACTTTTCAGTGATATCTTTACAAATTCATATTGCATCTTTGATCATTTTGACCTGCAAATATCCAGATAAATATTATATATTTTTCTAAACACTGTGTGGTGTATTTTTGTGGTGCTATATTGTGTTATTGTATGATTTATTGCACAAATACTTTACACATTGCCTTCTAAGTTAAGCCTGACTGCTCTTGCCAAGCTACCAGAGGGTGGGCACAGGATAATTTGGATTGTGTGTGACTTACCCTGACTAGAGTGAGGGTTCTTGCTTGGACAGAGGGTAACCTGACTGCCAACCAAAAACCCAATTTCTAACAGTTTCTCTAAGGAAGTCGTGTTTGCATACCTCAAAGCAATGTGGAAGGAATGTGGTGTAACTTACAAGTTTACTACCCTTTATTATCCACAAACAAATGGTCAGGTTGAGAGGTTTAATAAAACTCTCAAAGGTATGATAATGGGACTCCTTGAAAAACTCAGAAAGGGCAATGGCGGCTGGTGACATTTAAAAGTGGTGAGGCGTAAACGTTCTGGATGAGTGCCCGGTGGCGAGCGAGCATAGTGAGCGAGCCTGACAGTGATAAGATGGGTTCGGGGGGTTCTCCCCCACAAAAAGTTTGGGCAAATGGTACATTTTCAAGCAAATTTGAGAAAGCCAGAAATCTACTGAGGAAATACACATCATTGAGATTTGTCGGACTGGATACAATGAGACAGCAAGGAATAAACATTCCATTGCCTGCAAAGCGTCTGCAGCAAACCAGTTTAGGTAGTCTGCAATGGCTGCTGCAAAGAACAGATCTGTATGTTTTATGAATAGCTGAGTGGGTTAGTAAAGCCAGCCTTTATCAGCGCTTTAAAAAAAATTAAATGCATGTGGTAGAGGGGCTATGGAGAGATGAGGGGCACTTTTGGCAGGATGTATTGAGGGAATCTAAGTAGGCGGTCATGGTTGCACCAAAGAAGACTGTCGCACCGGGCGCCAGTAGTGCTAAAGCCAGCCCTGACTGCAATCCATTTGTCACTAGGCCATAAAGACACACAACTGTCTGAGGGCTCAGGAGTCAAATGGGCTAAACTGTTGCTGGAGAACTAAGAAAATCGACAACAGCCCGAGTCCATTTTGAAAATCTTTTTTACATTACATCATGAGAGGAGGCGGCGAGCCTGCTGGCATTATCCTCTTATGGAGATACGTCCATGTGACCTGCTGCTGCAATTGGATGCTTAAATAAAAATGATATACAGTCACTTATCCACCATCTTACTCTTTGACCAACTGTTCTCATTTATTCCCCCGCCCCTCACCGGAACCTCTGCAAGGCTGAACCAAAGTTACCTCAAATAGCCTCCTAGGTTTTCAGCACGGCTCTCTGATCCGTGAATATTGCTTTCAAAAGTTAAAAACAATGCTAGAATGTGGGGCCATTGAAACCACCAACCTAAGTCTTGCACTATGATGTCTGCGGAAGAGATGCAGTGCCTAGGAGCAATTAAATTATGCAATGTGTGAGCTACACCTAAGCAAAAAGCAAACATAGGCATGTGAAATGGGGCCACGTGGCAGCTTTGGAATTGTAATACTTGTTTATAAATAACAGTTCTATTTAATTAAATAAATAAATCCAAATCCACGATTTGTAAAGCGCAGCAGATGACCCATGAGGGTTCTAAGGCGCTGAATTGTAGGCTCGGGGAGATTTCCCGAGAATCACATGATGATGATACCAACGTTGAGACTTGAACCTGGATCCCACTGGCTCAGAGGTCAGTGGCTCAGGTCATTAAGCCACAGCCTCTCCCGATTTTAGAACAAAAGTTACACAGTAAACAAATAACATTACATTTCCCCCTACCCTGTTAAGCTGCACAATAGTGCTGTAATGATTTCGGACTATAAATTACATTGTAAACAAATAACATTTCCCCCTACCTCTTCAGCTTCACAGTAGTGGCGTAACGCCAAATAATGCCTCTCCCCTCCCTGCAGAGCGTGACAAGGGGCCACTAAGGCTCCCATATTCTCACAAATATTCACGGAGAGGGCCGCGTGTCATGGTGCTGCAATTGGATGCTTTAATAAAAATGATATGCAATCAATTCACATACCCACTATTGTTGAACAACACACGTCCTGTCCTGAGTGTCAGCCAGGCTGAACTGTTGTTGGCGAACTAAGGAAATCGACAACAGCCTGAGTCCATTTTGAAAATGTGTTTTACAGTACATACATCATGCGAGCAGACGGCGAGCCTGCTGGCATTATCATCCTATGGAGAGAGGGCCGAGTGACTTGGTGCTGCAACTTGGTGGTTAAAAATAACATGCAGTGCAAATGGTAATAACGAAAATTAACACCGACACAAACTCATGCCTAAACTTTAACTTACACGTGGAAGGCTGAAGCTCAGCACGTTTCAAATGCATGCCGTACCACAAATCTCAAAGGGAGAGGCGGGCGAGGGGATGGACGGAAGGGTTAGGGGGGATGGAGCGAGGCAGGGGATGGGGGGGGGAATAATTTTTTTTAAAAAAGTCTAATACTTAACTTTTCCCGTCGCCGCTGCATGCAGATCACGTTTTGGTCATCCAGCCTTGAGTACACTGCAGTCCTTTCCCAGCTACTTGCAGAATGAGGTGAGGCCATGAAGGCTTGTTCCCACACACCCTGTGACGAAGGGCTGCAGTGCTACACAGCCTTGCTGATTGACTGCCAGCTTTGGAAACCCAGGGCTTATGCTAAAGTGCCCAGGCTGTTTTCTTTGACCGAGGCTTCAGTGCGTCATAAGAGGCAGTACCTTAGTGTTGTAGGCTGCCGGAGGCCAGGGCTGAGATCAGGTAAGCCCTATAAACCCTGCGACGGCCAGCACATGCGCTGCAGCACGTGTCTTCCAAAAGTGCCTGGTTTTGCCTGACCCTCGCGCAGAGCGAGGGTCACACTGTTTGAAGTTTTAATGTATGAAACATTTTTTTTATGCAGAAATTGAAACTGGGGAAACATTTTTTTTTAATTCAAAATTGAAGCTGGGGCGGAGCCCTGCCGCCCTAATGAGGAAACCGCCACTGAGAAGGAGATGGGATGTCCTTGCCTCCTTTTTGCTTACAGGGAGGTACCCCAAAAAGGAGTGGGGTTTAGCCCCTTTGAACTCCTCTTTGGATACCCTGTGAGAGGTCCCCTTGCTCTTGTTAAGGAGGGTTGGGAACAACATTTAAAAGCTCCTAAACAGGACATTGTGGACTATGTACTTGGCCTCAGATCAAGAATGGCTGAGTATATGAAAAAGGCCAGTAAAAACCTTCAGGCCAGCCAGGAGCTGCAAAAGCAATGGCATGACCAGAGGGTTGTCCTGACTCAGTACCACCCATTACAGAAGGTGTGGGTATTAGAGCCTGTGGCCCCAAGAGCACTCCAGGACAAATGGAGTGGACCCCATCTAATTGTTAGAGAAAAAGGGTGAGGTTACCTTTTTGGTAGACCTTGGCACTGCCAGGAGTCCCCTTAGGGTGCTCCATGTCAGTCGCCTGAAACCCTACTATGACAGGGCTGATCTCACCCTGCTCATGGCAACTGATGAGGGACAGGAAGCAGAGAGTGACCCTGTCTATTTTGGAAATTAGTGGCAGGGAAAGGTCACTGTCAAACCGTGGAGAACTACCCAGCAATCCAGCCTGAGATCTGGGTGTCACATTTTGGGAATCTATATAGAGTGGCTCAAATTAGCAATATTACTGTTTCTTTACCAAAATCCCAGAGCCTCCTTACTTCTCATACATCAGCTACCGGGTCAGTCACATCATCCAAATTTGACCTGGACTTTTCATTAAAAGGAACAACTTCGGCTCTTCAAACATTACGTAAAGGGAAGGCCCCTGGGCTAGATGGTATCCCAGGCGATTTGTACTTGTCTCGCCCAGAACTTGGTCTTTATACCTAAATGCGCTTAGCAACGAGATACTGAGGGGTGGTGGGCTTCCCCCCCCACATGGCAAGGAGCAATCATAGTCCCTGTTTTTAAAAAGGGGCAAAGAGAAGTACCAACTAACTACAGACCAATACGTTTAATTGATGTTAGCCCAAAAATATTTTGTAAGCAGGTCCTGACTAGACTGCAGACATGGATAGAGGACTCCCACATCCTTTCCAATTTTCAGGCAGGATTCAGGAAGGGAGTGAGCACAATAGACCAGGCGTTCAGGTTTAATCTCCTATGTTGGAAATACCTCACTTGTATGTGGCCTTTATCGACCTAAAAGCTGCTTTCGACATGGTCCCTCGGGACTTACTGTGGAATGTCCTGGAGACCTACCAACTTGACAAAGAATTGCTGAGATTGATTAGGTACCTTCACGAGGGCACTTATGCACAGGTACGCTGGTCTCAAGGCGGAGATCTGACAGAAGCCATACCTGTCGATAGGGGGGTTAGACAGGGGTGTGTTTTGGCTCCCACTCTGTTTAACCTCTTTATCAACAGTGTGGTAGATCACCTGATGTACTATAATCATGATGCCCCAAAGCTAGCAGGAGTCCCTGTCCCCATTTTAATGTTTGCGGATGACACCTTATTGATTTCAAGAACCCCAATGGGATTACAAAATTAACTTGACGCTTTTTCTAATTTTTGTACCATAAGGGGCCTTGAAATAAATCCAACGCAGACAAAGTTTATGGTTTTTAATCCGCATAAGTCGTTTAGGGGGAAAATGTCCATAGCAGGACAACTGGTAGAGAAAGTCAGTCAGTTTGACTATCTGGGGATCAGACTAGCAGACAATCAACAGTGGTCGGCACAGATCGGGAAGAGTTTGTCTGTCCTTCTGCAGAGGTCAGTAGCAATAGGGAGAAAAATTGCTAACATCTCGGAAGGGGAAATTTCACCTGATATCACAGTATACAAAGCCGCGGCAGTGGCTGCTTCAACTTATGGTGCTGAGTTATGGGGGTACTGTAATTCTAGAAGTCTGACGACGATAGAAAACCGCTTTATTCGTAACTTCTTGCGGCTGCCGATGAGTACCCTGCTCATACCCCTTAGATTTGACTTAGCTTTAAATGAGGTCCACAGTGAAATTGCCCTAAGACCTCTTATGTACTGGGTCCGCCTTTGGACTTCTGAACATCTGTCCACCTACCAAACAGCAACAGCTGAGCTTCTAATGGACGGTGGTGTATTAAAAATTCCTTGGCTTAAACATATTAGAGATATTGAGTAAATTCCTCAAAATGGAGGAGATATGGAGAGATCCTTGTAATTTGACCAAGGAAGCAAAAGCACATATAAGGAAGTGCTACTGGGAGACTATTTTAGTGCAAACTTGGTCTAAAAAAACTCAAGGCAGCAGGACACTACAGTTTTTAGATCTCAGATGTAGTCCTAAATTTGAGGCCTATATGGACAATATAAACCCCCCTCATACTAAATCCCTTTTTATCAAATTTAGGTTGGGGATTTTGCCACTCAAGACATTCACTGCTAGGTGGAGTAAGGAGGATCACAATCTGAATTTTTGCCATTTCTGTCATGAGCAACCAGAGTCATTCGCACACTTTGTTCTTTTGTCCCAGATATCTGGCATCTAGGAGGAAGTGGATTATTCCTTTATGCAGATCAATGGGGATAAGGAAATGCAATACATCCTTACGCATTCTGGCAAGTGATACAGGTGTCAAGGTAGTTTTTGCAGTCGCAAGGTACCTACAAACTGCTTGGGCTATAAGAACTAGAGAACTGCCATAACTGTGTGTTTTAATAATTTATTTTAGATTAAAATTACCTTAGGCTGAAGTAGACTACTAAGTGGAACCCAGATGCAAAGGTTTATAGGGTTCTAAAATTTGCTGTCTGTCTGTATCGTTTTTATAATTGTGTGTTTTAATAATTTATGTATGAAGGAATTTTTTTAGGGCTTTTTAGTGTACTATGTGCCACTTCTTGTTTTATCCTTCATTGTTTTATTGTATGATTATGGTATGTTGTTACGGGATACTTTTATGGCTTTTAGCCGAAATAAAGTTATTTATTGATTGATTGAGTGACCCTCTCCCTGATCTCTTCTCCACCACTGAAGCTGATGCCTTAGTGGAGGGTGTAGTGCTTGCAGAGCAGAAATATAACTGTATAAATCTTTTAAGTCAGTTTTCTGAACTCTTCTCACTGATACCAGGTACCACTACTTGGTGTGAGCATACAATGATACTGGAGACAGTTTGCTTGTCAAAAGTAAGATTTATAGGCAGCCTGACCATGTCAGGGACTGCATTAAACAAGAGGTTCAGAAAATGCTAGATTTAGGAGTGATTGAGCCTTCAGAAAGCCCATGGGCTAGCCCAGTGGTGCTTGTCCCTAAACCTCACAGTAAAGATGGAAAAAGAGAGATGAGGTTTTGTGTTGACTATAGAGGGCTCAACCAAGTAACCAAGGCAGATGCTCACCCTATACCCAGGGCAGATGAGCTCATAGATACACTGGCTTCTACCAAGTATCTAAGCACTTTTGATCTAACTGCAGGGTATTGGCAGATTAGGTTATCAGAAGATGCAAACCCAAAGACTGCATTTTCAACCATTGGAGGGCACTATCAATTTACAGTAATGCCCTTTGGTCTGAAAAATGCACCTGCCACTTTTCAAAGGTTGGTGAACACAGTCCTGCAAGGGTTGGAAGCTTTTAGTGCAGCATATCTAGATGATATAGCTGTCTTTAGCTCAACCTGGGATGATCATCTGGTCCACCTATGGAAAGTTTTGGAGGCCCTGCAAATGGCAGGCCTCACTATCAAGGACTCAAAGTGCCAGATAGGGCAGGGGAAAAGTGTTTTATCTGGGCCACCTGGTAGGTGGGGAACAGATTGCACCACTGCAGGGGAAGATCCAGACCATTATGGACTCCCTCTACAACTCAAACCCAGGTGAGAACCTTTTTAGGCCTTACAGGGTACTATAGGAGATTCATCAAGAATTATGGCTCCATAGCAGCTCCTCTTAATGATCTCACTATCAAAAAGATGCCTAAAAAGGTATTGTGGACAGCTAGCTGTCAAAAAGCTTTTGATGAGCTCAAACAGGCCATGTGCTCTGCACCTGTCCTAAAACGCCCTTGCTACTCCAAGAAATTCATAGTCCAGACTTAAGCTTCTGAATTAGGGTTTGGGGCAGTGCTATCACAGCTGAATACTGAGGGCCAGGAATAAACCTGTTGCTTTTATCAGCAGGAGGTTGACCCCTAGAGAAAAGTGTTGGTCTGCCATAGAGAGGGAGGCCTTTGCTGTGGTCTGGGCACTGAAAAAGTTGAGACCATACCTGTTTGGTACTCACTTTATTGTTCAGACAGGCCACAAAACTCTACTTTGGCTAAAACAAATGAAAGGTGAAAACCCTAAATTGTTGAGGTGGTCTATATCCCTACAGGGAATGGACTATACAGGGGAACATAGACCTGGGAGTACCCACTCCAATGCAGATGGACTCTCCAGATATTTCCACTTAGACAATGAAGACTCATCTGGGTAAGGTTAGCCTTATTGTCCCTCGTTTTGGGGGGGGGGTGGGGGGTTGTAGGAAAGTACCATCTTGCCTGGCATGTTACCCCCATTTTTCCTGTATGTATGTTTGTTTTTGCCTATGTGTCACTGGGATCCTGCTAGTCAGGCATAAAGTATGCCCTCTGTCTTTCCTGTGTGGTGCCTAACTGTATCACTGTGGCTCTGCTAACCAGAACCTCAATGTTTATGCTCTCTCTGCTTTCTAAATTTGTCACTGCAGGCTAGTGACTAAATTTACCAATTCTCATTGGCACACTGGTACACCCATATAATTCCCTTGTATATGGTACTTAGGTACCCAGGGTATTGGGGTTCCAGGAGATCCCTATGGGCTGCAGCATTTCTTTTGCCACCCATAGGGAGCTCAGGCAGTTCTTACACAGTCCTGCCACTGCAGCCTGAGTGAAATAACGTCCACGTTATTTCACAGCCATTTTTCACTGCACATAAGTAACTTATAAGTCACCTATATGTCTAACCCTAACTTAGTGAAGGTTGGTTGCCAAGTTACTTAGTGTGTGGGCACCCTGGCACTAGCCAAGGTGCCCCACCACCGTTCAGGGCAAATTCCCCGGATTTTGTGAGTGCGGGGACACCATTACACGCGTGCACTATACATAGGTCACTACCTATGTATAGCGTCACAATGGTAACTCCGAACATAGCCATATAATACGTCTAAGATCATGGAATTGTCACCCCAATACCATTCTGGTATTGGGGGGGACAATTCTATGATCCCCCGGGTCTCTAGCACAGAACCCGTGTACTGCCAAACTGCCTTTCCGGGGTTTCCACTGCAGCTGCTGCTGCCAACCCCTCAGACAGGATTATGCCCTCCTGGGGTCTAGGCAGCCCTGGCCCAGGAAGGCAGAGCAAAGGATTTCCTCTGAGAGATGGTGTTACACCCTCTCCCTTTCGAAATAGGTGTCAAGGGCTGGGGAGGAGTAGCCTCCCCCAGCCTCTGGAACTGCTTTGATTGGCACAGATGGTGCCCTTCTCTGCATAAGCCAGTCTACACCGGTTCAGGGATCCCCCAGCCCTGCTCTGGCGCGAAACTAGACAAAGGAAAGGGGAGTGACCACTCCCCTGACCAGTACCTCCCAGGGGAGGTGACCAAAGCTCCTCCAGTGTGTCCCAGACCTCTGCCATCTTGGATTCAGAGGTGTTGGGGGCACACTGGACTGCTGAGTTGCCAGTGCCAGCAGGTGACGTCGGAGACCCCCTCTGATAGGCTCTTACCTCTCTTGGTAACCAGTCCTCCTTTCTTGGTAGCCAAACCTCCTTTTCTGGCTATTTAGGGTCTCTCCTCTGGGGTATTCTTCAGATAACGAATGCAAGAGCTCACCAGAGTTCCTCTGCACTTCCCTCTTCGACTTCTGCCAAGGATCGACCGCTGACTGCTTCAGGACGCCTGCAAAATGGCAACAAAGTAGCAAGACGACTACCAGCAACATTGTAGTACCTAATCCTGCCAGCTTTCTCGACTGTTTCCTGGTGGTGCATGCTCCGGAGGGTCACCTGCCTTCACCCTGCACTGGAAGCCAAGAAGAAATCTCCTGTGGGTTGACAGAATCTTCCCCCTGCTAACGCAGGCACCAAAAGACTGCATCACCGGTCCTCTGGGTCCCCTCTCATCCGGACGAGCATGGTCCCTGAAACACAGGAACTCTATCCAAGTGACTCCAACAGTCCAGTGATCCTTAAGTCTAAGATGGGTGGAATTAATCCTTGCCTCCCCACGCTAGATTGCAAACCTGTGTACTGCATGATTTGCAGCTGCTCCGGCTTCTGTGCACTCCTCCAAGGATTCCTTTGAGCACAGCCTAGCCTGGGTCCCCAGCACTCCATCCTGCAGTGCTCAACCCTCTGAGTTGGACTCCGACGTCGTGGGACCCTCCTTTGTGACTCTGAGCCAGCGACGGTTCACAAATCTTCTAAGTGCATGCTCCAGTACTTCTGCGGGTGCTGCCTTCTTCTGTGGGGGCACTCTGAATTCCTGAGCGCCCCCTCTGTCTCCCCCTTCAAGGGGCTACATCCTGGTCCTTCCTGGTCCCCAGCAGCACCCAAAAACCTCTACCGCGACCCTTGCAGCTAGCAAGACTTGTTTTGCGGTATTTCTGCGTGGGAACACTTCTGCAGCCTTCAGCACGCCGTGGGACATCTTCCATCCAAAGGAAAAGTTCCTAGCTCTCTTCGTTGTTGCAGAATCCTAAGCTTCTTCCCCCCTGGACACTATCGCGACTCTTGGACTTGGTCCACTTGCCTTGAAGGTCCTCAGGTCTAGGAATCCATCTTCAGTGCTTTGCTGGTGTTTGTGGTTCTTGCACAATCCCCCTATCACGACTATTGTGTCCTTTTGGGGTAGTAGGTGTACTTTACTCCTACTTTTCAGTGTCTTGGGGTGGGGTATCTTGGACACTCTGACTGTTTTCTTACAGTCCCAGCGACCCTCTAAAAGCACCCATAGGTCGGGGCTCCATTCGTGATTCACATCCCACTTTTGCAGTTTATGGTTTGTGTTGCCCCTAGACCTATGTTCATCTTTTGCATCCTATTGTAATTCTACACTATTTGCATTACTTTTCTTACTCTTACTTACCTGTTTTGGGTTTGTGTACATATAACTTGTGTATATTACTTACCTTCTTACTGAGGGTACACACTGAGATACTTGTGGCATATTGTCATAAAAATAAAGTACCTTTATTTTTAGTAACTCTGTGTATTGTGTTTTCTTATGATATTGTACTATATGATATAAGTGGTATAGTAGGAGCATTGCATGTCTCCTAGTTCAGCCTAAGCTTTGTCATAGCTACCTTCTATCAGCCTAAGCTGCTAGAAACACCTCTATTCTACTAATAAGGGATAACTGGACCTGGTGCAGGGTGTAAGTACCACAAGGTACCCAATATAAGCCAGGCCAGCCTCCTACACTATGCTCAGGAGACTGACTGTGTAAGTGCTTTACTTACCTGAGAAACCTAACCAAACGTACCTCCCCCCAGGAACTGTTGATTTTTGCAGTGTCCACTTTTAAAATAGCTTATTGCCATTTTAACCAAAGCTGTCTGCAATACTGTTTTAAATCAAAGTTCTATACTTACCTTTGTGAAGTACCTTGCATTTTATGTACCTACCTCAAATCTTGAATCTTGTGGTTCTAAAGTAAATTAAGAAAATATATTTTTCTATATAAAAACCTATTGGTCTGGAGTAAGTCTTTGAGTGTGTGTTCCTCATTTATTGCCTGTGTGTGTACAACAAATGCTTAACACTAACCTCTGATAAACCTACTGCTTGACCACACTACCACAAAATAGAGCATTAGTATTATCTAATTTTGCCACTATCAACCTCTAGGGGGAACCTTTGGACTCTGTGCACACTGTCTCCCACTTTGAGATAGTATATACAGAGCCAACTTCCTACACTGTGGTCCCAAGGTCTCCCGGGGGTCTGCCAGGACTACGCAGAGGGTCTGCGACCATTGAAAAAATGTAAATATTACAAATAATAAAGTATATACAAATGAAGTAGCATTAAAAATTAGATCTTTTTTTCTGTATTTGATTGTGAATTAAAATATTTCAATATTTGAGCACTGTTTGGTGTATATTTGCTTTTTTATATTTGTGTCTTGTTTTGAGGTTAAAATCCTAGAACTTGCTTAGGCTGGGAGTCCCTAGCTTCCAATAATGACTCAGTTGGGGGTCCACGTATTCCAGTAATTATTCAGTGGATGTCCGCAGAAGTCAAAAGGTTATCCACTGACCTGTACAAAATGTAAACTTACTACCTTTCTCAATGCTCATTTTAACTGGACTAGACTGTAATGCGTTAATAATTATATATTTGTTTTTACATTTTCAGAACTGCACGTTCACCACTTGAATGTAAGGCAGAATGCCAGTTGTATCAAAAAAGAAGGAAAGGTAAACCTCTCATCTACAAAGCTTACATTTTGTGTCGTAGAATATTTTGTTAATGAAAACATCAGCTGCAAAAACCAGTTTTTAACAACTTTATTTTAATTTTTTGGCATGGAAATTGGTACATGACAAAGTTGCATATGTCACATTTCCAATAACAGACATTACAGGTACAACCCGAATCAGCATTGTTGCGAGTCATCAGAAAAGAGGAATTAACTGACTGTACAGAGGCTGCTCCATAGTAGAAAAAAAGAAGGTCATCGTTGTACAATATTATCATCTTTCCCCTCCGTAGTAAGAGCCATCTTGCTTTGTCCAGAAAGACATCTGACAGGGCCACCTGGTGACCCCCAATTAACTCCATGTCTTTTCATGTGAGTGACAGTGACACCATGCCCTCTCAAATGTATACACTTTGTGTAAAATAGCTAAGAGCTTTTTCACTGCGGAAATGAGCCATAACATTCCATGCCACATGTTGAGCTGAGGGGCTGTACAGTATATAGTTTAGATTCCTAAGCCTCTAACAGTCGTACAGCAAGAAGTAAATGCAAAATTAATTTCCCTATAGATGTGGCTAGAGGGAATACGCTATTCTCTCCCTGTATATCCTCGCAGGGAACCAAGAGCTGTACTGGTAAAGTGAGTCTGGTTATTGTTTTGTTAAGTAAGACAGTTCCACTAGAGAACATTTAAATAGAATTTCAGGTCCACCATGAGTGTAGTAGTTTAACTCATGGACCTCATCCGTTCCAGCAGTCATCAAACCCTCCAGACTTTGCTTTTAGACTAGTAGGGGAGAAAAACCACTTGGTTAGAAATTTATAAACATTTTCCATATGCTGCACATAAACAGATGACTTTTCGGCCCTTCTCCGCATTATACGCTTAGTCTTGTGTGGAATTTTACAATCAAGGTCCCTTTCCCAATTTAGCCACATATTTATGTTGGGGTTTGGAGCAAAGTTCTTGGATACACTGATGAGTCGAAGGGATGCTCCTGTGGAATACTTTATTTGCAAAGAGGGCTTCAAGGTGGGATTTCTTTCTACTAACCTTTTATTGCTTGACTACTGACCCAGTGTACCATCTCGGTGATCAGTTATTTGTCTGCCCTCGGTAATGTAAACTTGTTCCTTTTCTCTTTGTGTGAGAGAAGACCTTCTTCAGTGGGGAATGTTTTGATTCCCTGTGGAACCTGGGGCTAGTAGGCCTGGTGGAAATTATACTTAAAGAGTACTGCAGTTAAAGGGGATGGGTTAGAGGTAGCACCCCTTATCCTTACCATCTGTTCTCAGTAACTGTAGGAAAATGCCTCTCATGGCATGGTTACCTCCTAACTTTTTTCCTTTTGTTGATGCTGGTTATGATTGAAAGTGTGCTGAGACCCTGCTATCCAGGCCCCAGCACCAGTGTTCTTTTCCTAAACTGTACCTTTGTCTCCACAATTGGCACATCCCTGGCACACAGAAAAGTCCCTTGTAAGTGGTACCCCTGGTACCAAGGGCCCTGTGGCCAGGGAAGGTCTCTAAGGGCTGCAGCATGTATTATGTCACCCTGGGGACCCCTCACTCGTCACATGCACACTGCCTCACAGCATGTGTGTGCTTGTGGGGAGAAAATGTCTAAGTCGACATGGCACTCCCCTCAGAGTTCCATGCCAACAACCCACTGCCTGTGGCATAGGTTCGTCATCTCTCTAGCAGGCCTTACAGCCCTAAGGCAGGGTGCACTATACCTCAGGTGAGGGCATAGTTGCATGAGCACTATGCCCCTACAGTGTCTAAGCCAATTCTTAGACATTGTAAGTGCAGGGTAGCCATAAAGAGTAGATGGTCTGTGAGTTTGTCAAACACAACCTCTACAGTTCCATAATGGCTACACTGAATTCTGGGAGGTTTGGTATCAAAACTTCTCAGCACAATAAATCCACACTGATGACAGTGTGGGATTTATTGAAAAATGCACACAGAGGGCATCTTAGAGATGCCTCCTGTATAACAGTCCAAATGCTAGGTTTAGGCTGACCAGTTCCTGCCGGCCTGCCACATCCAGACGAGTTTCTGTCCACATGGGGTGAGTGCCTTTGTCACTCCGTGGCCAGGAACAAAGCCTGCACTGGGTGGAGGTGCTTCACACTTCCCCCTGCAGGAACTGTAACACCTGGCGGTGAGCCTCAAAGGTCCAAACCTGGTGTTACAGCGCCCCATGGCACTCCAGCTAGTGGTGATGCCCGCCCCTCCGAACACAGCCCCCACTTTTAGCGGCATGTCCGGAGGAGATAATGAGAAAAACAAGGGGGAGTCCCCCACCAGTCAGGACAGCCCCTAAGGTGTCCTGAGCTGAGGTGATCCCTTCCTTAAGAAATCCTCCATCTTTTTTGGAGGATTCCCCCAATAGGATTAGGGATGTGCCCCCCTCCCCACAGGGAGGAGTCACAAAGAGTGTTTAGCCATCCTCCAGGACAGTAGCCATTGGCTACTGCCCCCAGACCTAAACACACCCCTAAATTGAGTATTTAGGGGCGACCCTGAACCCAGGAAATCAGATTCTTGCAACCTGAAGAAAGGAGGACTGCTGACCTGTAAGCCCCGCAGAGACGACGGAGACAACAACTGACTTGGCCCCAGCCCTACCGGCCTGTCTCCAGACTCAAAAAACCTGCACAGCGACACATCCAGCGAGACCAGTGACCTCTGAGGTCTCAGAGGACTGACCTGCAGCTAAAGGACCAAGAAACTCCAGAGGACAGCGGCTCTGTCCAAATCTACAACAAAGAAACCAACTTTAAAGAAGACTTCAACCTCACTCCGGAAGCGTGAGTCTTCACACTCTGCACCCGACATCCCTGGCCCGTGTCCAGAGAAACCAACACCTCACAGAGGACTCCTGGGTGACTCCAAACGACGTGGACACCCTGAGTTGACCTTCTTCCAACCCCACAGCAATGCTTGCAGAGAGAATCCAGAGGCTCCCCCTGACCGTGACTGCCTGGTAACAAAGGAACCCGACGCCTGGACAAAGCACTGCACCGCAGCCCCCAGGACAGAGAGGAACCAACCACCAGTGCTGGAGTGACAAGCAGGCACCCTCATCCTAGCCTAGTCGGTGTCTGGCCCGAGAAGCCCCCCTGTGCCCTGCCTGCGTCACCAGAGTGACCCCCGGGTCCATCCATTGATTTCAATACAAAACCAGACGCCTTGTTCACACACAGTACCCAGCCCCCCGTGCCGCTGAGGGTGTATTTTGTGTGCTTGTTAGGGACAACCCCCCCCCTAGTGTTCTACAAAACCCTCCTGGTCTGCTCCCTGAGGATGCTGGTACTTACCTGCTACACAGTGCAAAAATCAACACATCCTGGGGGAGGTAAGTAATAGTTAGTTTCTCATTTAAGTAAAGCACTTACAAGTTCAGTCTCCAGGGCATAGGCAGATCACTGTTGGTGGTTCAAGTCGACCCCAAACACCCAGCACCAGCAACACGGCTGGTCAGGTGCAGAGGTCAAAGAGGGGCCCAAATAACATGGGTGCCAATGGAGAACAGGGGTGCCCCGGTTCCAGTCTGCCAGCAGGTAAGTACCTGCGACTTCGGAGGGCAGACCAGGGGGGTTTTGTAGGGCACCGGGGTGGACACAAGTCAGCACAGAAAGTACACCCTCAGCGGCACAGGGGCGGCCGGGTGCGGAGTGCAAACAGGCGTCGGGTTCACAATAGGTTTTAATGGGAGACCCAGGGGTCTCTTCAGCGAAGCAGGCAGGCAAGGGGGGGGCTCCTCAGGGTAGCCACCACCTGGGCAAGGGAGAGGGCCACCTGGGGGTCGCTTCTGCACTGGAGGTCGGATCCTTCAGGTCCTGGGGGCTGCGGGTGCAGTGTCTTTACCAGGCGTCAGGTTCTTTGAAGCAGGCAGTCGCGGTCAGGGAGAGCCTCTGGATTCCCTCTGCAGGCGTCGCTGTGGGGGGTCAGGGGGGTCAACTCTGGCTACTCATGGGCTCGCAGTCGCCGGGGAGTCCTCCCTGTAGTGTTGGTTTTCCACAGGTCGAGCCGGTGGCGTCGGGTGCAGAGTGGAAAGTCTCACGCTTCCGGCGGGAAACATGTGGTCTTTAAAAGTTGCTTCTTTGTTGCAAGGTTGCAGTTTCTTTGGAACAGGGCCGCTGTCCTCTGGAGTTCTTGGTCCTTTTAGATGCAGGGTAGTCCTCTGAGGCTTCAGAGATCGCTGGACCCTGGGGGGCTTCGGTGTTGCAGTTTTTCTCGAAGTGGGGAGACAGGCCGGTAGGGCTGGGCCAAAGCAGTTGGTGTCTCCGTCTTCTCTGCAGGGCTTCAGGTCAGCAGTCCTTCTTCGTCTTCAGGTTGCAGGAATCTGATTTCCTAGGTTCTGGGGAGCCACTAAATACTGAATTTAGGGGGGTGTTTAAGTCTGGGAGGGCAGTAGCCAACGGCTACTGTCCTTGAGTGTGGCTACACCCTCTTTGTGCCTCCTCCCTCAGGGAAGGGGGCACATCCCTATTCTTATTGGGGGAATCCTCCATACTCAAGATGGAGGATTTCTAAAGGCAGGGGTCACCTCAGCTCAGGACACCTTAGGGGCTGTCCTGACTGGTGGGTGACTCCTCCTTGTTTTTCTCATTATCTCCCCTTGACTTGCCGCCAAAAGTGGGGGCTGTGTCCAGGGGGCAGGCATCTCCACTAGCTGGAGTGCCCTGGGGCATTGTAACACAAAGCCTGAGCCTTTGAGGCTCACTGCTAGGTGTTACAGTTCCTGCAGGGGGGAGGTGTGAAGCACCTCCACCCAGAGCAGGCTTTTGTTTCTGTCCTCAGAGAGCACAAAGGCCCTCACCACATGGGGTCAGAAACTCGTCTCTCAGCAGCAGGCTGGCACAGACCAGTCAGTCCTGCACTGAACAATTGGGTAAAATACAGGGGGCATCTCTAAGATGCCCTCTGTGTGAATTTTTTAATAAATCCAACACTGGCATCAGTGTGGGTTTATTATTTTGAGAAGTTTGATACCAAACCTCCCAGTATTCAGTGTAGCCATTATGGAGCTGTGGAGTTTGTGTTTGACAGACTCCCAGACCATATACTCTTATGGCTACCCTGCACTTACAATGTCTAAGGTTTTGCTTAGACACTGTAGGGGCATATTGCTCATGCACCTATGCCCTCACCTGTGGTATAGTGCACCTTGCCTTAGGGCTGTAAGGCCTGCTAGAGGGGGTGACTTACCTATGCCACAGGCAGTGTGAGGTTGGCATGGCACCCTGAGGGGAGTGCCATGCCGACTTGGTCATTTTTTCCCTACCAGCACACACAAGCTGGCAAGCAGTGTGTCTGTGCTGAGTGAGGGGTCCCTAGGGTGGCATAAGACATGCTGCAGCCTTTAGAGACCTTCCCTGGCATCAGGGCCCTTGGTACCAGGGGTACCAGTTACAAGGGACTTACCTGGGTGCCAGGGTTTTGCCAATTGTGGAGACAATGGTACATTTTAGGTGAAAGAACACTGGTGCTGGGGCCTGGTTAGCAGAGTCCCAGCACACTTCTCAGTCAAGTCAGCATCAGGCAATATGTGGGGGGTAATTGAAACAGGGAGCCATTTCCTTACATCTACTAATAAGGGATAACTGGACCTGGCACAGGGTGTAAGTACCACAAGGTACCCACTATAAGCCAGGCCAGCCTCCTACAGAGACCTTAGAGAATTCTTGTGCTACCTTTTTCCAGGGTTTCTTGTCTGGATCATGATTGCAGTCCAGTACCGGACACAAATATATTTTACCTAGTCTTACTAAATGCAGTTTCAAGCAAACCAAATTCATGTTTTTCATTTAAAGCACACTTTTGTGATGTGCTCTTTATTGGCATTTAACAGTAACTTAGAGGATCAAGGCGTTAAATATTTAATTGCTTCAAAATGGCATCTATGAAAGTAAATTATTTCTCAGCGGCTAAAAACAATGATCCCATAAATAATAAATTAACTACTACAAAAGCCACTTCAGCCCTTTGGTCCACAATCACCCCACCTGAATCCCAGACTGCTAGCCCAGTTGAGACAATGCCCTTAATCTTATAATTAACAGTCCAGTGGCATTGAGCATTACTTGTGAAAGGTTTCCACAATATTTAAATCAATCAGTGCTCTAACACTTATAAGCAGATTTGAGCAATAGGTCTGTTCTTTCTTTATTTTTTTTATTAGGAGTGGAAGGCAATAGTAAAGCGTCTTTAATTCAAAGGGAGTCACTCTCGTAAATAATTCAATAGACCACAATCATTTTGATTTCATCATTATTTGCATAATTCACTGATTCTTTCCTCCCATCATTCCAGATGTTCCAAATCGTATGAAATATATATTGTGCCTATCTGATAGACTTCTAGTTGCAGATTCCTTATCTTAGAATTACCCCCAGACGTCAGAATGGATCTAGAGATTTTTCTTCAAGCAATACCCTTGCACGTCGGTAGGTGGTGCCGGTCGACGCCACAGGCGGCATTTGTGGCGTAGTCGCCGTGATGGCGTTAGGAGTAGTACATGATGCCACCTCGGTGCAGTGACGTTAGTTCTTTTCTTTCCATGCCACGCGCTGATCCGGAGAGCGCTACCCTGGTCTCTTTTTGACTGATTTCGACTGTTTTGTAGAGTTTTCTAGTGAGCTTTTGGTGCGTCAAGGATGTACCCGAAGACCGGGTTCAAGCCGTGCGAGGACTGTCATCGCGTGATGTCAGTGACGGATCTGCATCGTTTTGTCTGTGGTGTCTGGAGCACGACCACGACCCAAAGTCGTGCACTGAGTGCCGGGCCATGCACCTGAAGGCCTTGAGTGAGTGGTCCCTCAAGCTCATGGCGGCCCGGCACTCGATTCTGCATAGGTCCCAGTCTCGCTCAAGAGGACGGTCTTGAGAGTGTTCGTGGAAACATCACCACTCGTTTTCCTCAAAATCTTCAGGTGCAGGCAAGTCGTCATCGAAGCAGTCTCATCGCACTTTGACTTCTCCCCGTCGCTCGGCTGACACGACGCAGGAAGACCGTCGATGTTCAAGGCCTCTGTCTTCACAGCCTGCTTCTGGGTCTGTTCTGCGCTTCCCCGAGTTTCCGGGAGCCGGAGAGACCCCCGACCAACTTAAGGAATTCTATGATGCCCATGTGCCTTCGGGCCCAAGGGGTTCAGTTGAGGGGTCTTTGGGTTCCGCCCGGCGACTTCGGCTCCGGCCACTGAGACGCCTCTGAATCGGCTTGCTGATCCGCAACAACCCCAGTCTCACCACTGAGACCTTCCCCGGTGCTGGGTCGCTCCTGACATCAGTAGTGCCCACTATTGATGTCGTCCCGATCCTTATCCCAGACAACTCTGAGTCGGAGCAGCGTCAGCTGACACCGCCTTTGTCTTTGATGGAGCCTGTTCACCCCAAGTCGGATTTGGCCCCTTTTTCCTATGTGTACGAATTCAGGAAAGGATTGGAGGGCTCCCTGGACTCTTATGAATACCAGGTTGACCCATCTTTGGACTGGGCACAGGAATTGGGCGACGCCAGTGGACTGGACACTTCTCCAGATGCTGGCATGCTGTCTCCTCCTACTGTGGCAATGGCGGAGGGAGCGACTTATGGTATGGTGGTCAGTAGGGTGGCTGAGGTCCTTTGTTTCGAGCTACCTATTGTAAAGTTCAGGTCCAACCTCCTGATGGAGGTGCTTCAGCCAGGGGCTCCCACATCTGAGCCCCTTTTACCTTTCAATTAAGCCCTCACTGATGTCCTTTTGGGTACTTGGTCCAAACCCAACACAAGGGCTGCAGTGAATAGGACTATCACACGCCGCCATCGGTCCGCTCTGAGCAACCCTAAATTCCTGTCGCAACACACCACGCCTGAGTCTCTTGTCGCCCAGGCTTCCTCTTCCTCAGGTGAATTCCCTTCAGCACCCCGGATAGGGAATCAAGGAGGGTGAAACAATTTGGGAAGAAGTTGTTTTCTTCCTCCAGTCTCTTGCTGCAACCCGTCAACACCACATACCTTTTTGGCTGTTATACCCACTCTCTGTGGGATACAGTGGTGCAAGTCCTGCCGCAGATACCGGAGGAGGCCCGTGCTATCATCTCCCAAGCTGTGAACGATGGGGGAGATGTGGCGAAGTTTACAAACCGATGTGGGCTGGACACGACCGACTCTCTGGGCTGATCGGTTGCTACAACAGTGGCCTTGAGATGCCACGCTTGGTTGCGTGCTTCTGGTATTTCTGGGTATGTCCAACAGTCTCTCATGGACATGCCCTTTGATGGCTCCGGTCTCTTCAAAGACAAAGCAGACTCAGCCTTGGAGAGATTCAAGGATTGCTGAGCTATGGGAACCAGAGGTCTGCCCAGTCCACCTCTGCCCCCGCTGCAGCCTCCAAACCCTCTGAGTCCGTCCCCTCACTCCCATCCAGTTGGCGGCAGGATTGACCATCACCTGCCCCACTGGGAAGCCATCACTATGGACAGGTGGGTTTTGCAGATCGCTCAAAAGGGCTACTCCCTCCCTTTCGAATCTGCTCCATCAGCTATGCCTCCATCCTTCAGCCACCTCTCAGAGGATCATTTGGTGCTTCCCCACAGGAAGTCGCAGCTCTCTTGGCCAAGGGAGCTATAGAGAAGGTCCTTGTGCCCGAAGTAGGTCATGGTTGTTCTTTCTGCTACTTTCTGGTGCTGAAAAGGGACATGGGCTTATGGCCTGTCCTAGACCTTAACGACCTAAACTACTTCCTCAAGAAGGAGAAATTGAAAATGCTCACCCTGGCTCAGGTTCTGCCTACCTTGAACCCAGGAGACTGTATGGTAGCGTTGGACATGCAGGACGCTTATTTCCACATCCCCATTCTGCCTGCCCACAGATGTTACCTATGATTCATGGTAGGTCGCAAGCACTTTCAGTTTACCATACTCGTCTATGGCCTTACCAGCGCCCCTCGGGTGTTCCCAATGGTGATGGCAGTGGTTGAAGCTCATCTGAGCAGGTTAGGAATATCTGTCTTCCCCTACCTCAACGACTGGCTGTTGAAGGCGGACTCGCCCCAGAAAGTAGTTTCTCACCTTCAGACTACGGCGAATCTCCTGCACATGCTGGGGTTCACTATAAACATGCCGAAGTCACACCTGACTCCCTCTCAGACGCTTCCTTTCATCAGAGCTGTTATGGACACAGTGCAGTTTCGGGCTTTTACTCCCGAAAAGCGAGTCCAAGATGTTCAGGCTATGATTCCTATCTTTCAGCCTCTGTCTTGGGTTTCGGTGAGACTGACTCTGAGGCTGCTGGGCCTCATGGCCTCCTGCTTCCTGCTTCCTGCTTCCTGCTAGTGACACATACCAGATGGCATATGCTGGCTCTGCAGTGGGACCTAAAGTTTCAGTGGGCACAGCATCAAGGAAATCTCTCCGACATGGTCCAGATCTCGGAGGGGACTGCAAAAGACCTGCAGTGGTGGCTTTCGAATCCACATTGAGTCCACGGCAGATCCCTCTCCCTTTCCCAGCCAGATCTATCTATAGTGACAGATGCGTCACTTCTGGGTTGGGGCAGCCACATGGGAGAGGCGGAGATCAGAGGCCACTGGTTGCCGGGAGGAGTCTGGGCTCCATATCAATCTTCTGGAGTTCTGGGCAATCAGACTTTTTTTGGGGGAAAGTAGTGCAGGTGTTCACAGTCAATACTACTGCCATGTGGTACTGCAACAAACGCGGCAGAGTAGCGTCCTGGACCCTTTGTTAAGAGGCACTACGTCTCTGGACATGACTGGAACATCAGGGCATTACCCTGGTTGTTCAACATCTGGCGGGTTCTCTCAGTGCCAGAGCGGACAAACTCAGCCGTCGATGCACAGCTATCACAAATGGTGTCTCCATCCGGAGGTGATGCAAGGTCTCTTTCAGCAGAAGGGAAAGCCATGCTTAAATCTGTTCGCCTCCGCAGAGAACGTGCAATGGCAGCTGTTTTGCTCATTGGAGTTTCCACAGTGGCACTCGCTTGGAGAGGCCTTTCATCTCGAGTGGAACTCCGGCTTCCTTTACGCCGTTCTTCATATACCACTTCTACCCATAGTTCTCAAGAGGATCAGGAACGACTGGGCCCATCTCATCTTGGTGGCTCCTGACCGGGTACGAAGAGTATGGTATCCAGAGCTATGGCCAGCGATCCTCAACTCAGACTACCTCTTCGGGTGGATCTTCTGTCGCAGCAGCAGGGGACAGTTCTCCACCCGCACCTTTCCAATCTCCGACTTCATGCGTGGAGATTGAGCGGCGATAGTTGACGAATTTTGATCTTCCACCCGAAGTCTGTGATGTTATCTTGGCAGCCAGGTGTCCCTCCCTCGTTGACATAAATTTGCGTCATGGTACACCAACACATCTGTTGATCCCCTCTCCGTCCCTGTATCTGAGTTTTTTTTTTGTTAATTCTTTCTTTGGCCCAGCAGGGCTCTGCTTTGGGCACCCTTAAAAGGTATTTATCTGCCATTTCAGCCTTTCTTAGGTTACCTGATCACCCCTCACTCTTTAAATCTCCTATTATGAGTAGATTCCTAAAAGGTCTCGCCCATTTATTTCCGCCCACTCCATTTATCATGCCTCAGTTGGACCTTAATCTTGTCCTTACTTATTTAATGTGTACTCCCTTTGAGCCAATGCACAATTGTCCTTTACGGCTCCTCACCTTCAAAACTGTCTCTCTTGTTGCCATCCCCTTTGCTGACAGGGTGAGTGAGCTTCAGGCCCTTTCGTCCAAACCTCCATACTTGTCTGTGCTCCTTGACAAAGTGGTGTTGCGCACTAAGGCTTACTTCCTTCCAAAGGTGGTTACGCCTTTTCATGTAGGCAAATCCATCACCCTGCCTACTTTCTATGCACCTCCACATCCTTCCCATGAGGAGGAGAGACTCACCTTCAGGACCCAAAAAGAGTGTTGGCATTCTATCTTAATCGTGCTATAGATTTCCAGATGGACGATCACCTCTTTGTCGAGTATGTGGGTGCGAAGAAAGGGAAGGCAGTGCAAAAATTTATCATCTCTCGATGGGTACTTTGCATCAAGATGTGCTATGCTTTGGCCAAGAAGCAAGCCCCTGAGGGCCTGCATGCTCATTCCACCTGAGCAATTGCTGCTTCCTGTCCTGGATATCTGCCAGGCAGCTACAGGGGGATCCCTGCACACGTTTGCTAAACACTACTGCTTGGACAGTCAGGTCCATCAGGATGGCTACATTGGTCATTCGGTCCTGCAGTACTTCCTAGTATGATGTTGGTTTGCAGTCCACCACCGAGGATGGCATTGCTTGGGTATCCATTCTAAGGTAAGGAATCTGCAACTAGAAGTCTCTATCAGATGTACAAGTTTGGTAATGAAATATCTGGTAGAGACATTCTAGTTGCATATTCCTTACCAACCCATCCATCCTCCCCGCTTGCATACTGATTTCTAGGGACAGGGATTCCCCTCTTCAGGTTCTTAGCTCTGGTGCACCAATCTGTGTTCTTAGCGGCTCTGTGCTTAGGTGTGGAAAGTCGTTAAAAGAAACTGATGTAAATGCGCTGAGGCAGCGTCTATGTACTACTCCCGACATCAACACAGCAACTATGACGCCCGCAGAGTCGACCGACGCCTCCGACCGACGTACAAGGGTATTTCCGGATCCAGTCTGATGCCTGGGGGAAATCCTAAGGTAAGGAATCTGCAACTAGAATATGTTTCTACCAGATATTTTGTTACCGAAGTAAGTAACTTGTACTTTAATGTCTTCTGTTCCAGTTGATAATAATACCATTGTTTTTCCCACCATTGCTTGACCTGTGGTTTAGTTTAATAGATTTATAAAGCGCATGGCCACCCGAAGGCCTCCCAGTGCTGAAAGAGGACGAAGGCATCACAGTGGAAATTTATGCTGGAAAGAGTTGAGTCTTCAATTTACCTTGAAAAGAGAGTTCGGGATTTTCCATTCTAAGTGACTAGGGGAGGAGTTGCATAGATTAGCTGCTTTAAATGTGAAGGACCTACCTCCCCATTTCGTTTCTTTAACACAGCAGGTGTTAATTAGAGCAGCAGATGACGATCTAAGTGATCTCTGGGGAGTGTAGGGTGTGATCATACGCTTGATAAGAGAAGGTCCCCTATCATGAAGAGCTCGATGCACCATACACAAAGCTTTAAAATGAATCCTTTACTGGACGGGAAGCCAATGAAGGGAGGCTAAGGCTGATTTGGCCAATGCAGTTCTGGGGAAGGCCATGAGTAGCCGGGCTGCCGCATTCTGCACCATCTGCAGTCTCCTTAATACACAGATGGGAGAACTCAGGAACAGAACATTACTCCAGTATTGGAACTTTCATAGATTCACATGCTTGAATCATTCCCCGTCGTCGAGATGGGAGTCCTGGCACAATTTTCACAAGTAATGTTAAAACATACTGAAAAGAAAAAGGCCCTAGGCCTCTTCAATTTCATAGTCTATCAGAGTCATTTTGTGAAAAGGACCAAACCTGATCCTCCACCAATCAGGTGACAGCACCCTTCAGAACCTCCTGAGAGAAGCTCTAGCACCTCAGGTTTTCTACTGCACGTCGTGCTAGGGAGTCTCCTCAGAGCTATGCTCTGTCTTCACACCTTTATTCAGCTATTTTTCTCTCAGAGAAACTCATTTATTTGGATTTGTCAGCTATTTTTCAACTATGTCTGACAAGGAAAAGAAGAGTCTCTTCAGAGACTGCAAGACTTGTGGGAAGAAAAGACTTCATTCTGAAGACCCTCATCAAGACTGCATTTACTGCCTGTACCCAGATCATTTAGCTAAGGACTGTAAGATTTGCCATACTTTTTCTTCTAAGACCTTAAAAGATAGAGAAGGCAGATTATTAATATGGCTGCAGAAACTAAAACATAAGAAGGATCCAGTTTCTGGTTCTGAGAGTGAGGAATCATCACCATCTAAGAGATCAGCTAAAAGGGCAAGATCACGCTCTAGATCTCCCTCACAAATCTCAAGAAAAGCCCTTAAAAAGACTGCTTCAGGGTCTTATAAGGGTCGCAGCCCATCTTCTTCCCCAACTAAACTCTCAAGTAAAGAGGGGAAAAGACATTCTTCCAGTTCTGAGAGGCACAGGAAATCTTCATCTGTTCCACCATCTGTGCCTTTCAAAAAGCCATCCTCTGTGACTGGAAAAAAGGCCTCGTCGACGGATTCCCCGTCGACGGCACAGTCGGTGAGCGCATTGCCGACGACAACAGCTACTTCGGGATTTCCATCGTCAACGGCTCCGCCAGCCACATCGTCGACGAGAACAAGTACACCACCGTCGACGAGAGCTGCAACGACGACATCAGCGTCGACGGCCGTCTACACCACGTCATCGTCGACGTCGCTGATGTCAGTGTCAGCCCTACAGTCCTCGACGACTTCGTCGACGGTAGACCCGGCGGTGAGGCTTTCTGCTATTAAAATAACTGTGCGTCCAGCGTCGACGGCACCGTCCATGACAAAGTCGATGTACACGTCGTCGACGACACCGTCGACGAGGGAAAAACATCAAAAAAGAGGAGAAAAGTTAACTCCAACCCACACATCACCTAGTAAGGTATCCTCCCTGGTGCCAGTACATCTTTTGGAGGGAGATGAAGATTCAGATGAAGACGGGCATTTTGGGACAGCCCACAGTCCTTCTGAATTGAATGTAAAATACCAGGAAGAAGAGGAATATGAGGAAGCTTATGATCCCCAGGCTTACTCGGAGCATCAGCAATATCAACAGGGAGCGTATATTCCTTCCGACCTGCTTACTGGCCTTAGAGTGATGTTAGTGGATTACAACAGAAGATTTCCTCCTCAAGGAGAACAGCCTCCTCCATCGTCTATTTCTGGTGTTTCTACTCCACATCAAAGACCAACGTCTTTGCATCTCACAGATGTGGCCACTCGGACATGACAATTCCCCAAGACACCGACATCTCAGAAGGGGATCAGGAAGAAGGAGAGCTCATAGACACTCACTCAGAGTGGGACGAGTACATTATCCCTGCTCCATCTTCTCCTTCTCATTTGAAGGTGGAATCCCCACCTGAAGACATTGGAGGTTTTCACAATCTCCTAGAGAGGGCAGCCAAGCGTTTTGCTTTACCGCTACCTACGAAGCAAACAGACTGTTTCCTATATGATTTTAAAGAGCCCTTTCAAAAGTCTGTGCGCTCTATCCCGATGGTGAACTACCTGTGGGAAGAGGGCCTTAAAGTCATGAATAATCCGATAAGTCACAGCAGTTTTGCCACGTCTGGATAAAAAATACAAAGCTCCTGATGATGCACCAACATGCTTAACAGGACTTCCTCCTCTGGATTCAGTAGTAGCTCAGGCAGCTCAGAGAAGATCAAAAAAATCCTTCTGCCCCGATTTCCGCACCCCCAGACAAGCCTGGAAGGCTGGGGCGCAGTGTTACAGGACCTGAAAATAAGTGGCAAATGGCCAATCCCTCTGGTATCAATGCATATAATTTGGCTAGAACTCAGGGCAGTGCACCTGGCCTTACAAGCGTTTCTCCCAAGAATCTCAGGATCGGGAGTGGTGATAAGAACGGACAACACCACTACGATGCACTGTCTCAACAAACAAGGAGGTACAAGATCTCTCACCCTCTCCAGGGAAGCCCAAGCGACCTGGAACTGGGCCTCGCAGCAAGGCATCACACTATCAGCGGTACACTTGCCGGGAATAAACAACAAGACAGCAGATGCACTCAGCAGGCAGAAATTGGACTGCCACGAGTGGGAGCTAGACCAGACAGTACTGAACCAGATTTTTTCCCAGTGGGGAACACCAACAGTGGATCTGTTTGCGAAGAAGGACAACGCCAAATGCCGGTTCTTCGCAAGTTGGCATCACCAAAAGGGGTCTTGGGGGAATGCGTTTTCGATAGTCTGGTCAGACATCTTTGCTTACGCCTTTCCTCCCATTCTGTTGATCCCAAGGGTCCTCACGAAGATGAAAACAGAACCGTGCACTCTCATACTGATAGCCCCGTACTGGCCGCGCCAACATTGGTTCACGGAGCTCCTCATTCTGTCAGTCAAACCTCATATTCCACTGGAGCCGTTACCTCATTTACTAACAATGAACAACAGCCAGGTTCGGCACCCCGATCCGCAGTCAATGCGGTTGTCAGCATGGCTCCTCACCACAGAAAGTTTGCGCATTTGAACATCCTGCAGGACTGCAGGGATATTTTGTCAAAGGCCAGAGCGGATAGCACTAACAAGACGTATCAGTGTAAATGGAAAAGATTCTGTGCCTGGTGCCATCAGCATCGAATTGACCCTCTACTCTCACCACCAGAAGAAATATTGCTGTATCTCTTACAGTTAGCTCAATCTGGCCTAGCACACTCGTCCATTAAAGTTCATGTGGCAGCTATAGCTGCATACAGATGTTCAGATGACACACCCTCGCTCTTCTCTTCTCGGCTGATTAAGAGATTTCTAAAGGGGCTTTTCAGGGTTTACCCTCCTTTCAGACCACCACCTCCTTCGTGGAATCTGAACATTGTTTTGGCACAACTGATGAAGCATCCATTTGAACCGATCCACCGTGCTTCCCTCAAATACTTGTCGTGGAAGGTTGCCCTATTGATAGCTCTTACATCAGCTAGGCGGGTCAGTGAGGTGCAAGCGCTGTCCATCCAAGAGCCATTCCTGCAGCTTAAACACGATAGACTATTAATGCGCACTAACCTGCATTTTATTCCAAAGGTTCCGTCAGACTTTCACATGAACGAACCTTTAGTCTTCAAGTCTTTTTTCCCTCATCTGTCTACTCCGGCGGAGAGGGCATTACACTCTTTAGACGTGAAAAGATGCGTTCAATTTTATTTGGACAGGACTAAATCTTTTTGGCGCTCTAATCAGCTATTTGTGGCGTACAGTGCTCCTAGGAAGGGGTGCCCACTATCCAAGCAGAGTATTTCTAGATGGATCGCCTCAGCCATTCGCTTTTGCCATCAGGCAGCGGGCAAACCTTTGCAGTCATCTGTGCATGCTCACTCGACGAGAAAAGTCTCATCGTCAGCGGCACTGTTTGCCGGAGTGCCACTACAAGACATATGTAGGGCAGCAACATGGAAGAGCTGTCATACCTTTACTAAGCACTACTGCTTGGAGTCCCTCTCTCACGGAGAGGTAGCAGTGCGCCAGGCGGTTCTCAGGAATCTCTTCAGGTGAAGGTGAGCCATTTCCCCTACATCCCTCCATCCTAGAACAGGTATGCACATTGTTTACATTAAAAAAAAAAAAAAAAAAAAAAGGAGAAAAAACAGAAATGTATATAAGGATAAGAGAACGCTATCACAATCCCATAAGTAAGCGGGTTTACATACATTGATCATGTTACAGTAGTGTCTTATGATAATTTCTATTACTGTCTTATTCTTCGAATTTCATCATGTATCTTCACAGGTATATCTGTATATATTAGAGATAAGTATATATATATATATATATATATATATATATGTATATATATATATATAAATAAATATATCTATGTATATATGTCAGTATACTTATATACTTCATCATTTTATGCATGATGATAATAAGGTTTTGTGGTTCAAGATATTTTGTTTATTAAAGATGTCATTTTACAATGTGCATAGTTATTGCTTTCTACTCTGATTCAAGCATGTGAATCTATGAAAGTTCCAATACTGGAGTAAGAAAATAAGTTACTTACCTGTAACTGTAGTTCTCCAGTATTGGAATCTTTCATAGATTCACATGCGACCCACCCGCCTCCCCGGAGAAGCTCACTTCAGCTCTTTCTTTCTATTTATATATATATTCAACATAATATACGCACTTGTGCTTGGAAAATCTGGGGTGCTAGAGCTTCTCTCAGGAGGTTCTGAAGGGTGCTGTCGCCTGATTGGTGGAGGATCAGGTTTGGTCCTTTTCACAAAATGACTCTGATAGACTATGAAATTGAAGAGGCCTAGGGCCTTTTTCTCTTCAATATGTTTTAACATTACTTGTGAAAATTGTACCGGGACTCCCATCTGAACGACGGGGAATGATTCAAGCATGTGAATCTATGAAAGATTCCAATACTGGAGAACTACAGTTACAGGTAAGTAACTTATTTTCTTCCCATAGCCTAGGCGGGATAATGTAAGGGCTTGAAAAATAAGTCTTTTGGCAAGAAATGGGAGAAATTTGACATTTTTTCTGAGCATTCTTAGAAGATTGAAGCAGGAGACCGCTACTTTTTTTGCATGCTGTTCCATTGATAGGCGGGAGTCCAGCAATACTCCTAGGCTTTTTATAGTTTCCTTTAGGGGGAGGGAGTCTTTTCAGTTCTTCTGGAATTGACCTGGGAGATTTAAGTAGGGAAAAATTGCCAACCAACATTACTTCCGTTTTTTCATCATTTAGCTTGAGCGTACTGTCTGACATCCAATTAGCGATCTGTAAGCAGGAGGATAGCGCTTCTTGATCAGAGTTTACATTGGTGCTAAACAAGTAAACCAGCAGGGTATCGTCAGCATAAGATATAAGAGAGAGACAGTAGGGTTCCACAATTTTAGCCTAGGGGCACATATAAAAAGAGTGGGGCTTAGAGAAGAGCCCTGAGGAACCCCACAGCTAGACCTATCCAAAACCTGAAAAGACCTACGTACTGAAAAGGAAGAAAGCCAGTTAAAAATTCTGCCTTCAAGTCCCACTTGAGTAACTCTTTGAAGAATGATTTTATGAACGACTGTATCAAATGCTGCACTTAAGTCCAAAGAAATGATTGCTGCATTGCCACCAGTATCTAGCTGATGTTGAGTTTCTTCTGTCACTGCCAAAAGAACGGTTTCCGTGCTATGTTGAGGTCTAAAACCCATCTGGGTGGGATGTAGGAGCTTATGTTCTTCTAAGAAGTCAGCAATTTTGGATGCTATAGGAAGAAGAGCGATAGATCTATAATTGCTTAGTAGAGATGCATCCAGCTTAGGTTTTTTTCAGTAGAGGTTTAATAATAGCGTATTTCTAAATTTGGGGCAGACTCCCAGCTATAAAAGAATTGTTGAAAATATTAGTTAAAATCGGTGCAATAACATCCAAACCTTGAGCTAAAACGGCTGGAGGAGCAGGATCCAAAGAAGATCCCGATTTTATTCTTAACAAATAATTTCCAAGTAGATCTCCTGTCATCGGCTGGATGACTGATAGAGAGGGTCTGGAATGTTGGCATTTAGTCTGAGATTACTTTTTAGGCTCTTTACATGAGTCATTAGAAAATGTTGACTGGATGTCAGAAATTGTATTTTTTTAAAAGCACGCAAATTGTTGCTGTGTTCTTTGGATGCTTCTATAAGATGGGAGGCAACAGGTTCCTGGGTCATTTCCTTAAATATAGAGAAGATCTCCTTAAGACGATTAGAAGATTGTTCTATTCTCGAAGCATAATAATCTGCCTGCCGGATTAGTTTTCTATATGATATAATCTGATCGATTTTCTGTATTCCAATTTGGAAACATCATTGTAGATTTTCCTCCATTTCCTTTCATGTTTTTTACACTTTATGGCCACCGTTTTCAACCATCGTCTTGGTCGGTAAAATGATATCTAGGGAGCTGGAAATCATTCATTAAATCTTTGTGCTGAACATGATTCTATTGGAAAAGTGCAGGTATATTTTAGGGTGTCTAACCAATCCCTACAGTTGAGTTTAGACCACTGCCGCAAGGTCAGCTTCCTAGAAGGGTGGTATGTTGATGTAGAGTATGTGAGTGTAATATTGAAGGGAATTAAGAACTGATCAGACCAAACCAAAATAAGGGGGGTTGTACAACTAACATTTGAAAGTTGCTGAAAATTAGGTCAATGGTGTGACCTTTGGCATGAGTAGGGGCAGTGATCAACTGTCCAAGGTCTAACGCTGCCATATCCATCAAAAGCCTTTTGCTACCTGTACTGTCACCTCATCCATATGAATGTTTAAATCACCCAGGATAGTAAAGTTAGGGGGTTTGCATGCAAAGTCCGCAACCAGTTCTGTAAGAGCCTGTAAAAACCTACCATATGGACCAGGGGGACGGTATATTGGAATTCCAACGAGTGTACACGTAGCGCTGATTGCTAAAGAGAAGAATAGACTCTCACTATCAGGTAAAGCAATGGGCCGGAAAGTATAATTGATAGACTTTTTTATAAACGTTTGCATGTCTCCACCTTTAGAGAGAGGTCTATCCAGGCGATGTGTTAGATAATCTTGGGGTAGAGCCAAAACCACATCTGGTGAGGATTCCTCAGAAAGCCAAGTTTCAGTTAAAAAAAGAGCTTCTGGGGCGCGTTTGCTCAGTAGTGAGTAGATATCTAATTTATGTGCTGGAAATAACGACAGTTGACTAGAAGAAAATTGCCCGTTCGCTCTGAATCTTTCATGAGAGCAGGGGAGAATTTAAGCTGAGGGAGCCATTGACAGGAGTCGTCTTATAATAGGAGTGCTGACAAACTTTACTAAGATGATTGAAATGACTCCTAATGCCTAACAATTCCTTTGAGGAGTAAGTCAATTTACCAGAGTTAGTTAGGGTACAGTTTCTGGCCCCTAGGCCCGTTTGGGCGCGGACGGGTGCAGACTTGCTTTGATGCGCATTCGGTAAGCCAGCGGCACACACGCTGCACGCCAGTTTCATTGGCTTTTTAATAAGGAACTAATTAGGCAAAGAAAAACTACTAGAGTGCCTCCCAAAATGGCATCTCAATAATGGCACTGAAGGGGAATAAAAATGGCGGTCCTAAAAGGCAGCAAGGAGGAGGGAGGCCACTAACCTAACGTCGGCTGAGTAATTTAAAAAAGATATGCCAATCAGATGCCACTAAACACAGGCTTCATGATAGGTAAAATGCGATTTTTGAATTTAAAAACAACAAAAAAAAGGCGTCACAATATCAAAATAGAAACTGACCGTGATAACCACTGCTTAAATGTTTGCCGGTCCGCTGCAAGCCAGATTCATTGGCCTTTTAATAAGGAACTAATTAGACAAAGCAAAACAACTGGTGAGGATTTTTATTTCCAATACTGTGCAAAGCATACCCTAGATATAACTATTAGATTGTAATTAGATAATTTCTCATATTTACTTGGCATATTGTCTGTGCCAAGCATAATGCATTGCCCTATAATTTGTATATTAGCTGCTAACATTGTTGACTATAGTTTTTCAATTTCAGTGCAATATTCCATCGAATATAGGCAATTCATGAACATATACATGTCATCTGTCAGTTCTGATTCGGTGTATGCTACAGCCTGTTAATCACTTTATATTGTTGAAGTTGTATATTTGAAAACCTGAATGCAATTTATCCTATTTCTGTGGCTCTATGAACCTCTTCAACATATTGGATCATTTCTGTTTTTTTTTTTTTCATCTAACTCCTCTTCAAAGAATGAGAAAAAGGATATGTCTTACTTAAGGGCAGTTTCTTGTTTTGATCACCATGTGTTTTGTTAACAGTGTTGAGCATGTTGTATAACTAAATATCCCAATTGTATTAAAATAACTGCTAAATTGCATATTTTTCTGTTTTGTTTAGGAATTGAAAACGGTTTCTGAAGATTAAGAAAGGATTGTAACATGCCATATTTGATGATATGCCCCACTTGCATTATTCTATGTCTAGCCTATATATCACAATAACAATCATGAAAAACGTCAGGAAATGATGAGATAACACATAAGGGCGTATACGCACTAATACAAGAAATCTGACATTTATTCTGTGTGTGCTCCATATTGGGTATGCAGTCTTGGTAACCTTGAACCTAGCCCTTTCAAAATATGCGGGATCAAATATATATGAGCAATGCACCATTAGCTACTATATCAAAACTCACCTGGTATATTTGTTGATATGTATCTTCTTTATTTTTCCATAATATACAATGGATGTTATGCAGCATAACAGCCAAATATTAAGATTTAAAGTCTGCTTATGTCTAACCCCATATTTATTATGGTAATTTTAAAACCATAATTGCTTTTTAGGGTTTCTGATGATTCCACATACATTTTCCATTTGCAGAATCTAGTCTTTAAAAAAAATTAATTGGGACTGATAGGGGAATTTACCAAAATAAATATAAAAATGTAGGCAGCGTGATCATTTGACAGATTCACATCTACCCACTAATAATAGCAGTAGTTTCCTCTAAACATGAAATATGCATACATATATTTGTCTGTCTTTACCTAGGAAGTCCCAGGTTTGTGATAGAGGCTTCAAGTAGTCTAAAACACCCCTACCTGGATTATCTTCAAAATTCCTAAATTCCTGCCGACCACACCATCCCTAACAGCTCTTCATTGGCTACCTGTGCACAAGCGAATCCAGTTCAAGATGCTTTGTCTTGTCCACTGCACTATACACAAGAAGGGTCCACAGCTAATACAGCAGCTACTGAATCCTTCTAATCCGAAGAGATCACTTCTCTCCGGGGATCTAAAGCTGCTGTAGGAGCAAGAGCAAGATGTGTAGAGCGCTCCTTTACTTACCTGGATCGTAAAGGTTGGAACTCCCTCCCATTGGAACTTAGAATGAATCAATCAGAACTTACCTTCAAGAAGCACCTAAAGACTTTTATTTTTTAGTCTTCCTTAGTATGTGCAAGTGGGTCCTGTGAGTAGCCATGTGTTCTACGAATAGGACAGAATGACAAGCATTCATAAATTGATGGATTAGTTCCTCAACCTGCATAATTAGTCTAATACCTAAATAAGTTGCTTCCTTCACAGTATGATTATTCTTTTTTTCACTCTTTCAATCATTTGAGTTTTCTCTACATTTAATTTATACCCTGATACATAACCAAACTGTCCAGCTACAGTTTGAATAATTTTCATAGTCCCTAAGACTTTAGGGGAATATAGTGCCACATTGTCTGCATATGCGGATATCTTTAGCTGCACCCAATTTATAACCACATGTTGGAAATCCTGATTGCAATTTATCCTCCTGATATATGGCTCCAGGTAGATGGAAATAGGAAACACCTGCTTAGTTCCATGAGTAATATTTACATGTTGATGCCATGTCCATAGCTGTTACTTCAGTATTTGTTCGATGAATTTCCTTGATATTTGCATTTGTCTCAAGTCTGCACACAAACACTCCAAGAGACTTGATCAGATGCTTTCTCAGCGTCTAATAAAATCATACCTGCTGACTTATGAATAATATTAGCTGCATCAATTATTGCAATTGCCATATTGGTGTGTTCTGTGGTTTCACAATCTGGTATAAACCCATGCTTCTCTTCCGGGGGATCCTCATCAGTAGTCCTAAGCACTGAATAGTACCGCCTACATGCGAGGACCCCGGTGTGTGTGTGTGTGCGCGCACGCGCACACACACACACACACACACTCTCTCTATATTGAAGGCTAAAAATGCACATTTTACATTGCTTTTTCTTTAACCCCTTCGCTGCCAGGCCTTTTCCCCCTCCTGTGCCGAGCCTTTTTTTGGCTATTTGGAGCAGTTCGCGCTTAGGCCCTAATAACATTTTGTTCACATAAGCTACCCACGCCAAATTTGCGTCCTTTTTTTTCCAACATCCTAGGGATTCTAGAGGTACCCAGACTTTGTGGGTTCTCCAGAAGGAGGCCAAGAAATTAGCCAAAATACATTGAAAATTTCGTTTTTTTTCCAAAAAAATGGGAAAAAGGGGCTGCAGAAGAAGGCTTGTGGTTTTTTCCCTGAAAAGGGCATCAACAAAGGGTTTGCGGTGCTAAAATCACCAGCTTCCCAGCTTTCAGGAACAGGCAGACTTGAATCAGAAAACCCAATTTTTTCAACACAATTTTGGCATTTTACTGGGACATACCCTATTTTTACGATTTTTTGTGCTTTCAGCCTCCTTCCAGTCAGTGACAGAAATGGGCATGAAACCAATGCTGGATCCCAGAAACCGCAACATTTCTGAAAAGTAGACAAAATTCTGAATTCAGCAAGGGGTAATTTGTGTAGATCCTACAAGGGTTTCCTACAGAAAATAACAACTGAAAAAGAAAAATATTGAAATTGAGGTGAAAAAAACATCAATTTTTCTCTACGTTTTACTCTTAACTTTTTCCTGCAATGTCAGATTTTCGAAAGCAATATACCGTTACGTCTGCTGGACTCTTCTGGTTGCGGGGATATATAGGGCTTGTAGGTTCATCAAGAACTCTAGGTACCCAGAGCCAATAAATGACCTGCACCCTGCAGTGGGCTTTCTTTTGATGCCGGTTATACAGCAATTCATTTGCTGAAATATAAAGAGTAAAAAATAGCTATCAAGAAAACCTTTGTATTTCCAAAATGGGCACAAGATAAGGTGTTGAGAAGCAGTGGTTATTTGCACATCTCTGAATTCCGGGGTGCCCATACTAGCATGTGAATTACAGGGCATTTCTCAAATAGACGTCTTTTTTACACACTGTCTTACATTTGGAAGGGAAAAATGTAGAGAAAGACAAGGGGCAATAACACTTGTTTTGCTATTCTATGTTCCCCCAAGTCTCCCGATAAAAATGATACCTCACTTGTGTGGGTAGGCCTAGCTCCCGCGACAGGATATGCCCCAAAACACAACGTGGACACATCACTGAAAACAGAGCTGTTTTTTGCAAAGTGCCTACTTTGGCCTGTAGCTCAGCCGCCACCTAGGGAAACCTACCAAACCTGTGCATTTCTGAAAACTAGAGACCTAGGGGAATCCAAGATGGGGTGACTTGTGTGGCTCAGACCAGGTTCTGTTACCCAGAATCCTTTGCAAACCTCAAAATTTGGCTAAAAAACACGTTCCTCACATTTCTGTGGCAGAAAGTTCTGGAATCGGAGAGGAGCCACAAATTTCCTTCCACCCAGCGTTCCCCCACGTCTCCCGATAAAAATGATACCTCACTTGTGTGGGTAGGCCTAGCGCCCGCGACAGGAAACACCCCAAAGCTCAACGTGGACACATCCAAATTTTTGAAGGAAAACAGAGGTGTTTTTTGCAAAGTGCCTACCTGTAGATTTTGGCCTGTAGCTCAGCCGCCACCTAGGGAAACCTACCAAACCTGTGCATTTCTGAAAACTAGAGACCTAGGGGAATCCAAGATGGGGTAACTTGTGTGGCTCGGACCAGGTTCTGTTACCCAGAATCCTTTGCAAACATCAAAATTTGGCTAAAAAAACACATGTTCCTCACATTTCTGTGGCAGAAAGTTCTGGAATCTGAGAGGAGCCACAAATTTCCTTCCACCCAGCGTTCCCCCACGTCTCCCGATAAAAATGATACCTCACTTGTGTGGGTAGGCCTAGCGCCCGCGACAGGAAACGCCCCAAAGCGCAACGTGGACACATCCAAATTTTTTAAAGAAAACAGAGGTGTTTTTTGCAAAGTGCCTACCTGTAGATTTTGGCCTGTAGCTCAGCCGCCACCTAGGGAAACCTACCAAACCTGTGCATTTCTAAAAACTAGAGACCTAGGGGAATCCAAGATGGGGTGACTTGTGTGGCTCGGACCAGGTTCTGTTACCCAGAATCCTTTGCAAACCTCAAAATTTGGCTAAAAAAAAACATGTTCCTCACATTTCTGTGGCAGAAAGTTCTGGAATCTGAGAGGAGCCACAAATTTCCTTCCACCCAGCGTTCCCCCACGTCTCCCGATAAAAATGATACCTCACTTGTGTGGGTAGGCCTAGCGCCCGCGACAGGAAATGCCCCAAAACGCAACATGGACACAGCACATTTTTTTACAGAAAACAGAGGTGTTTTTTGCTAAGTGCCTACCTGTAGATTTTGGCCTGTAGCTCAGCCGCCACCTAGGGAAACCTACCAAACCTGTGCATTTCTGAAAACTAGAGACCTAGGGGAATCAAAGATGGGGTGACTTGTGTGGCTCAGACCAGGTTCTGTTACCCAGGTTCCTTTGCAAACCTCAAAATTTGGCTAAAAAAACACATGTTCCTAACATTTCTGTGGCAGAAAGTTCTGGAATCTGAGAGGAGCCACAAATTTCCTTCCACCCAGCGTTCCCCCACGTCTCCCGATAAAAATGATACCTCACTTGTGTGGGTAGGCCTAGCGCCCGCGACAGGAAACGCCCCAAAGCGCAACGTGGACACATCCAAATTTTTGAAGGAAAACAGAGGTGTTTTTTGCAAAGTGCCTACCTGTAGATTTTGGCCTGTAGCTCAGCCGCCACCTAGGGAAACCTACCAAACCTGTGCATTTCTGAAAACTAGAGACCTAGGGGAATCAAAGATGGGGTGACTTGTGTGGCTCAGACCAGGTTATGTTACCCAGAATCCTTTGCAAACCTCAAAATTTGGCTAAAAAAACACATGTTCCTCACATTTCTGTGGCAGAAAGTTCTGGAATCTGAGAGGAGCCATAAATTTCCTTCCACCCAGCGTTCCCCTACGTCTCCCGATAACTTATGATACCTCACTTGTGTGGGTAGGCCTAGCGCTCGCGACAGGAAATGGCCCAAAACACAACGTGGACCATCACATTTTTTCATAGAAAACAGTGCCTACCTGTGGATTTTGGCCTCTAGCTCAGCCGGCACCTAGGGAAACCTAGCAAACCAGCGCATTTTTGAAAACTAGAGACCTAGGGGAATCCAAGATGGGGTGACTTGCGGGGCTCTGACCAGGTTCTGTTACCCAGAATCCTTTTCAAACATCAAAATTTGGCCAAAAAACACTTTTTCCTCTCATTTCTGTGGCAGAAAGTTCTGGAATCTGAGAGGAGCCACAAATTTCCTTCCACCCAGCGTTCCCCTAAGTCTCTCGATAAAAATGGTACCTCACTTGTGTGGGTAGGCCTAGCGCCCATGAAAGGAAATGGCCCAAAACACAACATGGACACAACATGTTTTTTGCAAAGTGCCTACCTGGGGATTTTGGCCTCTAACTCAGCCGGCCCCCGGGGGGGGGGCAGAAATGCCCTAAAATAAATTTGACCTCCCACTCCCCCAAAACCCCACTGCCCAGGAGCGACCCTTGCCTACGGGGTCGGTCCCCCTACGTGACATTGGCGCCAAAACACAAATCCCCGGTGCCTAGTGGTTTCTGCCCCCTTGGGGGCAGATTGACCTAAGGGGCAGAAATGGTCTAAATACAATTTGCCCCCCAGGGGAGCGACCCTTGCCTGATGGGCCGCTCCCCATCTCAAAAAAAAAAAAAAAAAAAAATTCGCCCTGGCGCCTAGAGGTTTCTGCCCCCCCCCTGGGGGCAGATCGGCCTAATAATAGGCTCAGGGGGGGGGGGCAGAAATGGCCTAAAATAAATTTGCCCCCCCCCCCCAACCCGCACGCCCCCCCCCCCGAGCCACCCTTGGCTACGGGGTCCCTCCCCCTGCGTGACATTGGCACCAAAAAACAAATCCCCGGTGCCTAGTGGTTTCTGCCCCCTTGGGGTCAGATTGACCTAAGGCAGAAATGGTCTAAATACAATTTGCCCCCCAGGGGAGCGACCCTTGCCTGATGGGTCGCTCCCCATCTCTAAAAAAAAAAAAAAAAAAAAAAAAAAAAAATTCTACCTGGCGCCTAGAGGTTTCTGCCCCCCTGGTGGCAGATCGGCCTAATAATAGGCTGATCTGCCCCAGGGGGGGCAGAAATGGCCTAAAATAAATTTGCTTCCCCCACCCCCCCCACCAAGGAGCAACCCTTGCCTACGGGGTCGCTCCCCCTGCGTGACATTGGCGCCAAAAAACAAATCCCCAGTGCCTAGTGGTTGACCTAAAATCGACCAGTCTGCCCCCAAGGGGGGCAGAAATGGTCTAAATACAATTTGCCCCCCAGGGGAGCGACCCTTGCCTGATGGGTCGCTCCCCATCTCTAAAAAAACAAACAAACAAAAAAAAAAACAGAATTTTTTTTTTTGCCCTGCCGCCTAGAGGTTTCTGCCCCCAAGGGGGCAGAGATGGCCTAAAATAAATTTGCCCCACCCCACCCCCACCCCGGGGAGCGACCCTTGCCTACAAGGTCGCTCCCCTTGCGTGACGGCGCAAAAAAAAGATCCCTGGTGCCTAGTGGTTTCTGCCCCCTTGGGGGCAGATTGACCTAAAATCGGCCAATCTGCCCCCAAAGCGGGCAGAAATGGCCTAAATACAATTTGCCCCTCCAGGGGAGCGACCCTTGTCCAAGGGGTCGCTCCCCATCTGTAAAAAAAAAAAAAAAAAAAATCCCTGGTGCCTAGTAGTTTCTGCCCCCCTTGGGGGCAGATCAGCCTAATCAAAATAGGCTGATATACCCCCCAGGGGGGCAGAAATGGCCTAAAATAATTCCCCCCCCCCCAGGGAGCGACCCTTGCCTAAGGGGTCGCTCCCCTTGCGTGAAATTCGTGCAAAAAAAAAAAACTCCCTGGTGTCTAATGGTTTCTGCCCCCCTTGGGGGCAGATTGGCCTCATCAAAATAGGCCAATCTGCCCCCAAGGGGTGCAGAAATGGCCTAAATATATATTGCCCCCTAGGGGAGCGACCCTTGCCTAAGGGGTCGCTCCCCACCTAAAAAAAAAAGCAAACATCACAAAAAGAAAAAAAAAACATATAATCCCTGGTGCCTAGAGGTTTCTGCCCCCAGGGGGGGGCAGAAAAGGCCTTCCCAAAACAATGCCCCCCCTGGGAGCGACCCTTGCCCAAGGGGTCGCTCCCTTTTGACAGTTTCAGAAAAAAAAAAAAAATCCCTGGTGTCTAGTGGGTTTTCAAAAGCCGTATTGCAAGCAATCCGGCTTTTGAAACCCTGTGAGAGACTTCAAAGGGAAGGAAATACATTTCCTTCCCTTTGAAGCCTCTCGGGGCCTCCCCCATGGGATTGAAAGAGAAATGCAAAAGGGAGACCCTGTGACTAATCAGCGCGCGCTCGCGCGCTGACGTCACGGGGGTGGGGGGGTCGGGGGTGGGAGGGGAAGGGCTTCCCCTTCCATCCCTGACTTGGGGGTGTGGGGGGGAACCCCACAGAGGGAGCGCTAGCGCTCCCTCTGGGCTCTGTGCACAGGACGTAATGGTTACGTCCTGGGCACAGCAGCACTGTGCCTCAGGACGTAACCATTACGTCCTGGGCACAGAAGGGGTTAATAAATATCTCAATAGACACAAGCATTTCTGCAATCAGAAAAGAGAGCATAACATGCAAACACAACCTTTATTATAGAGAAAACTGCAAGGAAAGACACATGCATTGTTAGCCAATAGGCTGCATTAAAAGCATAGTAATAGAATACTGACACCCTGCCTCTAAGACCTCCAGTTCCTCATGTATCCCATTGTGCCCTAAAGGTGACTGTTATGTGATACTTAGGTCAGTTTTCAGTGAGGATCCTGGTGTACTGAGCTTTACAGTTTTTGGCAAATTTGTCAAAAATTCTCTTTAAAACTGAAACCTTTTTCACTTCATTTGACATTTTTAAGTGCCTTGTGTACTTAACTCTGTCACTTGTTAGCACATTTTGCCATCCCTTTTCATCAAGTGCCTTTTGTATGGCAAAAATATGGCACAATCTGATCCGCACTCGTTGTGCATTTTCTTTTTTCCCTCTCACCATCCAGACACGTCATCACTGTCAGAAGTTGTCCAAAAGAACTCTCAAGGGCAGAGAGAAGATTAAGCTGCATGCCCCTCAAGAGAGAGGGACGGTAGGACCTTCAAGTGCCTTTGGGAAGTCTAAATCTTCCTTTAAAGCGCCCTCCTCTCAAAAACATTCTGCACTCGGAGAAAAACCACCGCCATCAGCAGGAAAAAGATCAACTTCAGGAGAAATACCTGTGTGTTCACTCTCAGGATTCCCTTTAACGTTGAGGCGCCTGACGCCGGTAAGATCAGTCAAAGCAATTGCCAACAGCCCGTCGACCCAAACACCATTGACGTCAAGGCTCCATGCTGCAAAGACTTCAACTTTGAAATCTAGACATTCGCCATCAACTCATTTGGGATCTCAGAACATCGACGTCCGAACTGCAACTCTCAACAGCAGGCAGATTGACATCATGCCAAAGATCAACGTCAAAGTTTCCATGCTTCACATCAATCAATCAGTCAGGGTTCTTGTAGAATGTGACAAATCACCTGTTAGAGTCTCAAGACGTGGGGGGGAGGGGTAGAGGGATTCTGCAGTTCAGTCAATGAGCTGGATGGCCAGATCTGTCAAAGAGCCAGGTCTTGAGGTCCTTCCTGAATTGAGGCAGTGAGGGAGATTGCCTGAGATGAAGAGGAAGAGAGTTCCAGGGCTTAGCAGTGAGGTATGAGAAGGATATTCCTCTGGCTGTGGTCTTGCTGTTCCTTGGGATGATGGCCATGGCCATGTGACTGGAGCGGAGTTGTCTGGTGGGGATTTAAAAGGCAGGGCGGTGGTCAAGGTATGCAGGTCCGATGTTCTGGAGGGCTTTGTAGGCATGTATGAGGAGTTTGAAGGTGATGTGATTGTCTTGTTGATCGGGAGCAGGTGGAGGTCTCTCAGGTGCCCGGAGACATGATTCCCCCATTATGAAACCCTCTCCTGCCACTAAAATATCTCCTAGTGGGCTTGGAAGCCTCAGAAAAAGCAGTGACCCTCCGAGTCCAGGGTCAGACCTTTCAGACATATTCACCATCTAGGCTCTCATCATACACCACCATCAAAACATACACTGGGAAGATCTTCAAGACGGTCGAGGGGCCCACAAAGACATAGATCACAGTTTAGGACTCCTCAAAGACGAATTTTGAGTCTAGATAGCATTTTGAAGAAATCCTTCATGAAGGCAGTCTGGTTGCAAACCAAGTAATTAGTGCGGATGCTTCTGACCTTGCGGCTCACGGTTATTCTCATGGAATTTGTTCCCAGTGCTCCTCATGGCTTCGACTTGCATGCCTAAAGCCTGAGGCCCCCAAAAAATATTCAACCTGCCATTTACAGGCAATTCGCTATTCGGTACACATGAGCCTGATGAAATGGCCAAGATGAAATCTGAGCTAGATACACTGAAGGCGGTCGGCCTAGACGAAAGAAAAGAATTGATGCAAGTTCAGGCCCTACGAACAGTGATCTTACCATCAGAGGGTTCAACCCCCTCTCTGGCTAGTACAACAACAGCAAGCCAGATCACATTACCACCCACGCCATCCTGTTCAAGGAAAATACCCCTCTCCTGCATCTGCATTCTCTTCAGTGAGCTCTCACTTCCCCTTTCTCCATTCCTCACTAGGGTGGGGGGGGCAAGTATTGTCAAACACCTGGAATAGTGGCGCAAGATAAGACGACAAGTGGGTCTTGAATATTGTTCAAAATGGTTACTCATTCAAATTCAGGTCCCCTGCTGTTCCACCAAACAAAACATTGTCTCATCAACAAGCCTTGTTGCAAAACAAAGTTAACATTCTACTCCAAAAGCAAGCCATAGAAGAGGTCCCATCCTCTCAAAAAGGGCTGGGAATTTACTCTTGTTATTTCCTGATAAGGAAAAAAGGCCAAATCGAAAATATGGACCCATCTTGGACTTAAGACTGTTCAATAAATTTATACGCAAAGAGAAGTTCAGATCTACCCCCCAACTCCATCAGGGGGCCTGGATGTGTGCTATCGATATTCAAGATGCCTACTGCCACATATCAATAATCAGGAAACATCGGAAATTTATCCGCTTCAAAGTGCCATCCAAACACTTCCAATACAAGGTACTGCCCTTTGGACTCAAGTCAACACCCCCGCACATTCTCAAAATGCAGTAGTTACCGCATTCCTGCGGAGAAAGAAGATAATCATCTAACCATACTTAGACGACTGGCTGATCACAAGCTCCTCCCCAGAGCTTGCACTAGAACATTATCAGATCTGCTGCAAAACCTCAATCAATCAATTAATCAAACCTTGCAAGACCTGGGCTTACAAATAAACTTCACAAAGTCCACACAAATACCAACTCAAGATTTACACTACCTGGAAGCAACTCTGTAGGAGGCTGACCTGGTGTGTGGTGGGAACCTATGGTACTTACACCTTTTACTGTTGTGTAGCCATTTTAGTTACAGTTCCATGTATGTTATTCTAACAAACTAGGCCTGTTGCTGTGCACTTTAACCTAGATATATTTTATTCAGCTTTGTTTATTTTTTTTAACAATAGACACTTTTGCCGTCTTGTTTTATTTTCTCTCTATCTAGCTGTTCTTGCTTAGGCCAGCACTAAGTTCTCAAACAAGACATTCTTGTTCACTCTGTGCTTCTTTCAAGGCTGCAGTAACATAGGTTGCCGGTGAATGTGGTAGAAGTTTTGTCTCTGGTATTCGTAGAAAAACACACATCCTTGCATAGGGACATTTTCTTAGAACATAAGCTGTTTTATTATATATATTTATGATTTATTATATAACACTTCCCTGTCCCTTACACGTTGGAGGGAAAATACAGACTTCAGGCCTTTGCTCAGGTATGGGGGCTGATGTCTTCCCAGGGGAAGCTGAAGGGCAGAATTATTGACTTTAGTGACAATATGGTAACTATTCTGATCTTGTCATGCTGTATCGTCCTGGTTATTGAAGTACATGCTTTGCTATCTAAGATGCAGTTGCTTCATTAAAACCTTATTTAAACATATACTGCCTCTGCCTAAAAACACCTGACAAATATCAATATATTGATACACGCCAACGTCGTTCCTTTCAGGACTCATCGGAAAAATGCAGTGAGAGAGGTAGGCGGTCATAGCGAAGAACTGAGTACGTGAAACCGAGACAGGAATCACAACGCTCAACACAGGTTTCTGTTAAAAAGGAAGAGAAACCTCACCAGCCAAAACCCCAATTTAAAAAGAAAAAAGAGGCAGCAGTTGTAGTTCGACATGCCACTCCAGAGGAGGGCTCTGTTGAAGAACAGATAGTGGGCACTAGCGCTATTAGACAGCGCAGCAGAGGTCACAATAGTTCGTCTGAGTTTTCTAGAGCATCTGGAGGTGAAAGCAACTGATGACTTCCAACAAGTAGAAACTGCGGACATGCGTGTCTCCACGCCTGATAGGGTGTACAAAGTAATGCTACAGTGGGAAGGAGACATTGAATGCATAATCAACGCAATATTCTGGGACAGCGTTTTGAACATATATGATATTTTGTGTGCCGAACAGGATTGGCCTCCTGAATTTGTCCGTACTTGCCCATATGGGGATGATGTTATCAAACCTTCTTTCTCACCTCTTGTTCCCGAAGAACACGCAGAATCCTATGCCATCAATTGGGCATTGGCGCAGGCACCCGAGTTATAGCGTAACCATGTAGGATGGGACAAACATTCCCCCTACCACGTAATTCCTATTAAAAATAAACCCCAACCTCAACCCCAATATTCAGTAAAACATGACGCTAAAGCACCCAGGAGGGAAATCCTCATACAATTGGAGTACCAGGGCATAATTGAACAATCCCTTCTTCCCAGTAGCTAAACCGGACCATTCATACAGAATAGTCTTAGACTACAGACACTCAAACAGTCATACGCGCACATATGCTTTACAAAATCCACATAGCACAGCATTTACGAACAACATAGTGCGAAAAAAGTACAAAACAACACTGGATATCTCCAGTGGTTACTTCTTCCAAAATATAGCACCTGAGAGTAGACACTTAACGAGTTTCAGCGCACTATGCTCCCAGAAAAAAATCTGTTGTTTACCCCAGGGGTACAAGAACAGTCCAGGACTGTTCGCGGCTTATGTGACTTCAATTTTGCACGACATTGACCCTGAAGCATTGTCCTTTGTAGATGATATCTATCTCACGGGTGATGAATTACTGCAACGTTTAAGACGGGGAGCCTGCATTGTTGTAGGATTTGCCGAGTTTGGCTACAAATTAAATAATACAACAAAAAAAATGGCCTTTCTTAGTGTCCTGTTTCTGGTATATGAGCTATTGAGTGAAGGAAAGAGCCTAGCGCCACAATTCTTGGAAAAATGCGCACAATTACAACCTCCAAATACCATTGAAAAACTCCAATCCCTATTGGGTTTCCCAAATTTTGGCAGAACTTACATTCCTGATTAAGCAACTCGCATAAAACCTTTATATGACGTAATACGTCCTGACTTTTCAAGTACATTTTGGACTGTCGAACACACACACACATTCTCAGAGCTTTGCAGCACAACACTTAAACACAAGGGACAACAAAACACATTTGGTCATCAGAGTAATTGCTTGTGCCATTGGTTTCACCTATGTAACCTTGAATGAGGGTGAGACAGTCCTGATTGCATACAAATCACACAGTACTCAGCAGCAGAACAATGCTTTGCTCCCACTGAGAAAATTCTCACTGCTGTACAGATGGCCGTCATTAAAGAAAGACCTCTAGCCCAAGGCAAACACATTATTGTCGTCTCTCCCATCTCGGCCCTTGAGGCTGTTATCAAAGCTAGTATTCCTAACGCTAAAGCATTACATCCACGTTGTATTCAATGGGCAGCGTCTCTGACAGCCACTGATGTAGACTACATTTTTGACCCAAAACTACAAACTCAAGAATTTTTGCAATATGAACTAAAATTCCCAGTTCCAGCAAACACACTGCCTATTGATCAATATCAAAGAGTCATGTACACCGATGGCTCAGCGCAACCAATATTCTGCTGCCTGCGCAGTCGTCAGACGTTATATGGAGGATAATGAATTTTGTCCCCAACATACATTCACGCAAACCCTAGGGGATTGCATAGCGCAATTAGAAGAGCTAAAGGCTCTGGTGATGGCACTGGAACATACGGATCCTGCAAAGCTAACACTGATAGTTTGTGATACGGACTATTGTGTCCAGTCCTTCAACGAATACCTACATTACTGGCGCCAGAATGGGTTCAGAGATTCATAGGCAACACCATCAAACACAGACTTCTGTGGGGGAAAGTAGCTGATCTGAAGGAAATGCTACCAAATGTCCATGTTGTATGTACACTTGGACACCAGCGCGTTGGAATACACGTTGCTGGAAACACATTGGCTGATGAAGCCGCAAAGTCAGCAGTAGCTATGGCTACTGTTGCTGCAGTAACACGCTTAGGTGCGAAACCGTCCGATGACAAATGGGCTGCCGTGAAAGCTACGGCTGAAGGTACACCCTATCCAATAGCATTTCCTGCTAAATATTCCTACCAAATGGGAGGCTGCCTAAACACTGAGGTTAAGATACCAGACGTAGGGGTTTGAGAAATTCCCAACAAAGACATAAGATCAGAGTAGATTAAAGCAGCGCATGAAAGTTCAGCATCTGCTCATGCTGGTGTGACGGCTACAATATCATTGTTACAAGCCCATTTTTGGTGGCCAGGTCTATATAAATAGGCCAAGCAGTATGTCCTTTGTGTGACATCTGCCAACAAATTAAGGTTTCCACTGCTAAACGCCCACTGCAGACACACCTTCTGATTTCAAACAAACCATTACAATGTGTGTACTTGGACCATTGTTATCCCCTAACACCGGATAGTGCATACAAATACATTTTAGTCGCTGTTGACTCTTGCTCTGGATTTCTATGGGTGTGGCCACAACCCTCGGAAGACGCTCAGACTGCTATTAAAGATTTGCAAGTCTTTATCAGTACATTTGCTGTTGTGGTTTTCCACTCGGACCAGGGCCCTGCTTTCGCCTCAAGGGCATTCAGGGACACCATGGCTTCGTTAGGGGTCCAACTCCAGTACTCGTCTCCATTTCATCCCGAGGGAAATAGTGTTGTGGAGTGACTAAACTGTGACTTAAAGTAGTCCTTAACAGCCACAGTCTTAGGTATGGGTCATAGTTGACTTAATCACCTGTATGGAGTCCAGAGAGCACTTAACAATCTGCCTAGAAGGTCCCTGGGGGATCGTACTTCATATGAGTACCTGTTGGGAACTCAAATGTATGTTCCAGATCTTCATGATCCTGGCGTGGAGGTGGCAGAAACACCCTTTGACATAAATTAACTTGTCACTGTCTTACAGGAATTGCAACAGTTCCGTGACGACAACACTTCTGCCAGTGCTGCCTCCATAGGAATTAAGGATGTACCTGTAACGCCTACAGGCTGGATTCCTAAAGTTGGAGATCTAGTATGAGAAAAGGTTGCTGTGAAAAAGTAGTTTGGTCCTTCCTATTGTGCGCCGGTCCCAGTTTTGGGAATACACGGTACCAGAACTGTCATTCTACCACCATTTGCTGGTGCTAAAGAAAACCGTTTTGTTTCTATCGACAATGTCAAGTTACACCATGTGGCCGATCCTGCACAGCAGACCAAGAGAAGCAGCCAGTAGTTCCTGAATCCCCCTCACTACTGGTCAAGAAGTTCCTTTACAAGTTGTAAGCAGCAACACTGACACCTATCCGAGCTTGGGGAGGATGGAAAATAATCTTGCATTGGTTCCACTGACATCAAACTATAGAAATAACTGATCGATTTGACACAACTTCAACACAGACGTATGGCGTCATTTATTCTGAACCACCACAGGAAACACCCACTGGTTCTCCATCTACAAACACGGCTCCATCCTTTGTACAAACTGCTTCTGGATACTTTGCCGACATCAGTGACAACGTTTCGGACTCATTCGCATCCTCTACACCAGAACTGTCAAAAGCATGTAAGCTGCTAAATTGGCTTAAAGCAACTTATTTTATTCTTCCATGGAACTATCTGTGGCTTTCTTTGACTGTACTGGCTTTCCTACTTTGGATTGGGTTCGTTATAACATTATTTTTATTAATACTTGGTCATTTCCTTCCTGAAAAATCAACGGTTGAACTGGTGGATGAGGTCCTAAAACCCCATTTTTCTTCTCACAAGGTCCGCAGAGGCTTGTCTTTTGTGAACATCTCTGCTATACCAATTCCTGATGGGATTGTTTGGGATAAAGTAAGATTTGATACATACGGCCCCACAGACGTCATTCAAACTTTCAGTGAACAATGTAATAATACCCAGTGTTGTTTCTGATGATTGGGATGTGAAAACAATTGACTCTATGATGACTGAATTGCAGTATTACACTGTATTTGAAAACAAAAATGTTTACCAATCTAAAGAGAATTATGGTGATATATTTTGCTATAATTATTATGGGCACCATTTCATCCACAGAGCAAGTACCCCAAAAACTGTTTTTAATTACAGACAATGGGAACATTGTCCAACTCCACCACAAGGGAGTTCTAAAACATACTCTGAAAAATTGTCATTTTTCTGGGCACGATGTTAAAAATGTTGAATCATATTATTTTCATTGATAGAAAATGTATGCATATTATTGAAAAATACCAAATGTATTTATTGAGATTCCTTTGTTTCCCGGTTGACTATAGAAGGCAATGAAAATTGGCTGAAGTGATTGACTTAAAGTGTGTGGGGAATTAGACATTGGCAAGTACGGGGGAAGGAGGCTTTATTTATTTATTTCTTTAGAACATGCCTGATACCTGTTCAAATTATTTTTTTAAATGAAACTGTACAACAAACTAGTTGTTTAGGCTTAGCCAAGATTAAGGAATTGAATGCACCCAGTATTCCTGCCCCTGCAAAATTGCATAAATGGCAAAAGTATATCGATGCAATTGACGATCAGCTCGATGAATGGGTCTAGAATGGCACATTTAATTCTTCACGATCACGTCCTGGCGGGTGGTTATTGTGGCCAAAAGATACTAGTGGGTGTCATAAACATTTTATAAACTCCACAGGGGGTTTAGAACTAGTAGGCCGGACCATCGCTATGTATCTTTCAAACATGCGGTTATAGTAACAACATACAGTGTAGGGAAACTGTGCCGGCAATGGTTAAAAAGTTCTTCACTAGATGCGGTTAGAGAACACCTCAGTCTCCTGTCTAATAATACTGATTTACAGGACTTTCTGTTAGGCCCCAGAAAAAAACGCAGAATGCGCTTCATATATGAAGTATATAATTACATTTGGAAGCTTTCCCATCCACTCAATATTCTTCAGTATTTTTAGGGATTTCCAATAACTTTGGCCGTAATAGTGGGCATCTTGCTGTTGCCATTTTTCATGCGCAATGGCTGTCCCACCACAACATGGAGGAATGAATGCGCTCCCACCAGCACAGCTGTGTCGTAAACGCCTGATGAAGAACTTTGGAGCAACACTCCTGGACGAATTGTGACTGGTCCCTGTCATTGAGATCCGTTTTGCATTGTGTGTCGCCCGTGTTTCGGTGCCTCTGGTGCTCGTTTGAACATGCACTGAAAGTTTGTCTTTCTACGCAGTGCTTGCTTTCATTGGACACTGATCTGTTGATTATATCGCTGAGGGTTCAATACTGGACATGTGCGTTGAGGGTGCGTTTGCTACAGGAAGCTGCTTACGAGTTGCCCTTCCTGGAGGATGCGTCTCTGAACTCATTAATGGGTACACCACAGAATGCTGCTGCCTTGGCTGAGGCTCAGGTTATGGAACACAACTGCTCCTTGGTCCTTCTTGGTGATGCTCTTCCGACTTTAACACCTGCCGAAGTGGAAGACTTCCTGTCCTCCATTGTCCTGGATTCAATTGGCAACTCCCAAAATGACTTTGACTCTTCAAATTTGGCCCTTTTTACTCCACATGTTAATGTTTTAAATTGTCCTTTTATATATACTCATGTGTCTTTTCATATATATATATATATATATACTTAGGCTTTGAACCACCTTCAACCGACAAGGTGGGGGTGTTGTGTACCCATTTTAATTATAGCTCCATGCGCGTTATTCTAACAAACTAGGCTTGCCGCTGTGCACTTTAACCTAGATATATTTTATTCAGCTTCGTTTATTATTTTAACAATAGCGACTTTTGTGGTCTTGTTTTATTTTATCTCTATCTAGCTGTTCTTGTTTAGGCCAGCACTACTTTGTCAAACAAGACATTCTTGTTCACTCTGTGCTTCTTTCAAGGCTGCAGTAAGATAGGTTGCCGGTGAACGTGGTAGAAGTTTTGTCTCTGGTATACATAAAAAAACACACATCCTTGCGTAGGTACATTTTCTTAGAACATCAGCTGTTTTATTACATAAACACTTCCCTGTCCCTTACACGTTAGAGAACCACGACTGTATGCTGATTGCTGAACGCTTTGCTACTGCTGCTTATGCAGACTTTAGGCCTTTGCTCAGGTATTGGGGATGATGTCTTCCCAGGGGAACCTGAAGGGCAGAATTAGAGCATAACATGCTGTGCTCTATTATAGCCTAGGTAGGAATTAGTCTATTGACTTTAGTGGCAATATGGTAGTGTTATTTCTATGTTTCACTCTACTTGTCACAATTCTAATCTTGTCATGCTGTATCGTCCCGGTTATTACAGTACATGCTTTGCTATCTAAGATGCAGTCACTTCATTAAAACCTTATTGAAACATATACTGCCACTGTTTGTCATTGTGCATGTGAGACTTATGTAACTGAGAGAAACAGATGAATCCTGAGTGGCCACGGTTCCCTGAGAAATCAACTATGTCATGCGCTTGGCTGCCCAATCATCCCTGCTCTTGGGTTGAGATGAGGCACTGCTAGTTAGCCGGAGCAAAACCCGGATTGGGGTGACAGGTGTCACCTGTAGTGGGTCAGACTCAGTCTTCCGCACGCAGGCGATTCTGCCGTTCAAATCCAGTAGTCTCATTAGAATATTGAGAGCCTACGCGACAATACCTGGTAATGTAGGAGGCTGGCCTGGTGTGTGGTGGGTACTTACGGTACTTAAACTTTATACCAGGTCCAGTTATCCCTTATTAGTGTAGTGTAGTCAGTGTCTAGAAGCTCTCTAGAGGTAACTGTGGATGAGCAGCCAAGGCTTATCTAGGAGACATTCAAAGCTCATGCAGTACCACTGTAGTCACACAGTACTTACACACATGAAAGAAAACACTCAGTGTTACAAAAATAAAGGTACTTTATTTTGGTGACCCAAATGCCAAAAATACCATAGAGGCTATGCTCCCTTAGGAGGTAAGTAATACACTAATATTATACACTAGTATGCAGAAATGGGCATAAAAACAATTAGCAGTGCAATAGTGAAAATCACAATAGTTAGAAATGGGCCTAGGGGGCGCACAAACCATATACTAAAAAAAAAGGAATACAAAAGTCGGTCCCCCACCTAGGCAAGTGTAGAGGGGATCTGTGAGTACTTAAGAAGTACGTACCACAACCCCCCAGCGGCCAGGAAAACAGCGTAAATCACAGTAAGTTTCCCAGATCACACACACAGAAGGAAAGATGAACTGTGCAAAACCCAGAAGAAACTGCAAGACACCAACAGTGGATTCTTGGACAAGAACACCTGTGGAAGAAGGGGCCAAGTCCAAGAAGCACAAAAGACTTCAGGAAGAGCAGGAGCCCCTGCTAACGAGGATGAAGGTGCAAAAGGTGAACCACTGATGAAGAAGAAAAGTCAGCACTGCACCCAAGAAGACGAAGTCTGGTTCCTGGAGGGAGCAAGTGATATCCCACGCCGGATGGAGGATTGCAGTCAGGTTTGAATCGTCAGGCCTTGGCACATGCAAAGCTCGTGGTTAACGGAAAAGGGCACTGCCGATGACCAGGAAGGACTAGGTGGACTCTACCCAGGAGGGGTAGCTAGAGGGGGCTCTCAGGGACACAGAGAGCCCACGGAAGACTAGGTAGTGCACACAGGAATCCCACAGGACGGGGACAAGAGAGTTGCAGAAGAGGCCCTGCCAGCACTACGACAAAGGCTCCCACGCCCCTGGAGAACCACTCAGAAAGCAGTGCGTCACAAGATCGAGCGCTGGGGGCTGGAGATCTTGGAGGAAGGGTGCCAACAAGCCTTGTCAGCTGCAAAGGACGAGGTGCACGGGGTACTGTCTTGCGTGAGGAGGCAAGCTCTTACCTCCACCAAAGTTGGACAGTTGGAAGAGAGCACCATCTGGATCACTTCAGTCCACCACCCGTGATGCAGGATCCACGCAGCTCAGCAGGAGAGGGGATCCACGCAACTGGTCGTTGTCGCAGTTGGTGCCTGCAGAAGCAGGAGAGTGACTCATTCACCCCAAGGGAGACTTCTTCGCTCTTCTGATGTAGGCTGAAGACGAGCTGTCCTCAGAGGATGCACAACTGGGGAAATGTTGCAGTTGCTGGAAGGAGCTAAAGATACAATGTTGCAGAAAGCATCTTGCCCCTTTGTTGCAGCTTGTGGGATCCTGAAGAGTCCAGATGCAGTTTCTTCGGCTGAGAAGTCGAAGTGGAGAATGCAGAGGATTCCTGCTGGAGTCTTGCAATCCGAATCTGAGGAACCACCCAAAGGAGAGACCCTAAGTAGCTCTGAAAGGGGGATTGGTCACCTAACCAGGTAAGCACCTATCAGGGGAGGGCCCTGACGTCATTTGCTGGCACTGGATACTCAAATGCTTCCAGGGTTCGCTGCCAACCTTGAATCCAAGATGTCAAAACCCAGGGACCTTCTGGAGGAGCTCTGATCACCGCCCCTGGGGTGGTGATGGGTGGTGGAGTAGTCTCTCCCCTTTCCTTTGTCCAGTTTCACGCCTGAGCAGGGTCTGGGGGTCCCCGAACCAGTGTAGACTGGTTTATGCAAGGAGGGCACCAAATGGTCCCTTCAAAGCATTTCCAGGGGTTTGGGGAGGCTACCCATCTCAAGCCTGTAACAACTATTTCCAAAGGGAGAGGGTGTAACACCCCCCTCCCAAAGGAAATCTCTTGTTCTGCCTTCCTGGGCTCAAGCTTTTCAAGCAACGGGGGGCAGAAACCTGTCTGGGAGGTGGCAGCAGCGTGGGCTGCCTGGAAACCCATAGAAGGCTGAAATGGCAATACTGGGGGTCCTCTAAGGAGCCCCCAGAGTGCATGGAATCATACAACCAATGCTTGCAAAACCTTGGGGTATGATCCCGACATGTTTGATACCAAACATGTCTATGTTCGGAGTTACCATTATGTAGCTGGACATAGGTAGTGGCCTATGTCCAGTACACGCATAGAATGGCATCCTCACACTCAAGAAGTCAAGGTAACTGGGCCTGGAGTTCGTGGGGGCACCTCTGCTAGTGTGGGGGTGCCCTCACACACAGGTACTTTGCACCCTGCCCTCTGGGCTAGAAGGCCTGCCATAGGGTGACTCATAAGTGACCTGGTGAAGTGAAAATGGCAGTGAAAGGGTGCTTGCACCTTTTCATGAAGGCTGCAATGGCAGTCCTGCAGAAACCTTTTGATGGGCTCCCTATGGGTGGCAAAATATATGCTGCAGCCTATAGGGATCCCCTGGAACCTCAATGCCCTGGGTACCTAGGAACCATATAGTAGGGACTTATAAGGGGGCACCAGTATGCCAATTGTAGGTGAAATACCAAGCTTTGAGCGAGAGAGCATAATCACTGGGGTCCTGGTTAGCAAGATCCCGGTGAACACAGTCAAGCACACTGACATCAGGCAGAAAAAAGGGGTAACCATGCCACAAAAGAGGGTACTTTCCTACAAACTCTGGACACAAAGCACGCAAGAGTGTATCTTTCGGAAGAAAGGTTATCCTCAATCAACCTGAAATGTCACACACTCACCCACACTCCTCGTCCACCGGCCAGGCAAGTGGTATCACTACTGAGGTCAATGGCCTCGTGAATATTCATAATACCCAATGCCAGACTACACATGCAACAATCTGGAAGATCAATGGTCTCAATATTCGCACCTCTAGGACAACACTTTGGACCTTTCAAAACATGCCAGAAAGGTGCTCAAGTGGTGGATGGACAGTCAGAACCTTCTGGAAAGGAGTCTCCTTTCACAAGGAAGTTCCCACTCAAACTCTTGTCACGGATGCTTCCCTCCAGGTTTGGGGGGCTCTCATGGGTGCCCTACAAATTCAAGTCTTGTGGTCGAACAAGGAGCAGCTTTATTACGTAAACATGCTGGAAGTCAGGGCAGTCCATCTACCCCTGAAGTCTTTTTAACCTTCCATCAACACACAGTTGCTCCTCATACAAACTGACAACACAACCACAATGCATTATCTAAACAAGCAAGTCTTATATTGCTGGAAAAACAAGTCACTTGGAAGTGGCAACTGGTCAGGGGCCTATCAATCTCGGCCATTCACCTGCCAGGGGCACAAAACAGCCAAGTACTCTCTAAGTTGCAACTTCGAAGAAGCTTACGACTGGATTCTAAATAAGGACTTCCCTCAAGACATCTTTCGAGAAGGGGGGCAACCACAAATCGACCTGTTTGCGGACAAAAACAACAAAAAATGCCCAGATTTTGCAACTCTACACTGTGTTCCATGCCAATAGGGTGGTGATGAGAACTCATCCAAGTTTTCTTCCCAAGGTGGTGTCTGATTTCCACATTAAACAGATGGTTTCACTCCCCACATTTTTCCATAATTCCTCCACACCAGCAGAAAGAGCATCACACTCTTTTGATCTTAAGAGTACTGAAATTATATCTGGACAAGACCAAAACTATAAGACAGTCTGACAGTCTGTTGGTTAACTATGGCCCTGTGGAAGCAGGTGTTTCTGCATCTAGATAATTTCTAGATGGATTGTTTCTTGTATTCTGTTGACAACAAACAGTTGCCTGCCAGGCCCAAACCCCATTCTACATGGGGCAAGGCAGCAACAGCAGCCCTACTAAAGAATGTTCCTCTCTCCAAAATCTGCAAAGCTGATACTTGAAGTTTGGTTCCTGCTTATATATATACATCCAAAATTCTAGGTGCAATTCTTTTTATGGTTTACAAATATGTACTCTGTACATAGGCTGGAATATTCAGTGCTTATGACTTTGATTAGGATTCCCCTGGAAGAGAATTTAAATCACAGGTAAGTAACTTATCCTGCTCCAGATTTAAGACTCTGGATAGCTGCTTGGCCAGCACTTTTGAATATATTTTGGTGTCAGCGTTAATTCACGTAATTGGTTGATATGAGCCACAATTATTGCCCAGTTTATTTTATTTTTTAATTGCTCTATTTCCAAGATTCCGTTATGGTGGTATGTTCTCCCCATCATCTATCATAGCGGCTATCTAAAAACAAAATTTGAGCTGAGGATCCTAAGAATGTTTTTTTTTAAATGAATGGGCAAACCATCTTCATCAGCAGCTTTTCCTGATGATAATGCCTTTATTCCCATTGAGTCTCTTTAAAGGTCAGCTCCTTAGATAGCTTAATCTGCATACTTTTGTAATTTTTTTTCTTGAACATATGCTTCAACAATTTCCTGTGAGCTGAGACCATCTTCTTTACATAGTTTCATAGTATGTATTCTCATTTGATCAACTATCTTATCTGGTTCCTTGATCATATTAACTTTTGCATCCTTTATTTTTAGTATCATGTTTAGATTGTTTTTTTACCTTTGTTAATTACTCATATAGGTGGCCAGTTGACTCCCCATAATTCCTCACCCTTTTACTGTAGAAATTGAGCTGCTGCTTTCTTATTTCATGACCCGATTTGGTTCTCATTGCTATCTACCATTGATAGATCTGTTCCTCATTACTTTTTGATTCTCGAATTTCCGAAACATGTCCTTTTTTCCATTTTAGGATTTTATTGATGTGTTTCTAGCTCTTTTTGAGTATCTGGTTATACTCTTCTAGCTATGAATTGTATGGTGTGTCCTCAAACAAATGATTATGAGAATCCCAGACTACAGCTAGCCCAGTTGTTCCTATGTTACTATTTATATATTCAAATGCAAATGTTTTCATATTCTCTAGATACTACAATTCATTCAGTAATGACCTATCAAATGCCAGTCTACAAAACATATCAAAACTGGATTCTTTTTGAAACCCTATCTTAAACACTATTGGATTATGTTTGAGGGACATCATCATATCCAATTGAATTTGGAAACCAGTTAGTATTCTGCAGGTTTAAAATATCATGTATATCGATGAATATTGCTTATGAACATGGTATTAGAAAGTAAATCCTGGGTCTTTAGGATTTACGTATCTTCAGACGTCAATCAGTTTGAATTAGTTAGTGATCCTTTTGATGCTGTCTTTATCTTTGCCATACATATGGGTGATTTGCTATTTGTAATGTGTGTTTTGGGTCCATAATACAATTAAAATCCCCTAATCTCTTCCTTCCATCCTGTTTGTTCCTGGGTGAGGCCATTCCAGACTCTAACCTGATCTTTATCAGGCATATAAACCCAACAGATGTTAATTCTCAGTTGTTCTACTTTTGCTTGCAGAATTGACTATCTGTTCCATATTTCAGCCTTGGTCCTGATTAATCTTTGTGTCCATCCTTCCTAGTATAGCCACTCCACTTATTGGCTTTGGTTGCATAATATGTGCAAATACAGTATACCCTTTTTTGCCTAAGGCATTCTCTGTCCTTATATTCAATATTGCATTGTTCTTATACTTCCTTTATTTCCATTGTGTTGGTCATCCTCTTTTTTTATTGCATATTGCATTACATCTGCTCTTGAGTAGGTGTGTTCCATCTTGGGTACGATGTCTAGCGCCATTATCCTCTCATTTGGGCTTTTTTTTTTCTTTTTTTAACTGCAGGAATTGGATGGTCAACGCTTAATATACCATTTGTCCAGACCACTAGTTTTTCCATGGCTTAGAATGCTGTGCTTGACACTCCCCTCATTAACCTCAATATCAGTATCCTGTATTTTGAGTGTTTTTATGACTTTTTCATTGCTAACCCTATCTGTGTTTGCAACTATATTCACCTATAACTGTTCTGCATTCCAATCTAAAGCAGTCATCATTATCAAAGTATCTACATTTTCCTGTAGCCCCATATTGATTTGTTTTTGCTTCAGCAAAAGGCAGAGTTGTGTAATTTACTTCCTATCTTTCTCTTTCATTAGGTCTCGGGTAGACAGTGCATACACTGTCTCGAAGAGACTGAATTCAGGATGTGTGCTTCAGCCCAACCATAGGCCTTCCATTTGCTGGCTCCATCGTCACTCTCGTATTTTCACCCCATTTTTCTGTTGCATGCATGCCCAATGCCTTTTCCTGTGTTTATCCCTCCCTGAGAGCATGTACCAATTACTACTGTCCATCCGGTGCTCCTGTTTTAGGGACTACTTTTTTCTTTGTTTAATGGAACTTCACACGAGCACTCGTGTTTCCATTGCTTTGAGCTCAGTTTTTGTAAACAGGCCTGCAAATCATGTTCTTATTTTGTGCCTTCAAAGGTCGAGGTCAAATGTCAGAGTTTGTTTCCAAGGGCGCCTGTTTACTTTTCTTTCTCTGACTTCAATGTGAGAAGATTTTTTTTAATTAATGTCCCGGTTTTGCTTACTCACCTCCAAAACTCCTCCCGCATCTCTGCATGACCCATATCCCACCCCCTTCCTCATTGCTGCTTGACCCCTCCTTGCTTGCCCCTTGTCTCCCCCCCATCCCTTCTTGTTTTAACTGAACTGGAAATGCCAGTGTTTCAACGCTAAGGTCACTTTTTTTGTTCAAGTAATGATATATTGTTCTTGTGGTTGTTTTTCTTTTTTTGCGTGGGCTTCTGGGTGGTGTTGTCCTTTTCTATTCCTCAATTATGTGGCATTCTAAGTGGAAGGGCTGGCATTAATTTGTGCACCAGCATCTGTGCAAAATCATGTCATACATGAGTCATAGACTTATCAACAATGAGTGGTGTTGATGCTTGCATGCTACAGAGTAAATCCTCCACTTTCAATGGAAACTAAGTGCCCATTTTGAATGGTAAACTTAAGGGGTGAAACAATGAGACAGTGCTATTCTAATTGATATACATCTTACATTTTTCAATATGATTGATTTATTTGTATTTGAGAGAATATATATGTGGAGTGGGGTGGCAACTACAATAACAAGCATTTGCAATGCAATGGGTCTTGCATTTGCTCACGTTAGAGCTATTAGCATTGTAAACTCCTAACCAGACTTTTCTTGTCACATAAACTGGTAATGAAAAGTAAAACAGTTTCATGTATTTGAGCCGACGGTCGCCATGAGCGTGAAGGAGACACAGAAAAGGGAACAGAAGTTCGCTTGTAGTAAAATGTATTGGCAAAAGTGCAATTGTCCATGTAACTGCCAAAAGTAGAATCATCCATGTAACCAGCAAACGTAGAATTATCCATGTAACAGGGTCGATGTCATGCAAAGCGCTCATTTACTGCCTAGCGAGATCGCGCTGCGCATAAAAGAAAAATAAATAGTGCAGAAGCCACTCAGAAAACATGGAGCCTCGTATATTTTCAGTAATTTGCTGGTGCTGAAGAGAAGGGCTGAACACCTGAAAAGGCATGACATATGGATGCCTTTCACTAATGAAATCAAGCAAATTTTAAAAGACAAGCTCACAAACCAACCAAACTGATGGGCATGGTTAAAAGACCACAGCGAGATTACAATAGGGGCCAGAGCGCTTGCGTGCAACTGACCCTAGAAATGAATTAACTTGCTGAAAATATATGCACTGAAAGCATAATACATAATTTAAAAATGCTTATAAATATTATTGGAAAAAATAATATCATTAACGTATATGCTAAAGGAATTTTTAAATGGCAAGGACGTAACTGCTAATCCAATACGGCCGCTGCTTCTTCGCAAGCTGATGCTGTTCTGTTGTCCTGTTTCTATCACTATGCGGTACCAGACAATTTTTCTGGTGTGTCACAGTCACTGCTCCTAGAGAAGATGGTGGCGGAGCATGGTTATAGCTTCTGCTTGACCACTTTCGGGTGAGCACACTCAGGCTGTGGTCGGGTTGTGAGCATGGGGGCGAAGAACTGCAAAGGGACGCTCAAGAGTGCTTAAAGACATAACCATTGACAAAGCAAATAGCTCTTGCAATTGCTGAAACCTATTGTCTTTTCCAGTACTTATTTTTTTCTTTCAGGTCAACCTTAGAAACACTGGTGCAAACTTCCTCGTCTTTATAGACTCATCCATTCACGAGTTGTAGCTCCTGAGTGTCATTGTTGTCAGCGCAGTCTCTGCCCGTTGTAACAGAGGAACCGCTTCCTGGCCTCAGTCCCCTGTCACTCGATGCCAGTTTGAATACCAGTGGTTCCCGTGATGTTATCCCATGGTGAATCCATATTAGTTTTCATTGGGAAGCAGGAGGTTAACTTAGCCATTTGGCTTGCAGGCCTGTGCCCCTGTCACCTAGTGACTTTTCACCTACTTAGCTTGCTCTGTCTTAGCTCTTATTTTATTATTTCGTTTAAGATGGCTGCTATTGTTAGAGAAAAAATTTGATTTGCGTTAGTGCCACTCTGTGAAGGCGTCACTAGTAGCGTCATAATCAAGTGATGTACCCAGACATTCACATTATGTCCTTTACCCACTTACGTGTGACAGGAACATAATGTACATTTGGTGGGAATTGTTTACATATTTGCAGCCACAAGCCTGCACCCCTATCTATTTTTTGGGAACATACATGCGTCAGGGGTTCTACAAGATCTGTTTAAGTACATCTCTCACAGACAAGGTTATTAGAGGGATTCCTACCAGGTGCCATATACGCCTTCTTTGCTGCACGTCACCTTGCCTCAGTACTTAGCTTCTGATACTGGCAGATTGGGTTTATCACACCTAGCTCATTAGGTTAGGCTATACTATGGATTTTACATTTCATGTTTATTACAAGGTGGTGGGTGTCTTTGTATTCACAACTCTCATCCTTAAAATCATGCCTCTTTTATTATTCATTATCCTAATCATTACAGCTCATGCATTTTACCGTAAATTGCAGTCTTATCAATAAACGTATTGAAAACTCTCCTGCATCTACTTTATTGTCTGTGTGTGACCGAGACTTTTAAATAGTGTAAGGAAAGGCTATCTTCCTTTCCACCACAACTCTCCTGAGATGTCGCAATCTGGAGTCCATGCATAAGGCTGCCAGAAATCAACTTTTACTCTTTGGGTTTTGGTGAGGTAGTGCTTGTGAACCAGGAGGGTTGGGCAGACAGTTGCAACTGACTATAGGGGTGACTCAGTCACCTACAAAATGTAGGAGGCTGGCCTGGTTTATAGTGGGTACCTTCGGTACTTACGCCTTATACCAGGTCCAGTTATCCTTTATTAGTGAAATGTAGTAGTTTCAACTTAGGCTGATAGAGGTAGCTATAGCAAAGCAGCTTAGGCTGAACTAAGAAACATGCAAAGTTCCTGCAGTACCACTATAGTTACACAGTACTTCTACACAATAAAAGACAATACTCGGTGTTACCAGAAGTAAAGGTGCTTTATTTTAGTGAGACAAGGCCAAAAATCTCTTGGAGGCAATACTCCTTCTGCAGGTAAGTATTATACACAATATATACACTAGATGCCAAAATAAGGTAAGCAAATAGTCATAGAATAGTGCAAACAATAGGAAATACTATAGAATGGAATAGGAGAAAATAGGTCTATGGGGAACACAAACGATATGCTAAGAAAGTGGAATGCGAATCAAGAATTTCCCCCCTAGACAAGTGTAGTGTGTAGAGAATTGCTGGGAGAGGAGGAAAACCACAAAGGCGAGTAAGATACTCCAACACAGAGCCCAGGAAAGTAGGAATAAAGTACTGCAAGTTTCCTTAGGACACACTACAAGTCGTGATTAGAGTTATTGCAAGAACCAAGCAAGACTGCAAACAACAAACGGTGGACTCCTGGACCTGAAGACATGTGAAGAGAGGAAACCAAGTCCAGAATTCGCAGAAGAAACCAGGAAGGGCAGGAGCCCCTGCCAACCTAGAAGAAGGTGCAAAAGAAGAGTCTCCTGTTGGAAGAAGACTTCAGGAATGCACCAAGGGAAGGCGGCTGTGGGTTCCTGCGTGATTCAATGGATGTCCCACGTGGAGATGTTGGATGCAGACGAGTTTCGGTGCTGGATTCGTCTAATAAGCCTTGGTTCAAGCAGTGTCGCGGATTGTGTCAAAGTGGCGCCGCCTGGACCCAGGAGCCTCAACTCGGACTGAGGAGGAAGAGGGGGCTCCCAACACTGGAGGGAACCCACAGATGACCAGGCAGCACCCATGGAGATCCCAGGACACGGGGACAAAGAAGGTGCAAATTGCGGTTGCTGCAGGACTACAAAAGAAGGTCCCACACTGCCGGAGAACAACTCAGCGAGTTGAGCATCGCAGGATAGAGTCTTGGGAACCTGGGCCAGGCTGTGCATGAAGGATTCTTGCAAATAGTGCACAGAGGACTCAGGAGGTGAAGATAACGTGGTGCAGAGGGCTACTGTCGCAAACGGGGAAGGCAAGCTCTTACCTCCTCCAAATTTGGACAGCAGGACCTTAGGACAGTCTGTCAAAGGGGTCTACTACCAGTGTTCCAAGGAGCACGCTTGTTGCCTGGAGAGGAGTCCAAGAGAACGGGTCGTCTTAGAAGGTGCCTGCTGGTGCAGGGAAGTGACTCCCTCACTCCACAGGAGATTTCCACGGTCCTTCTGGTGCAGGGTGAAGACAGGGAGTCCTCAGAGCGTGCACACCATGGAAACTGTTGCAGTTGCTAGCTGGAGCTGAGGTTGCTGAGGAAACGTATCCCTTCTGGATTCTTTGTTGCTGTTACAGCGGTTCCTGGAGCAGTCTGCGGTCGATGCGAGGTCAGAGGATGAAGCACTGGTTGGAGAGGATTCCTGATGGAAACTTGCAAGCAGAATCTGAAGAGAAACCCACAGGAAAGACTCTAAATAGACCTGAGAAGCGCATTGGCTACCTTATCAGGTATGGACCTTTCAGGAGGGGTCTCTGATGTCACCTGCTGGCACTGACCACTCAGAGGCCTCCAGGGTGTCCCCACACCTTGGAAAACAAGATGGCTGAAGTCTGGGACACACTGGATGAGCTCTGGGCACCACCCCTAGGGTGGTGATGGACAGGGGAGTAGTCACTCCCCTTTCCTTTGTCCAGTTTCGCGCCAGAGCAGGGACTGGGGGTCCCTGAAGTGCTGTAGACTGGTTTATGCAAAGAGTGCACTACCTGTGCCCTTCAAAGCATTTTCAGAGGCTCAGGGAGGCTACCCCTTCCAAGCCTGTAACACCTATTTCCAAAGGGAGAGGGTGTAACACCCTCCTCCCAAATGAAATGCTTTGTTCTAGCTTCCTGTGACTGAGCTGCTCAGACCTCAGGAGGGCAGAACCCTTTCTGTGAGGTGACAGCAGTGGAAGCCTCAGAGAGCTGGTTTGGCAGTACTGGGGGTCCATGGTGGAGCCCCCAAGATGCATGGAATTGACTCCCCAATACCAGATTTGGAATAGGGGGACAATTCCATGATCTTAGACACCTTACATGGCCATATTTGGAGTTACCATTGTGAAGCTACATATAGGTTTTGACCTATATGTAGTGCACATGTGTAATAGTGTCCCTGCACTCACGAAGTCCGGGGAATTGGCCCTGGACTGCGTGGGGGCGCTTTCAGTGCTTTGTAACCCAGCAAACCGTGTTAATGTGTCATACTAGTAATGACCACCACATTTATCCACAGAATGACACATGTGCCTAACAAAGCCATTCATACTTTAGTTTAAAGTGAATATAGATACATGTGGAGACTGCACCTAATGTCGCTAGTTCTGGAGCACTGACAAGCAGGGGTGTCACCTGCAGGGAAGTAGCATCACAGTTGGAACAAAATTTGCCCCTGCCATTTACAGAACCTGTGGAAAAGTCCATAATCTGAGCATGATGTGGTGCTTCTTGCATCATTGTGTTGCGCTGTGAACTCACAAAAAGACAAGATGTGGAGGTACTGGTGTGCTGCTAAATAGATCGCAATACGAGGCTGATTTTAAGAGAGCTGATTAAAACTGATTTTTCTTTGATCCTAGAAGTGCTGATAGGATTACAGCACATGCTTTTTTCCCTTAGTACAGTAACCGGTGATCAAAATAAAAGTCCGAATGGCTCCTTTTCATGGGTTTTTAGGTGTGCAAGTTTGCCTTGCTTTGAAATCCACGCAGTCGCAGCAGTATTCTCAGAAGCTTTGGGGTTGCTATAGATATTCTTGTTTCTCTATTCACTGGTCTGTTGTAGTTTCTTGAAAATATTCAGAGGTATATTTTGTTGAGTCTCAAACCCACTTTTTAGCTTAGTGAAGTAGTGGTCCCAAAAAGGATCTTGTATGGAGTCCTATACTTTAGGATATTCCTCAACAGATTAATATCCTGAACCACCAAAATTTCTTCAGATTGATTCACGGGAGGGGGAGGAACAATGTGGTTCAGATACTTCACTTCAAAAGGATGCGATGTATTAGTGAAATTGGCTGGTTTCGTTCCCTTTCTGAGAGATGGCTTTGTTAATTGACAAACCTGAAATTGCAGAATATACTTTTTGGTTTGTTTAGGCATTAAGGTAACCAATACCACTCTTGTAATAAGTTTAGTGTCACAGCTGTACTTGCATGCGTAGAAGCAAGTCCCTTGTTTCACAGCTTTGATAACATCCCACCAGTTTTTCTCATTAGGAATCGTTTTCCCCTGCCAAAAATGGACACTGTAGTACTGTTCTCTTTTTCCAGGGTATATTTAATCGTAGCCTGGAAGGCTTTTGAGGTTAAGGCTTACCTGTATTGCTAATCCTGTCTGTCAGTTACAATTTACAAACATTTTACAGCTGCAGACTAACAGGTAATCACAACTGTTTTCATACCTTTGTCAGCTTTAGAAAATATTTCTTCACTATGATGTGCTGCACTTTAGTGAGGATGACAAAAGCAAAAAAGAAGAGATGATGGACAGAATGCTGAACAATGCAAACATTCACCCCCGGCCATGGAGATCTGGGTTTAATCCATCAGTTTATTTTTACCCACCATACCACCTTAGTTTGGACCCAGCCATATGCGGATCAGTTTTGACCCTGCCCCCCCCCCATGGGAACAGTCCAGCCTGAGCTGCTAGGCCAGGCCCTCCCTGGACCGAAAACAAGCATCCTGGGACTGGTTTTGGGGTATAACCCCTCATTAGCCAGGATAACTTGAGAATCTAGTGGCGCATTGTGCGCGAAACCCATGTCTGGACATACCCTTTCCACCTAGGGCAACAAAAGTAAAAAGAACAGAAGATGGACAGAATGCTGAACAATGTAATGCTGTAAAGGCCTTCACAGATTTCTGTCCTATAGGCACCCAATTGGTATATTCAAATGTGATTCCACATCTTAAATCCTTCTAACCGTGCTGTGTGCCAAGTAGGTTCTTTGCCATAGTAGCAGGTCTTGTGAAAGCCTTGGCGCCCATTGCATCCAATCATGAACCCTCTGCTAGCACTCAGCCCGTAGAGAATGTTCATCATACTTGCTTCAACCAACAAGTCTCCCTTCGCCCGATAGGTATGGTCTCCTCTCTCACCAGATAGCGCATCATTCATAAACATCAGTTGAGTAACCCAGTAGTAAAGATGCTTTTGCCTTGCCCAGTCCTGCTTCGTATACTGAGTGAGTGCCCTTACCAAATGTAGTCCTGGGCTTGGGTTGCTTAAAGGAAGTTGATAGGGTTTGAGAAATTGTTGCCAATTTCTTATGGGTATGTTTGGGATATGTAGACAAACCAGACAGTAGAAACATTTTATATAATGATAGCCTACCATATATTGATGAGCTAAGTTGTTTCCGCTCTGTTTATCTCCTTTTTGTCAGTTCATAGAGGGGTATCATACTTAGGCCCCAGCATTGTATGGGATCCAGGCAGTGTTTACTCTGAGATGTATGAGGTTTGAGTGGTTTATCTAGTGCACCATTTCTATGGGGCATGGTCTGAGTAAAGGGGCACTAGATTCAACTTGCCTCAAACTATTCAGAGCCCAGATGCCTCACCATATAAAATTTGCATTAGACGTTTACCTGTCCTTCTTCGGTAAAAGTAGTAGGACATCTGCTTATAGTGATACATGTTGTTCTGTGCTCCTTTCCCATTGGAATTCATGCGCTAGTCCATTGTCTCTAATCCAGGCTGCTAGTGGCTTAGCTGCCAGGGCAAATAGCAAAGGAGAAAAAAAGGCATCTGAACCTGGTGCCTCTTACAACACTGAAAGAGGTTGGATAGGACACCCTTCATCCATACTTTATTTCCTTGTGCCTTAGCAAGTCCCTTTTCCTCTAACTTATTAAGTGTGATTGGGTGGTACAAGTCACATTGGTCAATTTGCTTCCCAGATTTGGACAGGATAAATATTGTGCTAATTGGAGGTTCTCAGATAACTCTTCTCCTTAGCCTCTACAGCCATGATTAAGAGATAGGAAGATTAGAGTGAAACAAAGAATTTGAAAAATGTCACTGGGAAACAGTGGGCCCAGATACCTTACCTGCTTCCATGTCAGATCTCTCTTAAGAGCTTGTCATTAGTAAGTGGAAGATCAAGCTCGGCCTGACATCTCTAGAAGGGGCAAATCTTTTAATTACGTATTACATATATTAGAACTTGTTACAACTACATACTACTATTATAGCTATTATTTAAATGATGACTGGTTGTGATCATGTTACTCTGCTCTCCTGAACATTCTATATTTTGTTGAGGCAATGATTCTTGCTATTTTATGTAATGCTCTCTTATACTAACCACTGCTTTGCACTATATAGCCCTGTTAAATAACAAAATACAGTTGTGAGAAGACAGCTGCACTCTCTTCGGCATTTGTTTTCAGTAATCGGGGGACATTTTGGATGATTAGTATTATCCTGAAAGTGGACTGTATAGGGCCATCCAATAAAGAAGCTTCCTGAATTTATCCCCGGATTCATACACCCGTTGCTGTTATTCCATCCATGCTGTTTACAATGCAGTCTTTTGAAGGGATTCTTTATCCATCACCAGTTATTCCAGTAACGCAGCGTCCCATGTAATTATTCATTCTCCAGTGTCATATCTTTCATAGATTCACATGCTTGAATCATTCCCTGTCGTCGAAGTGGCAATCCCACAGTACCATAATAAAGCAGTGTGTATCATTACCATAGGCCATAATGGCAATGAACATTCATTTTAATAGCATATCTACGTCCTTTTTGAAAAAGGACCAAACTTAAACTATAACCAGTCAGGTGACGCCACCCTGTAGAATAATCCCAAGAGAGGCTGAATCCCTCATATTTTCTACAGCACATCCTGTGATGGGATTTTCCTGGAACGCTGCTTAGTTTTTTCTTCTCTAAAGCTTGAAATTTATCCTGACAGTTATCATGTCTGATACTTCCAAAAAAGGCCTCTTCAGGCCCTGCAAAACCTGTGGAAGGAAAAGGCTGCATGTGGATGACACACATAAAGACTGGCTTTATTACCTCTTCCCCCAGCACAAGATAATAGGCAAAATATGTTGCACTTTTTCATCTAAGACCTTGAAGGACAGGCAGGGGAAGCTTCTTCTGTGGCTACAGAAGGCTAAGACCCAGAGATCCACCACTTCTGAGGAAGACAGTGACCCCTCCATGAGGTCACACACGAGAGCAAGATAATTTGGCCAAGGGACATTGGAGAAGAGGCCTTTTCTTAATCCAGCACTCCATCTCGAAAGTCTGGGGAACATCTTTGACGATAATGACGGTCACCACCGTTTCATCTGCAAGACCATCGTTAGTGAAGACAACGATGAGGCTTGCCATTGATGCACCCATCCTGTTGAAGAGGATTCTGTTATCCACGAAGACACCATCAATGCTAACATTACCACCGATTACACAGTCGATAACACCATTGAAGACTACACTGTTGGTGGGATTCCTCCCAACAACGCGGGCATTCACAGGGCAGATGATCACACTGACGAAAACATCACCAACAACATTGTGACCATCGACGATCATACAAATGGCAAAATAGTGCCTCCTCCTCTACCACCACCTCCAGTTTCTACGAGAACACTAGCACCTAGGACGCCAGTGTGTTCCTAACCACACCATCATTCTCGTCCTCCTACACCTAGGCAATCCTCTACTACGTCACATCACCAGAGTCCTGTATCTCATTATAAATCAAGGTCACATTTCCATTGATGGTATTCTGATTATTCAACATCTTCCACCAGAGACTATTCGCCAACCGTATCAGACTCACCATCACCTCAAGACTCTCCAATTGATGACATTAATAGCTTTTGAGAGGAACTAGTCCATGGGGCTGCAGAACTCAATATACTGATGTTGGTACCTCACAATCCACATCGGTGATATTTGAGACACTACATCAGGCTACTGCAACAAGACCATTACTCCCACTATTACCAGATCTCCTCGAACCAGCTATGGATTTGTTCCTCTCTCCAGCCATTGCCAAGTCTGCTCCATCCAGGCTTTAAAAGAAGTATCGTCCTCCGGAACAGGATCCTTTATTCCTTTGTGCAGATCCACCACCTGATTCTGTTGTTATTTTTGCTTCTAAAAAAGTCCACTCCACCTCTCCATCATCATCTTCTCTTCCAGATAAGGAGAATACAAAATTGGATTCTGAAGGCCACAAGGTATGCAGTACAGCAGCCACATACATGAAGGTAGCAAGTGCTACAGCCCCTTGAGAAAATATGACCGAGCACTTTGGGATTCAATCCACCGATTTGCTTAACACTTAACAAAGGACAGAAGAGAATATTTTCTATAAATAATAAACAAGGGGGCAATGGTTTCGAACCAGATTATAAGCGCAGCTGCAGATTCCTCCATCTTTTCCGTGCATAGCTATTGTCACAGAGTCACCTTGTGAAGACAATCTTGGCTCCTTCGAACATCTTTAAAGCCAGAAGCGCAACACCGCATTCAAAACTTGCCATTTTCAGGTTCCATTCCATTCAGCAGCCATACTGATGATGAGATGGCAAGAATGAAAACTGAATTGGACACATTAAAGGCTGTGGGTCTAGAGAAACCTGGAGAGCAACAAAAATCATTCCAACCCTACCAGTGGAAAATTTTCTTTGAGGGTTCAAATCCCTCATTGGATGTCGCCCAGATCTCAACAACAGCAACATCAGAGATCTTACCAACAACAGTGCAAGCAGACTAGAGGACGTTCTGCTCAATAGACCTCCCATGGTGGAAAACAAACCTCAGCGTCAAAACCTTGAGCCCTCCCTTGCCGCGCTTACGTTATCCACTCCAGCAGGGGGAAGCATAACACATTTCCTGAAAGAGTGGCAAAAAATAACAACAGCCCCCTGGGTATTAAACATCTTACAGAATGGATATTGTCTCAGGCTTGCAAACCCACCACCATCCATTCCACCAAAGCTGTCTACTTCCCATCTCGGTTTACTCAGGACGTAAGTCATCTTATTATAAAAGAAGGCAGGCCGTTCTTAACAGTCAAGGCGGGAAGGGCATTTACTCCAGGTATCTCCTTGTACCAGAGAAAGACAAGCATTGGTTCAGACCCAATCTCAATCTGAGAGTTGACAACAAGTGGGTTCGAAAGGAGGAGTTCAGGATGTTGGCTTTACATCAGATATATCCCCAATTTCATCAGGGTGGTTGGCTTTCTTCCATTGAATGCATACTTCCACATTCCCATCGCCAGGAAGCATCAGACGGTTCTCAGATTTCTTGTGGGACACAACCATGATCAGTATGCAGTACTGCCCTTTGGCCTCAAGTCAGCACCCAGAACTTTCTCCAAGTGCATGGCTGTGGTGACAGCCTATCTAAGGAAACAACAAGTCTACATCTACCCCTATCTAGACGACTTGCTCATAATGGCGTCCACTTCTCACAAAGCCCAACTGCATTTCAACATCATTCACCACTGACAACTGCTTGTTTAGACTGACAATACAGCCCCCATGTAATACCTGAACAAACAAGAGGGCACCAGGTCCTGAGCTTTGTCGCTAGAGGCCCAGACAATTTGAGAATGGCTTCTGGCCAGGAACCTGAGGATGATGGCAAATCACCTCCCAGGTGTCCAGAATGTCCAAGCAGATGCTCTCAGCAGAGCTCTTGACAAAAATCATCAGTGGGGATTGAATGAAGAATTCGTTCAAGATATCTTTCGCTTGACAGTCTCAGCAGAGCTCTTGACAAAAATCATGAGTGGGGATTGAATGAAGAAGTCGTTCAAGATATCTTTCACTTGTGGGGCACACCTTATATCAACCTCTTCACCACAGCGGAAAACAAAAAAATGCCACGGCTTTCCCTCCTAGTATTACCATCCAGAGACACTGGGGAATGTCCTATGGATCTACTGATCAGGAAAATTTCTTTGCTTTTCCACCACTTCCCCTGATCCCATCAGTCATGATCAAGCGATCCTTCTCCAAAGCCAAGATGATTCTAATCGCTCCAGAGTGGCCTTGGCAGTGGTGGTTCCTGGACCTTCTTCACTGGTCACAGTGTCCACATCTCAAGCTGCCATGCAGGCCAGACCTAATAACAAAGGGGCATATGTACAAACACATTTTCCCATAGACACTGAATGGGCAAAACTGTTTGATACATCTGGCCCAAAATTCAGAGTGCAGATGGTACACCCGAAAATTTCCTCCTTGAATTTGACAGCATAGGTCCTGAGCTAGTGCAGTATGGACACTTGAACTTACCACAAGACTGCATGGGTATCCTCAAGGAGGCTAAGTTGGGGCCCACCCGCTCAGCTTCCACCTTCAAATGGAAGAGATTTTGTATCTGGTGTTCCTCTAAGAATCTGGACCCGACTACTTGCCAAGATGATGTGATTTTACCATACCTTCTATACTTAAGAAGGTTTTCCCTCCCATTAAGGGTTCTTGGCCTCCCTGGGAACTCAATATAGTGCTTTCTCGCCTTATGCGGGATCCCTTTGAACCCATCCACAAAGCTTCCCTATAGAATTTTAAGTGTAAACTTCTCTTTTGATAGTTTAACATCGGTTTGCCAGGTTAGTGATATACAAGTACTATTGTCTCATGAACCCTACACTGTCTTACAATCTAGCAAAGTGGTTATGAGAACTCACCAGAAATTCCTTCCTAAGGTAGTGTCGGATAGCCATGCAAACCAAACTATCTCATTGCCTACATTTTTTCAAAATCCTTCTACTCCAGCAGAAACATCTCTCTATTTGGATGTTAGGACGGTTCTGAAGTTTTATCTTGGCAAAACAAAAGATATCCGCCAAACGAACCAGTTTGTTTAATAACTGTGGTCCAATACAGACTAGTCTGGCTTCTTCCAAACAATCCATCTTTAGATGGATAGTGTCTTGCATTTTTCTATGTTATCAAAAGTCTAATAAGCCATTAATAGCTAAACCTAAAGCGTATTCTACTAGAAGTAAAGCAGCCACTGCTCTCCTGCTGCATAATGTTCCAATTCCGGAAATATGCAAGGAAGCTACTTGGAAAATAGGTACATGCATTAACTTAACACTATTGCCTAGATTCTGATGTTAGAGCGGATGCTCAAGTAGGGCAAGCCTCCCTCAGAAATATGTTTTCGAAACTATTTACACGATCCTCTGTCTTCTCCACCGCGATATCTGGGGATGGGCTTGCTACTCTGTTCAGTGCTAATGACTATACATGGAAATCCCCTACAAGAGAAGGAATAGTTTCTGACCTGTAACTCCTTTTTTTCGTAGGGGAATTTACATGATAAGTCATAAGCAACCCTCCCTGATGGAATGGACAGAGGTATCCTGGAACTTTTATATTTCCCATATTGCCTTTAAAAAGAACTGAAGCAACTGCCACCAGCTGAGAATGACTGGATTCTGGGGGTCTCTGAGTTCCTAAAGGCACAGCTTCTTTTTATAATGGCAACCTATGAGGCTACTCGGACGTGCTCGCCCTCATCGCTAACATTAAAGGGGTTTGTGAAGGAGATTTATACTGTTTACAAAACATCTTACATTTATAATTTTTTATGTAATGGCGTTTTTTAACTACATGATGAAGAATTTAGGCAATGTAGCCTAGTTATATAGGCTGCATTATATGTCTCTTTCTTAAGTGTCTTTGCAGACTTTCCTGAAGAAAGACAAAACCCCCCACTGCAAAAGACATATTAAAGAACTTCTCTGAGGTCCCAGTGCGTGGGCAGTACTATTAAGTGCTATGACTATACATGGAAATCCCCTACGAGAGAACAGGAGTTAAAGGTAAGTAACTCTTCCTTGTCTCTCAACTTATGAAAGCCCCATTCAGACCCATCCACAAAGAAGGCCTAAAGTTTCTGACATGGAAGTTCACATTACTGTTGCTCTTAATTCAGCTAGGAGAGCCAGTGAAATAAGGCTTTTACAACACAGAAGCCTTTTCTACGTTTCACTGATGTCTATGTGCGTCTCAGAAAATATCGAAGGTCCCATCTCAATTTTATCTCAACAAACCAATCATACTTTTACTTTTTCCCTAATCCGTCATCAGCTGAAAAGTCTCTCCATACTCTGGATAATAAATAATGTCTTAAATTGTATATACATAGTACTAAACAAATGAGGTAGACTGATGTTGTATGGACAATTTCAACAGGGTGCTTTAGTCACAAAAGCAACTATCGCAACATGGATTTCTGCTGCCATCCAGTTTTGCCAAACCACTTAGTCAAAGCAAGGACACATTCAACATGGGCAGTGTCCACTTTGGCTGCTCTGTTTGCAGGCATTCCATTGGAAATATTTATGTATAGATTCATATAATGTTGTATACTACGTGACTGTTTCATCATATATGGGGTAATTAAACTGGAGATATATCAAATGTATTAAGTTGCTACCCACCATCCTCAAAGGGTGCTTAGATTACTACAAGGTATACCCATAATAACTGCTTGATATTTTGATACAAGAATGTGACTCTATGAAAGATATAATACTGGAGAAGAAAATTAGTTACTCACCTGTAACTTCAGTTCTCCAGTATTTGATCTCTCATAGATTAACATGTGACCCTCCCCGGAGAGGCTCCCCTTATAGCTCGAGATGATGTTATTCCCACTTGTGCTTGAAAATCTGAGGGATTCAGCCTCTCTGGGGAGTATTCTACAGGGTGCTGTCACCTTATTGGTTATAGTTCAAGTTTGGTCCTTTTTTTAAAAAGGAAACAGATAAGCTATTAAAGTGTCTGTTCATTGCCATTATGACCTGTGCTAATGATACATATTGCTTTACTAAGGTACTCCCACTTCGACAAGATATTCATACTGGAGAACTGAAGTTACAGGTAAGTAACTAATTTTCTTTTTCTCATGCTTGTGTATCCTCACACAGATTTGCTCATTTTCGCTTCATTCAATTTTTCCTTACTTTGTCTCTATGCTTTAGCTTTCCCCTGAGCACAGCCTAGAATGCCTCCCAGAGCACATGTGCAGAGGAAGTTTACCAAGCGTTTAGCTGAAAATCTAATTGTATTTCCAATCTTCAAATATATAATAACTTGTCTCTTCCTTCATACAATTCCCTTCTCAGAAAGCAGTTGTGATTATTGTATCCCAAAATGTAAAAAAGTTCAGTTAGAAATTGAAGCTTGCCAAAGTATTTGGACGTTTCTAGAAATTTTGACTCAAATCATCGCCTTCACCGGATAATTTGTTGCGCAGTGTGAAAAATATTTTTTCTGCCTTCTGAATGTGATCTTCTTAGATGACTTTCATGAGGTATGTCATTGACATATGAGAGACCCGTCTGAGTTGTCTTGTGAGAACTCCATTCTTGGGAGGTGAACATGCCTAGGCCTTTTCTTAATAAACTAATTCTCAACAATTACGAACACAGTGTCTGGAGGTTGAATAGTGAGCTGTTTTTATTATCATTGTACTTGTAAGACTGTCTTCAAATAATACAGGGTCTTGAAGTCCTTATCCCTATCCCAGCTGTTGCAGTCACAGCCTGTATTAAAGTCACTGTCTTTAATGAAGGTTCTGTTGCACTTCTACTGATCCTGAGTTCCTTTGGATCTGTATAGTGGATTTTCCATAGAGAAAAGGTAAACACCTGGGTTCTCTCCACCTTCCAAATCCTGTTTTCCTCCTCCCAACCCCCACTTATTCGTGGTATTTGACCACCTTCTTTTGGGACCTTGAAAGAAGTGGTGCCTAGGTTTATAAATTGTGTACCTTTCTGTCAGTCGCCATCACTACTGAGAAAACACTGAGTTTATAGGCTTTTGTCCTTCCCCTGACTTATCATTGGCAGAATTTGTTTTCACCATTCCTTTCCCTTCCCTTCCCTTTTTGTTTGTTCACCCTCTTCCCATAAAAAGCCCCATCCCCTGCCTTTTCATAATTGAGCCATGGTATTTTTGGCTTGTGCTGGGGCCAACTGCCCTATGCTGCTGTCTCTCATCCCCCAGATAAGTGAAAATGTTTCCCTCCTTTCGGCTGAAAATTTGTTGCATCTCTCCCACAAACTGGGTACACTCCATATGAAGGGGTAGCATGTCCTTCCTTTAGTGACCTCTTGCCAGCCGATTAAGAATTACATTGCTAACCATGGTATTCACCATTCCTGGTGTTCTCATCTCAGGGTCTGCTTCTGAGGTAGCTCTAGAATTCCACCTCGGCACAAATACCCTTGAGGTAGTTCTGTGAGCATGAATGGAGAACTTGTAAACAAAATTAAAAAATGGCTGCTGTATCATATTTTTTACAGCCTAGTTAGGCACCTTTTACACTGTATGTTTGGTTTTCTAGCATGTTGTCTGGTAAGAGTTTTGTATAGTCCAGAACTAATATGTGGGCCAAGTTGGTTTAGAAGCCAGAAACATTGGGATGTTCATTGAAGAGTAACACTGAACGATCACCTAGTCTGTGATTTAAGAAGATAATGTGCCTGAACCAGTGGTTTGCCCTGCAAGTGAATAATATAAGGTTTGTCTTTTTATCCCAAACAAAGTGATTCCTTCAAAGCGCTGGAGATTGTTTCTTGCCCAGTCACTTCCATAGAAATCCTGGAGTGCTGTGGGCATCTCTGACGAACATGGTTTAGCTATGACTGCCTAACTCTAAATGCTTCTCTGACGAGGGCAGAGGACTGTCCTAAGATAGGTGTAACCAGAAAATAATTTTATGAACTTTTCTATGTCACCTATTTGGATGTAGGTTCGGTCTTATTAATGTAGTGAATGTAAATACTCATCAGATAATTCCACCATGACAAACTCAGTTGTCAATCTTTTCAGAAAGTAAATCTAAAAATAGGAGTGCATTCACCTATAGCTTACATTGTCTTTTTTTTTATTTATTTTTTTATCTGGTTCGTGATTGGTAGTTTCCCACATTACTAGTACACAGAAGAATACTTTTACATTTTGGGTTATGGGTTAACTGTGATGCAACTCCTGGTTAAGCAGCAATCACCATCCTTGGCAGGGTAAGGCACAAGCAAACCCCAAATGAACCTGTATTCAACCCCTTAGTATCTTGGCACAAAGCGGTCAGGCTTAGTTTGGAGGAAATGTATAAAATATTTGTGCACCACTTTAAACATTAACACTGTGAAAACACCACACTAAAAGGATCAACTCTGCGTTAGGAACTTTTAGCATAATTTTGTAAATGAAATAAGACCACAATGGCAAAAATCCAATCAGTAGAACAGGACTTATGATTTTTTAAAGACTATGGTGTGAAGCGGCAACCGCAGCTATCTGGTCACAATGGACCTGATCAGAGTCAAAAGTTCAGGCCAACCGCGATAGAGCGCGGGTCAGATACAATCTTACATTAGTCCCCCTGAAGTTTTACCTTCTGAAGTTTTGTACCAAGAGTCCCGTTTGCATTGGAGAGAGTTGCGAGGATCAAGGAAAGATTTGTGGGTGGCAGTCGGCATGGTGCAGAGAGCAGGCCGGGCATCACAGACGAGAAGGCTGGAGCTTCACGTTGGCAGGCCCCCATGAGCTTTCGATGCTGCTGTGCAAAGTGATGGGCTGGTGTTGCACTGGATTTGGGTGTGAGCGGTGTGTTCCTGGTATGAACTAGCCTGTTCACAGTCACAAATAGCCCAAAAGCTTGATTTCAAAAGCTTGTGAGCCATGTCACTTGGGGGGGGGGTCAGGAACTCACTGAAGACAGGTCCAGGAGCTTATGTGGTGACTTATGTCTCTGAGACTCAGATCAAGAGGCCAGGCTAGCTATTTGAGTCACTCTAGTGTCCTAGGTTCAAGATGAAGTTGCAGATCCAGTTCTTCCCCAGGCAAATGGACAGCAGGTCAGCACAGCAGGGCAGCAGTTCTGTTAGAGTAGTAGTCCAGCAGAGTGGCATTTCTTGTAGCAGCACAGCAGTGGTTCTTTCTGGCAGAGTGTCCACAGGTCCAGACGTTTACTGAAGAAGTGATGCCGGAGTTCTAGCATTTATACACAAATGTACATTTGAAGTGGGGAGATGTTTCTCAAGACATGCCTTTGAAGTGAAGAGATGACCTGCCTTTCTGGCTCTGGCTCCAGACTAACTACAGGGGGTATGGAGCCCTTCGTGTTGAGACAGGACACAGTCTATTCAAGTGTAAGTGGAGCTGGGCCCAGCTCCTCCCTCATATCATGCCAGTGATGGCCCATCCAATCACACTTAAGTTCTCATTATGTGTGGATGTCTAGGAGGAATACACAAAGCCCAACTGCTGACTACACCCAGTCATGTGACCAGAGACAGGAAGCAGGCACCAAATGGCTAAGGCAAGAAAATGCCAACTTTCTGAAAGTGAATGTACTATGCTAACAAGGGAACCATTGAAGTAAGATTAACCAAATCAGTAGAGTTGTATGTCCTTAGGTGGCATCATGAACCAATCAGGAAAAATCTATTTGTCAAACTACCAAATGTGTATCAATCACAATTGTTGGCAGTGGCCTCTCTGGAGAATGACCCCCAAACGTTTTGCCTCCCTCCTCTCCTTTTTCTGACCCAATTTTTTCTGGCTTTAGGACTCTGGGCACTTTACCACTTAACCAGTGCTAAAGTGCATGTGCTCTCTCCCTAAAAACATGGTAATTTTGGTCCATACCCATTTGGCACATTTGATGTACTTGTACGTCCCTATTAAAGTGCACTACATGTGCCCATGGCCTGTAAATTGAATGCTACTAGTGGGCCTGCAGCACTGGTTGTGCCACCCACATAAGTAGCCCCTTAACCATGTCTCAGTCCTGCCATTGCAAGGCCTATGTGTGCAGTTTCACTGCCACTTTCACTTGACATTTAAAAGTACTTGCCAAGCCTTAAACTCCCCTTTCTGTACATATGTCACCCCTAAGGCAGGCCCTAGGTAACTCAGAGGGCAGAGTGCTATGCAGGTAAAAGGCAGGATATATTCAGGTGTGTTTCATATGTCCTGGTAGTGGAAAACTCCTAAATTCATTTTCCACTACTTTGAGGCCTGCTCCGTTCATAGGATAGCGTTAGGGCTACCCTCCTATACTCTTTGAGTGGTAGATTCTGATCAGAAAGGGGTAACCAGGTCATATTTAGTATGGCCAGAATGGTAATAGAAAATCCTGCTTATTGGTGAGGTTGGATTTTATATTACTATTTTAGAAATGCCACTTTTAGAAAGTGAGCCTTTCTATGCACTCAAATCCATCTGTTCCTTACGGCCTGCATCCAATCCACGTCTGGGCTGGGCTGGTTGACAGCTGCCTTGTGCATTCCACCCAGACAACTAAAAACACAGGACACTCAGATTTGTCTGCATTCCTCTGCATGCTGAATGGGTTTTCCTGGGCTGGAAGGGTGGAAGGGCCTGACACTTACATTTCAAAGGCTAGTGGCCTGTTCTCACACAATTGACTGCCAAACCCCCTACTGGGACCCTGGCAGAAAGACATGTACTGAAAGGGGACCTTGTGCACTTCAGAACCACTCTTTGAAGTCTCCCCCACCTCGAAGGCATTTTGGGTATATAAACTGGGTCCCTGACCCAAACAAACCAAACCAGACACTTCAGGACCAGATCCTACGACCTGTCAAGAGGAACTGCCTGGCTGCCCAAAGGACTCACCTGGACTGCTTTGCTGTGAAGGACTGCTACCTTGCTGTTGCCCTTGCTGCCTTGTTGGCCTCTGACTTTGATGAGAAGTGCTCTCCAAAAGCTTGGTTTGAGCTTGCCTCCTTTTTCTGAGGGCCAAAACTCCTGTGCACAGAAAATTGACGCACAGCCTGCCAGAAACGACACACAGCCTGCCCTGCGACAAGAAAAAAGCTGCACAGCTGAACTAGAACGTTGCAGCCAGACTTCCTGAGTGAAGATCAACACATCGGCTGCGTTGCGACCAGAACTTCAATGCACAGCCCTACCGGATTGCTGAACAGCCGAGCTGGAACAACGCAACCCAACTACCTGAGTGAAGAATCAACGCAGCAGAAAATCCGGCACATCGCCTACTGGATCGATGCAATGCCTGTGACTTCGTCCCACATGCCCAGGATTTCCAGGCATTTCCGAGGCATTTCCCCTGGTCGTCAAAAGAGTACTGCATCGCAGTGAGGACCCAAGACTGCGCCTCGGAAATCTACGCAAAGCCCTTGCAACGTGAGAAGAATCAACGCATTGTCTGTGCCACGTCGGAAAATCCGATGCACACCTTCTTCTTTTCCACGCATCTCTTCCTCTGCGGTCTCCGTGGGTGTAATGTTGACGCAAACCAGGTACTTTGTACAAACAAGAGGCAACTGTTGAATTCTAAGATTTAAGACTCTTTAAACTTGCAAAAGTGATATCTCAACTTGTGCTTATTGAATATTTATCCTTTTGACCAGATAAATATCTTATATTTTTCTAAACCTGTGTGGTGTATTTTTGTGGTGTTTTCACTGTTATTGCATGGTTTACTGCACAAATACTATACACATTGCCTTCTACGTTAAGCCTGACTGCTCAGTACCAAGCTACCACAAGGTGGGCACAGGATAATTTGGATTGTGTGTGACTTACCCTGACTGGGATTGTGGTCCCTATTTTGACAAATGTGAATACCTTTGCCAACTAAAGACCCCATTTCTAACAAAAAGCGAAGACAGACATGTATTATTATTAAATCTTTTATCTAGGTTAACAAGGAAACATACAAATAAGGGTCCTCAATATTTAAACTCCTGGCATGGTCCATGGCAGTGGCCATATGATAATATACTTAAACTTCAATGTATACAAAATAAAGATCACCGTATCTAATCTACTCTGAAAGTCAATAAGACCAGTCCTTTAACTTAAATTAATTCAGAATTAAGAGGATGATACTACACAAATTAAAACAAAGATGGATGGAGTCTCAGTGTTCTGGTCTCTAATGTTCAGTGTACTCAAGACCATCTTCAGAACTGTGACATTGAAAAGAGATTTTCATTAGACCCTCTTATAATACTTGATATTTAAGCAATTCCAGTCCACTGACCTCTAGGAAAAACTAACAAGTTCAATAAACAAACGTGTGCAGTTGGGTGTAATTTAAACTCTCGTAATCGGTGTAATTTAAAGAAGGTACACACTTACCAAGCTCTTGTAACCACATTAACGGATGCAGAAAGTTACATGTGGAGCCGGCTGAGCCTACCTGGTTTGACAGCCATCACCTTGTAAAAAGGCTGTGCCTGAAGAAGAGCCAGAAAAATAAATCCACAATGATGGACATCTGTATTGCATAGACTGTGTGTGGGATGTGTGTAGTGTTTTACTCCATCACATATGTTGGGTATGTAATAATCTGAGTACATATCAGTTTAAGTGCTTTTGGAGTCAGGACGCAGAAGTTTGTCTGTCAATCAGATATAAGGAGACAAGTGTTTGTTGTAAATGTATGAGGAGTGTTTATGGTATATGATGTTGATTTGTAGAGCACACTATTAACCTGTAAGGATATCAATGCGCTTGAGCTGGTGTGTTGGTGTGTGGCGGCTACAGATTTATTTGAAGAGCCAGGGCTTCACCTTCTTGAGGAATTCAAGAGAAGGCAGGAGTGTGTGTTTTCAGTTTGTGTATATAGACTCTTGCGTGTGTTTTGTGTCTATCATTCCTCGTGGAGCATGCATATCTGTTATTTGTGATGTCACTCATGTAAAGTAAAACAATCCCAAACCGTTTTTTTTTTAATAATAAGGCTTTTTTTAAAAAAATTGGAAAAAAGTAAATGTTAGCAAACTTCTCATGTTAATAGATAATTTAACAATGCAATAAAAGCACGACCTACAGTTGGCAAACATTTTCAGAATTTTAAAAGTAATTCAGAAATGTGTTCTTGTAAAGCATGTACATGGAATTCAAAATGTCTAATGAGTCAGAAGTGCGTGTTTTTCAGGCATGGAGTAATCAGTGTTACCAGTTTCAATATTCTTTAGCCATGAGTGTCTGTATTATAGGAGTATGTGTGTCAGGATTCAGACAATTCTCTCTTTGAGGAGTTTGTAGAACCAGAAAAAATGAGGCAGGAGTGTGTGTTATCAGTGTATTATGCAGGTGTCTGTATAGCATGGACTGTGTATGTGTTGGGAGCTTGTATTCCATGGAATTTGTCTCAGTCAGGTACGTCACCCTTAGTGTATATAAAATCTGAAGTGTATGGGTTTTACCACTGTGTGTCTCAGAAGGCAGACATATCTTTTAAGAGTGTGTGGAGCCAAGACTGTGTGTCAAAACTGTAGAGTCAGGAGTGTATTTTGCTGCCTACACTCAGGAGTACTTTGAAGTGGATTTCCATGTGTGTTTGGCGTGTATATCAGTCTGTGGTTTTCTTGAGTCAGTAGCGTGTGCCTTTCTAGAGTGTGCAGAATCAGTCAGGAGTTAAGTGGTGAGTCTGGATTGAGTGGACTGTATTTGTGTATCACATAGTGTCAATTGGGCATTGTATAGCACTTGTATCTGTCAGATGTATCGGGTATCTAGGTCTGTACTTAGCAGAGGTGTGGAATTTAATAAAATATCTACTTGTCCATGGGCCAGGTTGCTTCACAAATCCACTTGTCCTGCAAAAAAATCAACTTGTCCCTTTGGTGCGACGTAGTGCACCGATAAATGATGGCAGCAATCTCATTTTATACGAGCTCTGATAATAGCCTTTCTGATTAAGCCAGGGCTCATACTATAGTAGGGTTTGAATTCTAGCAATTCCCACATTTTGTCAGCTTTCCATAGATCTACATATTGAGGTTGGAGGTAGCATTAAGCAAGAGTTCCAGGGTAGGAATGCGCTTTGGAGTCTGTGGAAACACACTGACCTGCATGTTCTCTAATCTTTTCCTGTACTGGGAAAGGTTTGAAATTTATTCCTGACAAGGGAAGAAATAAAACTTCTTCTACGGTTGGGGAAAATAGTGGTTGGAGGAAAAGTGAACTTGTAAACGCTCAATAGATTTTCGCATGAGCACAGTTATACATTAATATTTGCTTGTGCTAAAAATCAGTTCAAAAAGGTTTTCTAGAAGTAAAATTTCCTGGCCTCCTTCTGTAAATTATTGTGAATTCATGAAAGTTGTAAATCTGCACTAATGCAAGGGCATATATCATAGGTGCACTTTTGTGACTTCATTTAAGGATTGAGCCCCTAATTGGGTCTTGAATTAACCAAGAACCTTTTGTTTTTATTAAGCATTTTTCTCTCTATAAAGACTGTCTTCACTGTGAGTTGCAGCATTTTGCTTTTTCATAAGGAGCATATAAGCCCACAAAATAGTTTTGTTGAGTGCCAGAGACTACTATGGCAATGTTTGCTTTATGAGACCAAAAATAGGTGATGGCCTGGCAGTTCTAATAACAATATCATTTTATAAAAAAACACGTCAACACAAGCCACACACTTAAAAAAACAAAAGGCTGACCACCAAATGTCATACCTATTGGCTTTGCCAGTCATTGCTTATTTTCGTGTTCATGTGTCATGTTGAAACTGGTTGCACTAATTATTCCATTATGAATACTTTTTGGGAATATAAAGATGCTTCAACACATTTTAGTAGATGATGCTTCAAAGTAATGGTACCTACAATTTCACAGTAGTTTAGCATAAGTTTGTTTTCCTAGTTGCAATTTTTGTTAACATTTCATTTGAAGCAAAGACTCATCAATCCTGCTTTCAAGCTTCTGCAATTATTTGCATCTAATCAGAGAGCATTCTGGGAGCATTATACGTAACCTCATATTGCTACACTTTGCAAATGTCCGTACACATTTTTATACTAAGACCACGTCAGCAGTGCAGTCTGAGCTCGCATTTCCTTAGAGCACTCACCCTAATAATAAAGGCTTTGCATTAATGATCCATAAATACAAGTTCGAACAGCATTAACATATGGACACAAAGATTATCTTAAGTGCAGACAATGCCTTTTTCCTGATCCATAATTCAGTACTGTAAACTGGCAGCTAAAGGGTTTGTGCTGCAGGGGGTTGTGCCTGCTTGTCCCAAGGATACAATAAGCATGAAAACTTGTTGCTCTTGACCCCAAATAATATGTCCTGGGAGTCAGGCTGTAGGAATTCCTCACCCCTGATCTAGAATCAGGAGTGTGTGTGTTTTGTTTGTGTCTTACAGACACCTGCATCACATGGAGTACATTTACCAGGCATGTGTATAAAGTACATTGGCTTTGTAGCTTCAGCATATACTGTGCTGCTGTAAACTCAATCTACACTTGCAAATGTGTGAAGTGTTCACATTTCAGCACTCCTCACAAAGTTTTTGAACTTTAACAGAAAAAGCTATTTCCAAACATCAATGACTATATCTGTCTGTTGATGTGCATTATACTATTTTTGTCTAAGAGTTGAGAAGTGCTTTGTGAACAGAAAAATATAAAACAGGGCCATTTTGTAATGTCATACATATTCCCATATAAATTCCCATAGTGGAAAATATATATATGATTTCAGACGTATAACAGGATACATAGAATGTGGTGCTGTAAACAGTATGTGACTACATTATCCGGTTTGTATAAGTATTTCATACTGTTGTCCTGCATGAGAAAACATATGAAAATATAAGTGATTTATCTGTTACATTTGTCAAATTGGGATTGTTTTTACAGCACATTTTTATCTGGTCGATCGTTTTCTCTTTGTAAGTTAAGATGATTAACAAATTACAAAATGGCTCTGTTTTGTATTTTTCTGTTCACAAAGCATTAACAACTTCTATGTTTTCATGTCCTGGTTAAAAGTGATTTTTCCGCCATGGTGGTCATGTGATCGAGGTCCTCTGAGGTCGAAATGCGTTGTGTGTTTTGCTGCGATAACCGTGTGTGGTTTCATCAAGATCTGAGTGAGAAGTACACTTTTTTTCTTTTGTAATGGCTATCATACCGATATCCTCCATTGGCTAACCACCCCACCCCTGTGCTGCCGGTTCTGCAGGAGTGCATTTATATATATATATATATATATATATATATATAATATTTTTTTTTTTTTTTTTTTTTTTTTTTTTTTTTTTTCACCCCACCGAAAAGAAATAAAGTTTACAGGGATGTTATAGTTAGGTTCTGAATTTACTCGTACAAAACCATTAGAAATTCAGCAGTTCAGTAAGAGTTCTTTCTGGTAACTATAATTTGCGTCCCTGTCATGCACAGGTTTTTCTTCAAAAATGTGACTGTTAATGTTTCCTTTATAGTTTTAAGGATGTTAAAAAATTTCTCATGACTGCTGTAATATCTGGGGTAATTCGCAGTGCTTGGCAAGGGCGCAAGTTATAGTTACCTTAAGGCGCGAGTTAGTTACTTGAAAGAACTTGTACAAAACCAAAGAAATTCAGCAGTTATAGTTAAAGTAAATTCACAACCTAACTATAATGTCCCTCTAACCTTTTGTTTTTTTCAGTGAATTTCTACGTTTTTTTAAAGCATATTTTTAATTACTATATGTTAATCCAACCACCACCTCACTTGGCCTTCGGCCAGGCCCTGCAACCAACCCGTGTAATAACATAACCCCGCATGGCCCTTTCTCCCCAGGCCAATCTCAGCCTTGGGGACCCCATCTCCTGGAGTCCAGCCTATAGAATAAATTTTTTGGGGGGTGGGTGCCTGCATGGCCCCACTCCCCAGGTCGATCTTGGCCCCAGGGCCCCCATCCACCCGGGACGTGGCCTAATTATTTATTTTGAGGGGGGCACAAAGGGTGACCCCCTCCTCAGGCTGATCTCAACCCAGGAACTCCATCCCCCTGGGCACCGCCTAGTTAGAATTTTATGGGGAGGGAGGCTGCGTGGCCCCCTTCCCCATGGCCAAGGTTAGCCCTGAGGACACCATCTACCGGCGATGTGTTCTGGGTGCCCTGGATGTTGCAGACCGTGGGGGGAGCCTGAAGTCCCCCATGGTCCTAGCTGGCTCCCCACCTCCTGTAGGAGGCAGCATTCCTGTCACAGAGCTAAAGCAGCTCCCTCCCTCTGAGAACAATATTTCCTCTGTCTCCCTGCCTGCATTTCCTCAAGCAGGGAGATAGAGGAAACCTCTTCTTCCAGTGAGGGAGAGCTGTTTGACAGCTCTCCCTTGATGCAAGCATTGTGTTAGTTGTGGCTTGGCAGCAGCAGTCAAAGCTGCAGCCAAGCCAGGGCAAACAGCTGTGTCTGGGGGGGTGAGCAGCCCAGGACATAGCAGGAGCCGGCCTCAAGGAGGGCCACGTGGCCCCCCTCCAACTAAAATAGCCCAGCGGGTCCTCTTCTTCTTTTAACATTTGCCCCGCGAAGGACCCCAGGGCTGCATGGCCCCCCGCACATATTTTGAGAAATTTCCCCGGGCTGCAAGGGGGCTGAGCGCCCCCTGCATACAATTTGAGCAATGCCCCGGGGAGATGGCCGTCCCAGGGGCTGCGGGGGCTGAGCAGCCCCTCTGGGTTGTATTGATTTAAAACCCCAGAGAGATGGTGGTCCCTGGGGCTGCCAGGAGTCTTCCCCCCCCACCCCCACAATTACAATTGTTTGAAGACCTAGTGAGATGTTGGTCCCCCGGGGCTGTGGGGGGCCAGATTCCATTTATTCACAGAGCAGCACTTCCAACACCACTACGCGTTTCACCATTTCGTCTTCCTCAGGTGATTTTAATGGTTCTCATTTATCTGCCTTAAATAGACATGGGGGAAATGTTCAAACACAGGTTCTGCTAATGAATTAACTCTGTGAATGTTGTCTTTATTAATGGAAGTACAAGTATAAAAGCACTGAGCATAAACTACACAGAGACTGCTATGACCTCTCATAGTATGTTTACTTGTGAAATGAGCAGAACGCAAATATTGATTAGTAACTTTTAAAGAGGGACTCTGAAAGTGGCACTTTTGAACTATAACTCCTAGAATGCCCCTGTGTCTGTATAAGGCAGGTAAATGAGAACCATGTGTGCCTGCAATCTAAAACCACCTGAGGAAGATGAAATGTTGAAAACTCGTAGTAGTGTTTCAAGTGCTGCTCTGTGAACAAATGGAATCTGCTAATCTTTACCTCTGGGAGTTCAACAATAATTGTTTGCTTATTTTTCGAGGGTCCTGGTCTCAACCCTATGCTGGCACCGGTAGTCAGAGCGCACCGCTTTTCAGACCAATTGTTTTGCAGATATATATATATATATATATCTCAATCAAAGCAATTTCCTCAATCCAGGAAAAGGAAACCGGACACCATGGCAGTGCAATCTTATTTTATTGACGCGTTTCGGCCGTAGCCTTGGTCACAATACCATTCCAATTCATTCTAATCTCATATATACACAAATATAAAGGGTGCCTGCATGGCCCCACTCCCCAGGCCAAGAATCCGTCTCGGCGTTTCACCAGGACAGAGTTCGTTCGTTTGGATTTATTTACAAATGCCGAGGCGGCTGTACGCGTAAGGAATCCGCTGTATTTAAATTTAAATCGTGAGCATTATTCAGCAAGTGTAAACCTGCTTCCCCGCGCTGCTGTAACAGCATTTCTGTACGCTTAAGGAATCCGCCGTATTTAAGCGGAAATCGTGAGTATTATTCAGCAAGTGCAAACCTGCTTTCCACGCTGGTGTAACAGCATTTATGTGCAGCTACGTTCTGGTGAGTTGAAAGGAAGACTGTGGCGCGTAGTACGGAAGCGTGGTAGTTAACCAAGACGGGGGCCTCGTTTGCGGTGCAATAGGAGAAATAGCAAATCGTCTGCACTGCCGAAGGAAGTCTTCCTACAAGGGCGAAGGAATTTGAACACAATACGGAGGCTCTGTATACTAGAAGGAGAACTTTCTGGTGATTATTAGCCCGAATTGAAGGTGCGTGTGGGGGTTCATTAACATTACCGGTCCCATGTAGAAGAAGCAAAACGGCAATGTGAACTCTAAAAGGGCTTCTCTACAACTGAGAACTTTGGTTATATTGTTAATTAACGCTGAGCCACAAGCACATTTGTGGGGACTCTCTCTTCTATTTTTCTAATTTTCTATTTTTCATTTTTCATTTTCTATTGAACACTTGCTCTTCAGGGAGTAACTGAGATGACCTTCATAGAAGGTGAAATTCGAATTAAGCAGTTCAAAAACACATCTCCCTTGGTTTATTTGCTCTTTTAGTGATTCAAATACGCTGTTACAGTTGAGAGTGAGTAAGACGTATAGTCAATTTTGATTTTTTGCGTCTTTACTCACCTTGGCAAGCATCTTATAAAATTGTTGGGACATTAGCAATAGGACATGGCGTCTGCCTTGGAGGTACGGAGAAAGGAGAAGTCTAATAAACTCTTTTTTCCACTGTTAGCAATGAGAATACAATTAGTAATGATAATGGAAGTATCAATCTAGGTATGAAAACACAGTTATTATGTGAGAAGCTGGAAAGATTACATATAAAAGAACTTTCCAAATGGTGGGAAGCAGAATCTCTACAAAGATGCTGTGATGTTGAGAGAGTTCCAAGGGGTCTCAGGATTTTTACTATACCTACTTATGTTGAACCAGATCCCACAATGTTAGAAGAGTGGGCAAGTAATTCAAATTGTTGCTCACTGCATATGATGAAAATCTTGATACAATATGCTATTAAAGACAGAGAGAAAATTTTGGATGAGATTGGAAAATTAACAGCAGAATTAGTAGCCACAGCATCAAAAGAAACATATGAAGATTTTATGAAGAAATTGGAGATCAGACTGGTGAAATTAGAAGAAGAGATCACCATGAAGAAACAACGTAAATTTATAAGAGACTTTAAAGATTACAACTCAGGAAGAATTTTGAGTTTCATCGCAAATTTGATCACATCTATAATGAAGATTTTAATTCGCAGAGAGGAGTGCAAGAGAGACATAAAGTTTTGGTTTTGCATGATACTAGTGAGAGTGATGTCTCGGAGAGCAATTTGTCAGATGTGCCTGAAACTACGCTGTCTACCACTAATCAAGGAGGACAATATTTGGACAAATCTAATTTTTTTTAAAAAACATTTCAAGTGCTACACAAAGGCAGGACAGAACAACGAGGTTTTTAGCCCTCCCAAAGAGGAAGGGGGAGAGGAATGAGAGGAAGAGGGAGAGGAACAGACAAGCAAAGGCGAGAAGCAAGAAAAGAAGAATAAAAGCCAATGGGAATGATAACCAGAGCCAAAAAGACAACATCATGAATGTAGTAAACTTGTCTAAAAGGGTGCTAACTGATACCAAGCACAAACTTCTCTCTTTCTGTCCTTCAAGTAATTTTGATTACACTCAGACAAGAATAGATTTATTCAAATTTGTGTGGAAACTAAAACTAAAAAAACGGTTCAGTAATACAATTCGATCAAGTAAGCCTGAGAGTACTTTTAAACTCAGCAATTTATGTATTAGTGATGTTGAAATCTTACATACCCTGGCAGATTTAGATGAAGATACAGCAGCTCATCAAGATCCTTTGATTAACCTTGATATTTTGGGGGTGGAAGTAGATAGATCATGTTCTGGTCCATTTAAAGCAAAATCTCGATTTTTACCCACAATCCAATGTGATTCCATAGAAGTATTTGAAAAAGATGTCATTAAACAATTGAGACAGTTGAAGGGTAAACAGGATGGTAGTACAAAGAATAATTTGAATAGAGCAGAGTTTCGAGTACTGAAGGAATTGAAAATGGATAACGACATTGTCATCAGACAGTCTGACAAAGGAGGCAATGTCGTTATCATGGATAAGAACTGGTATATCAAGGAAGGTTTAAGGCAATTGGGGGATCCCAATTGCTATGTTAGATCCAACTATGAGTTAGTAAGACAGTCTGACAATACCTTTAGAGATATGTTACAAAATTGGAGAGAGCAAGTGCTCCTGGAATGGGATGAATATTGTTTCCTTTTATGTGAACATCCCAAAATTCTGGTTCTTGACCTGTTGCCTAAGCTGCATAAGGATGAGAATAATCCTCCTGGAAGACCAATTGTGTCAGCTTTAGGGTCTTTATTGGAGAACACGTCTAAATATATTGACTTTTTCATTCGTACTTTTGTGGAGGGGTTACTCTCCTATATAAAAGATACAACACATTTCCTTAAGATCATAGATGGAATACATTGGGAACAAGATTTTTTATTAGACACTAGATGTGGCCAGCTTTTATGCGTGTATTAAACATGATGCAGGTTTGGCCGCTACAAAACATTACATGAGAGCGAGACCAATCTCCTATCTGTTACATACTGAGATGATATTAGATATGATCGATTTTTGTTGGAAGAATAATTTTTTTTTTTTTACAGTAATGTTTACAGACAACTACAAGGGACAGTGATGGGCACCTGTTTCGCCCCCAGCTACGCAAATTTATTCATGGGCTGGTGGGAGGAGCAGATGTTCATCCGTTTGCCCGACTTTGAGAAACATGTAGTCCTATGGTGTAGGTATATTGATGACGTATTTGTCATCTGGAGGGGTGATAAGATCTCAGCAGACAATTTTATATCGAAGTTGAATGTGAACAATTGTAATTTGGTTTTCAGTGGAGCAGTTAGCAATACTGGCTTTGAATTTTTGCATGTGAAGATCTTTGTAGAGGAAGAGGGACTTACCACAAAGCTATATAGGAAAAAAACAGCAGGGAACAGTCTCCTCAGTGCACAGAGTGCACACCCGAGCAGTCTCATACGCAGTATCTCATATGGAGAACCTCTACGGGCAAAACATATATGTAGTACTGCGCAAGATTATGAGCAGGGACAGAAAAGTATGTGTAAAAGATTTAAAGAATGAGGGTATAGTGAACAGCTGGTTGCTCAAGCTATAGATAAAGTTAGTCTAATCACAAGAGAAAGTCTGCTGTTCGACACCCGCAATAGTAAATCCATGGATGATGAGAATATAAGATTTTATGACAAGACCGGAGGCTCCTATTATGCGTTTCTTTTCTTACTTTAATAAATAGCAGCAGTCAAGAAACATACTACAATTCCCAGAAGGCAAAGGAACAACAGCCAATGGGAATAGAAATGTAGTTCAAACAATGTACACCAATCACCGTATGCAGAGGTATTGTGACATCACTTGACTGCGAACAGCCCTCTTTTCTTGCTGCTCGCAGTCAAGCTAAGTACCATTTTATCTTGTCTCCATGTGTACAAAATTTATTTCATTGTTGTTTACGGTTTAAGATATATTTCAATCGATATTTTTGCACTCGCGCTTCGCTTACGCGTTGTTTCTTGTATTGACATTCCTAGTCGGCATGTTGCCACATTCTTATTAGCGCCCCTCGCGCTTCCCCCAACCGCCACCGCATTTCTAATGCGCACGTCGGCGCGCGTTCTCTACATTCCATCGGGTTTCCTCAGCGTTATTTATTTCACACGCTGAGGAAACCCGGCGCCACTGACTCCGCGCGTCTACTCGCCGAGGAATTCCGGCGGCCCGACAACAGCGCGTCTACTCGCCGGAGCCTTCTGCCATTCATAGACATTTTCTCCCTCAATTAGTGTTAACATTATTTTACTTTTATTATCGACTAAAACCTACCTCTTGCTTTTACAGCAGCCCCAGTCCTCTCCCTCTTCCTGTGTTCCCTTGTGACAGGAAAAGCAACGCCTACAGGCGGAGCTTGGTAATTTCACTGCTTATTAACCCTTTCTTCCCCTGTTTCCTGTAAGCTTTATAATGGAGTCGGATAACTCTCCTTCTTTGGAGGTTGACGATGTGAGGCATGAATTGTCTGCCTTCATAAAATCTTCGGTCCAACAGGCAGTTTCTACCTCCATGCAAAAAAAATTCCAAAAATTTAGAACTGTCTTTTTCTGATATGTTATCTAGGTCCATGTCGGTCCAGGCTGCGGGGGAATGCAGTCAGCGCCTTTCTCCCATAAAAAATCCCAAAAAATCTAAAAAAGTGGCGCAAAAGAAAAGTGAGTCTTCCTCACATGTGGTAGAGGACGCGGTTCCTCATAAGGCTCCCTCCAAGGAGTATAAACATATGGACATTGGGAAATCAACATCAAAAGTTAATTTAAAACATAAATCCAAGCAAAAGAACGTTATTGCTCCTCTAATAATTTCGTCTATCCCTGATTCAGATGACGAACTTTCAGAACCGGATTCCGACTCCGTTGTGTCCTCTTCTGGTGATGATGGTTCATTTTCCCCCCCACCTTCCAAGAAATCCAAACCATCTGTCCTTAAATCTTCCAATATCCTAGACCCTGAAGGTTTCCCGATGTTTGACCCTTCCAATATCCTTCACCCCAACTCTACGGAATGGGTTCCCGCTGATCATGTTGCCCAATATGTCTCAGCTAAAATTAACTGCCCTCTGGACAAACAAACTAGGGCAAAACTAAAATCTGAGTGTCCTCGTCCCTCACTCTCTGGTAATATCTCACTTACTCCCTCCATTGATCAACACCTTTTGACCTTTTTCACAAAATTGGGCAAGGATCCACGCAAAGGAGTTGACAAAGCGTGGGCCTCTTGCCAGGACAAGTTACTTGACATCATGGGTCCTCTAACTCAAATTTTTGATATTGCTGAAGCGGCTAGAATCGATGGCTATTTCATCGATCCCGAAGAGCTTACCTTGTGGGTTCAGCGGTCCTTTTGTTTATTAGGAAACGCAAATTCTGCGCTTACACACGAACGACGCAAAGGTCTTCTACTAAAACTTGACCCTAAACTGGTCAATCTGGCAACCATTCAACCTCATGCTTGCACAGACGGTGCTTTATTTGGTGAGTCTTTTATCAAAGACTTAAGCAAGTATGTCTGAACATTCACGTCACTGGATAAAGCCCAGCAATCTCTAAAAAAGGTGTTTGCCCAGCGGGTTTTTGCACGGGCTGGCAGAGGCAGGAACCGCTTTGCCGGCCGTTCGTTCTACTATCAAGGTTCCAGAGGCTACCACAACACGCCCTACCAAGAATACAGGCAGCAATTTTACCCCCAACGATCAAGAGGTTTCCGTTCCAGACGCTTCAGGAACTCGAGAGCCTCCCCTCAGCCAAGTAAGTCTTATTCCTTCTTCTATACCTGTAGGAGGACGTCTCCGTTTTTTCCTACCAAAGTGGTTAGAAATTACAGCAGATCCTTGCATTCTACACACTGTTCAAGGTTACGCCATAGAACTTTATGCAACTCCTATTCAGACCCAGTTACCCCCTCTTCCTCGTTTTTCCACAGAGATGGCTTCCCTCATTACTTCAGAAGTTCAATCCCTATTGCAAAAACAAGCCATTGCTATTACCCTTCCCGATCCTACGGGCTTCACAAGTTCAATTTTCCTAGTTCTCAAGAAAAACAAGAAAATGCTACCTGTAATAAACCTAAAGGGTTTCAATCACTTTGTAGTTTATCACCATTTCAAGATGGAAACCATACTCCATGTCAGGGATACTCTTCTTCAACCGGATTGGATGGTGCGATTGGACCTACAGGACGCGTATCTGGTGGTTCCAATCAACCCACATTTCAGGAAATTTCTTCAATTCCAATGGTCAGACCAGTATTTTCATTTTACCTCTCTACCCTTCGGTCTCTCTTCTGCCCCATGGTGTTTCACCAAAATCATGAAACCGGTGGTAGCCTTTCTCAGAGCCCAGGGTGTCCGTCTCATTGTTTACCTCGACGATATCCTAATAATGAGCCAGTCGCCCCAATCCCTTTTGTCTCACCCATTCCTTACTTGCTCACTCCTTTCAGACTTGGGTTTCATCATAAACAGGGAAAAATCCATTCTGATCCCTTCTCAAATTATAGAATTCTTAGGTTTCCAAATAAACTCAATCTCCGCCTCTCTTTTGCTCCCATCTGCAAAGATCAAGACAATAAAATCAGAAATACTTCAAGTTCTACGCAGCTCTCAGATATCTCTCAGAACACTAGCTTGAATTGTAGGTCTCCTCTCCTCCTCCATCCAAGCTATTTTTCCGGGTCCCCTTCATTACAGAGCTCTTCAAAGGCTAAAAATGTGTCACTTAAGAAAAGGACTCTCGTACGCAGATATCATTCCATTAGACGACGAATCGCGCATGGAACTTCAATGGTGGACAGACCATTTAGAGGCCTGGAACGGAAGGACTATCTTTGCATCAGCCCCAGATCTAGTATTAGAATCAGATGCAAGCCGTTCCGGCTGGGGGGCCCGGTGTGGACCAATCTCGACTGGAGGCACATGGTCGTCAGAGGAGTCCAAAATGCATATAAACTGTTTAGAGATGCTTGCCGGCTCCTTTGCAATCAGAAGCCTTGCAAAAAAACGAGTTTGTTGCGCCATTCTCCTCAGAATGGACAACATCTCTGCAGTACGTTATATAAATCATCTGGGGGGCACAAGATCCAAACCCCTGGCGGAATTAGCCAAGGGATTTTGGGAATTTTGCCTTTCAAACCACATTTCGGTTCATGCAGAATACCTTCCAGGGTCTCAGAACTTAGTAGCAGATTGGCATTCCCGTCACCTTCGGGACTCAAGCGACTGGAGACTGCACTCTTCAATTTTCCACATCATTCTCAACAAATGGGGCCCGTTACAAATCGATCTTTTTGCCTCTCGCCTCAATGCCCACCTTCCTCAGTTTTACAGTTGGCGTCCAGATCCATTAGCCTTGGCATCAGATGCTTTTTTACAGGACTGGTCCATCTCCCTCAATTACGCCTTTCCCCCTTTCATTATGATCAACAGGGTCCTAGCTCATGTCAGACGTCAACAAGCCTCTTTAATTCTAATCGCCCCCTATTGGCAATCTCAAACCTGGTTCCCAGCCCTTCTGGAGCTTTCAACAGATTTCCCGATTTTAATTCCTTCCTTCCCGGATCTACTCCTGGATCCTCTAGGCCAACCACATCCTCTCATATTGAACAATCTACTTACCCTGTCAGCATGGAAAATTTTGGGCAATCTCAATCTTTCCCGAGCATTTCGACAGAGGCTTCCCAATACATTTCCCGGTCCTGGGCCCCGGGCACAAAAAAGGCTTATACATCAGCCTGGTCTATTTGGCACAGCTGGTGTCTGGGAAAACACATCGATCCCTTTTCAGCGGATTTAATTTATATCATCAACTTTCTAGCAGCCGAAGCCAGTAAAGGTAAAGCTTTTCGCACAATCAACCTATATCGTTCAGCGATTTCTGCAAACCATGTACCGATCAATGGTAAACCAGTGGGAGAGCACCCATTACTGTGCCGTTTATTAAAGGGAGTAAAATTTTCTAATCCTCCTTTACCTAGATACAGTCATGTATGGGATGTTAACATTGTTTTAAAGTTCATTCTCTCATGGCCTGAGAATTCCATACTTTCATTGAAGATGTTATCAGCTAAATTGACTATGTTACTGTGTTTAGTGTCTATAAAACGTATCTCAGATGTTAAAGCTCTAGATATTTCTAATAGACAGTTTACACCTACGGGGGTGTTGTTTAAGGTGTTTCGTAGAACCAAGACCAATTTAACTTCCGTTTTTATCCATATTTTCCTCTTCATCCTAAATTATGTGTTGCACAATGTTTAAAAGCCTATGAACTAAAGACTGCAGATTTAAGATCCTCTTCTCAGTCCCAAATATTGATTTCATTCAGAAAACCCCACTCTCCTGTTTCGGCAGCTACCCTAGCCAGGTGGGTTAAATGGTTAATGTCATTGGCGGGCATAGATACTTCTGTGTTCGGAGCACATTCTTCCAGAGGAGCTATGGCTTCCCGGTTAGAAGATATTCTTAAATCTGCAGATTGGTCTAATGACATTGTTTTTCGAGTGTTTTACTGTAAACCTATTAATAATGTGTCTCTGGATGTAATTAATTTGCTTTAAACTCGCATAATAGGAGCCTCCGGTCTTGTCATAAAATCTAGATTTTCCTAGTCTCATGACGGAAAGTCTTAATTTTATTAAAGACACGGAGGCGAGTATTATCCCTCCTCTTCCAGTAACTTCGTTGTTTATTTTTTCCCTCCCTTCTTTTAGCACCGCTGGCCATCACTCAAGCTTCCACCTAAATCTCGCACCTCAGCTTGGTTGTCTACTCTTCAACCTGCTCTTTCCAGGGCAGCTACTTTCCAGAACCCGTCTCGACTACCTTCGATTTTGAACTTTTGTTCCGATGTGTTGTCTTTTATTATGGCAATCCTTATTCTGTTCTCTATTGTTCCATTGTTTAACTTTCATTGATTCTCTCGCAAGAAAAGAGGGCTGTTCGCAGTCAAGTGATGTCACAATACCTCTGCATACGGTGATTGGTGTACATTGTTTGAACTACATTTCTATTCCCATTGGCGGCTGTTCCTTTGCCTTCTGGGAATTGTAGTATGTTTCTTGACTGCTGCTATTTATTAAAGTAAGAAAAGAAACGCATAATACTCGCCTCCGTGTCTTTAATAAAATAAAGACTTTCCGTCATGAGACTAGGAAAATCTAGATTTATTACCACTTTTTCCAAACAATCAAACAAAGTTCGATCTATATTATGCAAAAGTTGGCATATTCTTCATACAGATTCTGTGCTGGCACAATATGTACATGAGACACCGCAAATTACATTTAGGAAGAGCAAGTCCTTGCAAGATAATCTGAGCCATAATATGATTACATCAAATGTTTTTGAAAGTGGGAACAACAGTACAGGCTTTGTATGTTGCCTGAATTGCAAAGCCTGTGGTAAAAGTGAAAACTGCAATACCCTTATGATAGGGGATAGATATTTCAAGATCAGAGGTCTTTTTAACTGTAACACTGATTATTGTGTATATTGCCTAGTCTGCCCATGTGGTAAATTGTATGTTGGCAGCACAATCCACAGAGCAAAAAAGAGGGTTCTTGAACATATGAGCGCCATCAGACATAATGATCGGAAGTACCCGGTGGTGAGACACTTTCATACTATGCATAATGGAGATGAGAAAAAGCTAAAATTCTTAGTGATTGATCAGGTAAAAAAGGATCCACGCGGTGGTGACAGAGTTGTAAAATTGAGGATTTTAGAGTCAAAATACATTATTGATTTTGAAACTCTTGCTCAACAAGGATTAAACTTGAGTGAGGAACTAGCTGTACATTTGAGAGAATAAGATGAGTTTAAATCATGTTCCAGCTTGATACGACTTCAAATTATTAAGTGTATATACGTTTATATATGTATCTCATTGTGGGACGGTAGGGTTAGTAATTAATATGAGTTTTATATTTTTTTTGCAAGTATTTATAGCACTGGTGTTTTAGGATATAATTGACCTATTTGTATACCTATTTATTCTTAGATTTATTTATGTATTTATATATTTATATATTCATATATATTTATTCATGTGTCGATATTTATAAGCAATTTGGACAGTATATCAATAGTAGATTGCCGGGACATGATGATGAAATAATGGAATAATATAATGAAGAAATGGATAGGATAGATATATATGGGTCGATATTTAGTAAGTTTTAGGGCTACAATATCTTGGAAAACTTTTACACTTTGACATTTTTACACTTTTGGATTTGTTTTCATTGTTGAAATTTTTTTGTATGAGTAGACGTCTAGTGATCCAATTAGAAGACATTTTTTTCAGGGGACAATCTGAAAAGCAGGCACAGTGGATGAGTTGTCAGCTTATAAAAAAGAATTAAGGTAACTAGGATTTTTTCAATTTAAGATTTAGAAATATTGAAAGTACAGTATCGCAGTTGGACTCTATAAAAATGAATAATTTTAATCAATAACTTGGTATGAGTGCAGTGGTATAATATTTCATGATGATATGTTGAAAATAATACGCTATCTCCAATTGGTTTGCTATGTGGAAAGCTACACTCTAAAATGGCTGCCGTATTAGTCTGTCCTGGGGAATCTGTTTTCGAAATTGGTCCTTTGTCCATGTTCTTTATACTTGTGTGTATATATGAGATAAGAATGAATTGGAATGGTTTTGTGAACAAGGTTACGGCCGAAACGAGTCAATAAAATAAGATTGCACTGCCATGGTGTCCGGTTTCCTTTTCCTCGATTGAGGAAATTGCTTTGATTGAGATTATTTGGGTTCCTGGGACCCGCACCGGACCGCTCAAGAATCCGCCTCGGCGTTTCACCAGGACAGTGTTCGTTTGTTTGGATATATATGTATATATATAATAATATGTTTGTTTAGCAGACATTAATCATTCAGTGTCATAATAATGGATTTTCATACACTGACTTCTAGAGCCAACCCATTCCAAGTATCCAAGTATTTTTGCTTATTCACTTGAACTGTGTGTGACGTGTCTAGGAATAATACAATGTTTAAGCTTTATCTGCAAATAGCTGTAGGAAAGTACCATCTTTCTTGGCATGTTACACCCATTTTTACGTGTATGTCAGTATGTTTTTGCCTGTCTCACTGGGATCCTGCTAGTCAGGACCCCAGTGCTCATAGTTTGTGGCCTAATGTGCGTGTTGTTAGTAGTGCTTAACTGTCACTGAGGCTCTGCTAACCAGAACCTCAGTGCTTATGCTCTGCGCTTCTAAATGTGTCACCATAGGCTAGTGAGTTTATTTACCAATTCCATTTGGCATACTGGACCCCCCTTATAAGTCCCTAGTATATGGTATCTAGGTACCCAGGGCATTGGGGTTCCAGGAGATCATTATGGGCTGCAGCATTTCCTTTGCCACCCATAAGGAACTCAGACAAACCCTTTCACAGGACTGCCACTGCAGCCTGCGTGAAATAGTGCACACACTATTTCACAGCCATTTTCACTGCACTTAAGTAACTTAAAAGTCACCTATATATCCAGCCTTCTTTTACTGATGGCTAGGTGCAAAGTTACTAAGTGTGAGGGCACCCTTTCACTAGCAAAGGTGCCCCCCACGCTGTCCACGACCAAATCCCTGGACTTCATGAGTGCGGGGATACCATTACACGCCAGCAGTACATATAGGTCGAAACCTATATGTAGCTTCACAATGGTAACTCCAAATATGGCCATGTAAGGTATCTAAGATCATTGAATTGTCCCCCATTCCAAATCTGGTATTGGGGAGCCAATTCCATGCATCCCGGGGGCTCCACCATGGACCCCCAGAACTGCCAAACCAGCTCTCTGAGGCTTGCACTGCAGCTACAGCTGCTGCCACCTCACAGACCGGGTTCTGCCCTCCTGGGGTCTGAGCAGCTCAGTCCAAGGAAGGCAGACCAAAGCATTAACTTTGGGAGGAGGGTGTTACTCCCTCTCCCTTTGAAAATAGGTGTTACAGGCTTGGGAGGGGTAGACTCCCAGAGCCTCTGGAAATGCTTTGAAGGGCACAGATGGTGCCGTCCTTACATAAAGCAGTCTACACCGGTTCAGGTACCTCCAGGCCCTGCTCTGGCGCGAAACTGGACAAGTAAAAGGGGAGTGACAACTCCCGTATCCATCACCACCCCAGGGGTGGTGCCCAGAGCTCATCTGGTGTGTCCCAGACTTCAGCCATCTTGTTTTCCAAGGTGTGGGGACACTCTGGAGGTCTGAGTGGCCAGTTCCAGCAGGTGACGTCAGAGACCCCCCCCCTGATAGGTCCATACCTAATAAGGTAGCCAATACCCCTCTCAGGGCTACTTAGGGTCTCTTCTGTGGGTTTCTCTTTAGATTCTGCTTGCAAGTTTCCATCAGGAATCCTCTGCAACCACTCCTTCATCCTCTGACCTCGGATCAACCGCAGACTGCTCCAGGAACCGCTGTAACTGCAACAAAGTATCCAGAATGGCTACTTTGACTCTGCAACTTCAGCTCCAGGCAGCAACTGCAACAGTTTCCACAGTGTGCACACTCTGAGGACTACCTGGCTTCACCCCGCACCAGAAGGACAAAAGAAGTGACTGAGTGTAGAAAATTGGCTCAAAGTGAGAGATAGTGTGCACAGAGTCCAAGGGTTCCCCTTAGAGGTTAATAGTAAAATAAGAGGGTGATAGTGGCAAAATTAGATAACACTAATGCTCTATTTTGTGGTAATGTGGTCGAGCAGTAGGCTTATCAGAGGGTAGTATTAAGCATTTGTTGTACACACACAGGCAATGAATGAGGAACACACACTCAAAGACTTAACTCCAGGCAAATAGTTTTGATATAGAAAACTATATTTTCTTAATTTATTGTAGAACCACTAGATTCAAGATTTGAGGTAAGTACATAAAATGCAAGGTACTTCACACAGGTAAGTAGAGAACTTTAATTTAAAACAGTAGTACACACAGTATAGGTTAAAATGGCAATTCGTTATTTTAAAAGTGGACACTGCAAAAATCAACAGTTCCTGGGGGAGGTAAGTATGGTTAAGTTTTTCAGGTGAGTAAAGCACCTACACAGTCAGTCTCCTGGGCATAGGCAGCCCACTGTTGGGGGTTCAAGGCAACCCCAAAGTCACCACACCAGCAACACAGGGCCGGTTAGGTGCAGAGGTCAAAGGAGGGCCCAAAACACATAGGTGCCTATGGAGAACAGGTGTGCTCCGGTTCCTGTCTGCTGGCAGGTAAGTACCTGTGTCCTCGGGGAGCAGACCAGGGGGGTTTTGTAGAGCACTGGGGGGGACACAAACAGGCACACAAAACACAGCCTTTGTGGCACAGGGGTGGCCGGGTGCAGTGTGCAAAGTAGGCGTTGGGTTTGCTATTGAAAGCAATGGAGGGACCCGGGGGTCTCTTAGGCAATGCAGGCAGGGCACAGGGGGGCATCTCTGGCCAGCCACCGACTGGGCTAGGAAGAGGGCTGCCTGCTGGTCACTCCTGCACTGGAAGGTGGTTCCTCTCAGTCCTGGGGGCTGCAGGCGTAGTGCTTGGTCCAGGTGTTAAGTTCCTTTTTACCAGGCAGTCGCGGTCAGGGGGAGCCTCTAGATCCTCTCTGCTGGCGTCGCTGTTGGGGTGGAGGGTGTTCTACTCAGGTTACTCATGTCGTCTTAGTCACCCGGGAGTCCTCTCTGCGGTGTTATTTCTCTGGAGTTTGAGCCCGGCGCGTTGGGTGCAGAGTTTGAAGTCTCACGCTTCTGGCTGGAAGACAGAGTTCTTTGAAAGTTGCTTTAAAGTTGCAAAGTTGTTGCAGTTTTTTAACAGTGCCGCTGTTCTTGGAAGTTTCTTGGTCCTTAGGGTTCTGGCCAGTCCTCTGAGTCCTCAGAGGTCACTGGTCCCTGTCGGATACGTCGCTGTGCAGGTTCTTTGAGTCTGGAGACAGGCCCGTAGGGCTGGGGCCAAGTCAGTTGTCGTCTAAGTCGTCTCTGCAGGGCTTTCAGGTCAGCAGGCCTTCTTCTTGTAGGTTGAAGGAATCTGATTTCCTGGGTTCAGGGTCGCCCATAAATACTAAATTTAGGGGTGTGTTTAGATCAGGGGGGACAGTAGCCAATGGCTACTCTCCTGGAGGGTGGCTGCACCCTCTTTGTGCCTCCTCCCTGAGGGGAGGAGGTCACATCCCTATTCCTATTGGGGGAATCCTCCAATCTCAAGAGGGAGGATTGCTAAAGGCAGTAGAGCCACCTCAGCTCAGGGCACCTTAGGGGTTGCCCTGACTGGTGAGTGGCACCTCCTTGTTTTTCTCATTATCTCCTCCAGCCTTACCGCCAAAAGTGGGGGCAGTGGCTGGAGGGGCGGGCATCTCCACTAAATGTAATAAAAGGCATGAGCCTTTGAAGCTTACCGCCAGGTGTTACAATTCCTGCAAGGGGAGATGAGAAGCACCTCCACCCAGTACAGGCTTTGTTCCTGGCCACAGAGTGACAAAGACACTACCCCATATGGCCAGAAACTCGTCTGGTTGTGGCAGGCTGGCAGAAACTGGTCAGCCTTGCACTTGGAGTCTGACTGGTATTCAGGGGGCATCTCTAGGATGCCCTCTGGGTGTATTTTACAATAAATCCCACACTGGCATCAGTGTGCATTTATTGTGCTGAGAAGTTTGATACCAAACTTCCCAGATTTCGGTGTAGCCATTATGGAACTGTGGAGTTCCCAGACCATATACACGTTATGGCTACCCTGCATTTACAATGTCTAAGGTTTTGCTTAGACACTGTAGGGGCACAGTTCTCATGCGCATATGCTCTCACCTGTGGTATAGTGCATCCTGCCTTAGGGCTGTAAGGCCTGCTAGAGGGGTGACTTACCTATGCCACAGGCAGTGAGAGGTGGACATGGCACCCTGAGGGGAGTGCCATGTCGACTTAGTCATCCTCCCCCCACCAGCACACACAACCTGGGAGGCAGTGCGTATGTGCTGAGGGAGGGGTCCTCAGGGTGGCATAAGACATGCTGCAGCCCTTAGAGACCTTCCCTGGCAACAGGGCCCGTGGTACCAGGGGTACAATTTACAAGGGACTTATCTGTGAGCCAGGGCTGTGCCAATTGTGGGAACAAAGGTACCGTTTAGGGAAAGAACACTGGTGCTGGGGCCTGGTCAGCAGGGTCCCAGCACACTTTCAATCATAACTGGCATCAACAAAAGGCAAAAAGTCAGGAGGTAACCATGCCAAGGAAGGCATTTCTTTACACAGAGTCACTTCCATGCACCAGCAGGCACCTTCTAAGAGGACGAACGGTTCTCTTTGACTCCTCTCCTGGCGACGAGCGTGCTCCTTGGAACACAGGTTGTGGACCCCTTCAACACAGACTGTCCTAAGGTCCAAATTTGGAGGAGGTAAGAGCGTGCCTTCCACGTTTGCGACAGTACCCCTGTGCACTGCGTCATCTTCACCTCCTGAGGCCTCCGTGCAATATTTGCAAGAATCCTTCGTGCACAGCCTGCCCCAGATCCCCAGCACTCTATCCTGCGACGCTCAACTCGCTGAGTTCTTCGGTGCCGTGGGACCTTCTTTTGTAGTGCTGCAGGAACTGCAATTTGCACCTTCTTTGTCCCCGTGTCCTGGGACCTCCGTGGGTGTTGTCTGGTCATCTGTGGGTTCCCTCTAGTGTTGGGAGCCTCCTCAGTCAGAGTTGAGTCCCCCAGGTCCCTCCTGGGTCCAGGCGTTGCCATTTTGACGCAATCCACAATAATTGCTTGAACCAAGGCTTGTTGGACGAATCCAGTGCTGCCACTCGCCTGCATCCAACATCTCCAAGTGGGACATCCTTTGCATCATGCAGGTACCCGCAGCCATCTTCCTTGATGCTCTTCTAGGTTGGCAGAGGCTCCTGTCCTTCCTGGAATCTTCTGCGACTTCTGGACTTGGTCTCCTCTCTTCACAGGTCTTCAGGTCCAGGAATCCACCATTTGTTGTTTGTAGTCATGCTTGGTTCTTGCAATAACTCTAATCACGTCTTGAAGTGTGTCCTAAGGAAACTTGCAGTACTTTACTTCTACCTTCATGGGCTCTGGGGTGGGGTATTTCACTCAGCTTTCTGGTTTTCTTACTCTCCCAGCGAATCTCTACACACTACACTTGTCTAGGGGGCAGTTCGTGATTTGCATTCCACTTTCTTAGTGTATGATTTGTGTTGCCCGTAGACCTATTTTCTCCTTTTACATTTTATAGTGTTTCCTATTGTTTGCACTGTCCTTTGACTATTTACTTACCTTATTTTGGTGTGTAGTGTATATATTGTGTATAATACTTACCTCCAGGAGGAGTATTGCCTCTAAGATATTTTTGGCCTTGTGTAACTAAAATAAAGCACCTTTATTTTTGGTAACACTGAGTATTGTCTTTACTTGTGAATAAGTACATAAGTGAATAACTATAGGTGTATTGCAGGAGCATTGCATGTCTCCTAGTTCAGCCTAAGTTGCTCTGCTAAAGCTACCTCTATCAGCCTAAGCTGCTAGAACACTACTACATTTCCCTAATAAGTGATAACTGGACCTGGTATAAGGGTAAGTACCCAAGGTACCCACTGCAAACCGGGCCAGCCTCCTACAGCAGCTAACTAGAGTATTCAAAACATATTGACTGTTGTACTGATGATATTATTGTAAGAATGCTGAGTACAAATGTATTGAAAATATACTTTTTTTACTTTCACCAGCAAAAACAGTTGTCTCCACATACAACATGTTTGAATGATTTTCCTCCACTACGCTGTCATTCAAATGAATCACAAATGCAAGGGCAGTCAAACAGAACTTCCAGCCAAGAGCAATTGATATCAAAACCTGTGCCACAGTCGTCATTAGAGCTGCCAGAGCAAATCATTTCTTCATATGGTAAGAACTTACATTGTTGAGGAATGTGAATGCATGTATAAATTCAATTGAACAAGTCATGGCTTAATATAATATTTAATTCTGTTTGTTAGCACCGCCTTTCCGAGTGTTCTACTTTCAAACTATCTCATTTGATTGATTCCTTTCCTTACAATTACCAACCCAGTCTCCAAGCATGCTTGAAGCACATTATCTGCGTTTGTAGAATCATCTAGGTTTTGGTTCCTACTACACCATATGTTGTCACTCTGGTCTTCACATCTTACTTGATCTCATTGTATAACTGTGTACATAACATCAACCTCTGATCAACATCCTGTCTTTGTATGCAGGGCTTGAACAGACAGTGCTACATTATTTGACAGCTTATCTTTCTGAGTGACACAATTCATCCACATGCGCTTCTCTAGATATCATGATTATTACTGATGTGTAGGGTATTCTTATGATTTTTGCTCCTCAACATCATGGCCTTTATCCTATCCAGCGAGTCACCAATATGCTGATGATAAACAATGCTGAGATAGTCCACAAATAGGGTTATCAGTGAGCTCAAATGCTGTAGTGCTCTCATCCAGGAATGGATATTGAGTGCTTATCTCAAACTAACCCCAACAAAGAGTAACAAACAAACCAAAATTGGAGACTGGCTATCTAACTTAAGACTGGATGGATTCACACCCTTTCTGTAAGAACATTTTCCCTTGGATTCATCAGTATTTATCTTTCCCTAGAAATCTACATATTCAAGAAAGGTCAGACCTAGTACCATCTACAATTCTACGGACAATAAACATATACCCAGCTGAATGGAATTTTAGACTCACTCTACAGGTCTGCTACTTCTCCATCTGTATGGAGCAGGTGCTTCCTTGCCTCCACTCGAGTGTTCTGCATGTTAGCCCTTACCTTATCAATGTGCTAGTATAAGACCATTTCACTATTACGGGTGTGCTTACCACCCTGATGGGACCAACACCGAACTACCAACCATCACCATAAATGAGTAAAAAGCTTGCAATCTCTAGAGGCCAATGCTGCACACATTGCAACAACCTTGTCATACTTAGTCAAGAAATGTAAAAAGTAAAATAACAGAAGACCAGCCTTCTCAGGCATGTGACAAGGGTATTGGACAACCCAACCACAGACAATGTTTGCTCTTTCATTCCCCCTTAATGGAAGAACTGACCCCATATCTTTTAAAGGCACCTCTGAAAAGAAACAAGAAGTGTATTCTGCACCTGGGGATAAACAATGATGAGTACTCTTACTCCCGTCATGTTCCACAGCCTGATGTTCATACACATTTTGAACCACTCCCTACCCATCTAATTATATACAGCACATTGTTGAACTACATAAAAGTTTGCCTATTTGCATTCACTTATCTAAACCCATATCACAGCCTACTGGCCTTTTTTTGACCGAGCTGGTCTCAGTTGGCAGTCCTAGATTTATTGGTTCACAGGAGATACCAGGGTTGGACTAGTACAGAAATTAGTCCATAGCACCAAAATAAAAGTGCCCCTAATTAGTGATTAAGAATGCCACAAAAGTTGCCCACATTTGCAAATAAAGCCACTTTTGCACTTGTAAAGACATACCATATAGAACTTTTACCAGAGACTGCGTATATTTGTGCTTGCTGCAGGCAATGTTTCTGGTATTATTAGAAAATCAACAGTAATAACCGGCCTAACAGACCAAGAAACAGTCCATGCACTGGCCTGTCAGACCAGCTCTTTTCGCACTGGCTGATTGGTCTGTGGCTTAGTCTGACACTTGGAGAGCGTGGATAATTTCATTTGGTTTTGGGTTGCTGAGTGTTTGAGTGGGAGAAGGTATATGTCCAGGACACATTTCCCAAATTAGAACTAGTATGATGCTTTGTAGAATTGTGGAGGTGTTGATTTATTTTGTAAACTGAGCTACTTATATTCCTCATGTGAGAATGTTAAGTGGGCCCACACTCTTGCTCTCTCTCTGGATTATTTAACTTAGTGTAGAGTTTCTCATTTCAAGTCAAAGATAAATACCTTATATTCTACAAATAAGTGATTTCATTCTGCTCTAAATAACCAACTTTGTTAAGGTTTTGAAGTGATTCTACCCCATATCATCGAGAAACAATTGTCAGAGTGTTATTTATGACATCTAACTTTTACTTTGATGTCCTGAAATGTCACCATAATTCAGATCATGTTGCTCCATACTGTGAAGCCTATTCTGCTTTCCATATCCCTTCTATCCAAGGAGACCAGGCTTTCCTGTCTGACACCAAAGTTTTTAAGTTTTTTATCAGTGTTCTGTCATGTGGGATAAGAGTAAAAATAGATGAGTAAGAGAGGTAAAAGAAAAACATTTTCCTCAAGTTCACAATGCTTACTTCTGTCTACCCTGGTTCCAGGCAACTGGATGGTGCCATTGGACCTCAAGGATGCCTATTTTCACATCCCCTTTCTGCAGTTCCACAGGCACTACATGCAAGTAGGCCACAAGCACTTTGAACTCTTGTTCTCTCCTTCAGCCTTACCAGTACTCTTCAGGCGTTCACAAATGTGATTGTGACTACTTATCTTCGGAGGTAGAGAATACCAGTCTTCCCCCTACCTTGACGAGTGATTGTTGAAGATGGACTTGCCACATACGGTAATAGACCACCTCCAAATGATGTCCCTTTTCTTGACATTGCTGGGTTTCTCCATCTATTTGCCAAAATCATACTTGCTTCCTTCACAGAGGCTCACTTTCACTTGTGCCATCCTGGACATGATGCTATTTCAAGAATTCTCTCTCCCTCGTCGAGTCCAGGACATTTGGGCTGTGATACCCATGTTTCAGCTCCTTGATCTAGGTATCATTGAGAGCGGCTCCAAGGCCTCTTGGCCTCCTGCATTCTGCTGGTGGACCACACCAGCTGCAACATGCAGGCTTTACAGTTGGATTTGAAGTCTCAGTGGCAAGGGAACCGTCCAGACTCCATCCTGGTCTCAGAGGAGACTGCAAAAGATTTACTGCAGTTGGACCAGTGGTAGACGTCTCTCCCTACCCCACCCATGGCTAACTGTTTTGACTGATGCATCGTTAATGGGTTGAGGAGGTCATCTAGGGGAAGAGGAGATCAGAAGACTGTGGTCTCTGACAGAGACCTGCCTCCACATAAACCTCCAGGAGTCCATTTGGCACTAAAATCATTCCTTCTGTCCATCAAGGAAGAGCAGGTCCACTGTTTCATAGACAACACTACTGCCCTGCAGTAAAGCAACAAGCAAGGCAGTGGTGTTGACTCTGTGCCCCTGGAACTGGCAGGGGCTGTCAGGGCACCTCCATGATTGAAGAGACCCTGGCAAGATCTTTAAGTGTCAGGGTGCACGAACTCAGCCAGCATTGCCTAGTGCATCACAAATGACCACTACACTCCTAGATGGTACAGGGTGTCTGTCAACAACAGGGAGAACCCTTGCATGAGGTTTCCCCCCCCCCCACCCCAGAACACAGTGTCCAGACTTTTGCACATTGATGTTTCTCAAGGCAGTCTGTCTAGGAGATGCCTTTCAGTTAGATTGTCGCTTAGGATTCCTGTACGCATTCTCGCTTCTACCACTCCTGCCAACATTTCTGAAAACTGGGAACTACTCTCCCGAAGTCATTCCACTGACTCCAGATTGGGGCAGTTGACAGCCAACGATCTCCCTCGTGAGTAATGATTGGGATTTTGGCAGACCAGTGTCCCTCTACTAAGACCATCTATGTAAGATGAAGGGTGAAGTTTTCTATTTGGTGTTTTTCTTGCCACATCCAACCCTTACAGGCCCTGTTATCAAATACTTTGCTTTTCTTCTTGTCTGTAGCCCCGCATGGCCTTGCTGTGGCAAAAGTTAAAGGTTATTTGTCAGGCTTATCATCCTTTCTATGATTGCTTGATCAGCCATCTTTGTTTAAATCACTTGTTGTGAAGTGTTTTTTGAAAGGGCTGATCCACATGACCCCACCAAAACCCTTTGTAAAGCCCGGGTGGGACCTCTTTCTGGTCTTCACATTCTCACATTCTTGTTATGCATCCCATCAAAGCAGATGCACAGTTGTCCTCTAAGGTTGTTCACTTGGAAAAAGGGGTTTCTAATTGGGATCATGCAAGCATAACACGTGAGTGAGCTGCAAGCACAACCTTTCCAGCAGCCTTACACCACCCTCTTTCCACATAATTTGGTTTTGAGGACCAAGGCAGCATTCCTCCAAATCATTGTTATGCCTTTCCACGTAGGGAGGTCTAGCACCTTGCTGGTGTTTTTTTTGCTACTCTTCCTTCCTCGTCCATTGAACGAGAAAGAGAGACCATCACCTAGTCTTGGAGAAAGTTCCGAGTTTCTACATCGATTGCACTAAAGATCACCAAGTAGCTAATCCACTGTTTGTGGGATTCTCCGGGGCGAAGAAGGAAGAGCGATGCAGAAGTAGACCACCTCCAAATGAATTGTTTTATTGTGGAACTATCTGTTATTTTCTGGCAAAAAACAGCCTCCGGGCTCATTCCAACAGAGCCAACGCTGCTGTCACTGCCCTGGCACAAGGAGTGCCTGTTTTGGATATCTGCCAGGCTGCGACATAGCCATTATGTCATATCCAGGCTAGCAACCTAAGCAGAAACTACATGCAAGAAATCCACCGTTTCCTCATGATTATCCTGGAATGTTTGTCTTTTGCTAGCCCCTATATTTTTGCTTTCACTTTACCCCTCTTGAGTAGTAGTAAAGTGTTGTGCTCCCCCTTTAAACATGGTCAAATCGTCAGATTCCTAATTGGTTTATTTAAATTACATTTAAGACGTGCCCCTTTCTCCATGGTCACCCCCAAACATTTTGCTATTTGCCCTCCACTTTTATGACAGATCATTTTTGTTGGCCTTAGGACTCTGAATGTTACCACTGCTAACCAGTGCTAAAATACTTGGGCACACCCCCCTAGTGTGGTAGTGTGGTCGAGCAGTAGGCTTATCAGAGGGTAGTGCTAAGCATTTGTTGTATACACACGCAGGCAATAAATGAGAACACACACTCAAAGACATAACTCCAGCCAGATAGGTTTTTATATAGAAAAATATTATTTTCTTAATTTATGTTAGAACCACACAGATTAAAATTTTAGGTTAGTACATAAATTGTAAGGTACTTCACACAGGTAAGTATAGAACTTTGATTTACAAGTTCAGTCTCCTGGGCACAGGCAGCCCACCGTTGGGGACTCAAGGCACCCCACAGCCACAGCACCTTCAACAAAGGGCCGGTCAGGTGCAGAGGTCAAAGGAGGGCCCAGATAACATAGGTGCCTATGGAGAACAGGGGTGCTCCGGTTCCAGTCTGCTAGCAGGTAAGTACCTGCGTCCTCGGGGAGCCGACCGGGGGTTTTTGTAGAGCACGGGGGGGGACACAGACAGGCACACAAAACACACCCTCAGCAGCACAGGGGTGGCCGGGTGTAGTGTGTAAAGTCGGTGTCGGGTTTGTCGTAAAAAACAATGGAGGGACCTGGGGTTCACTCTGGCAATGCAGGCAGGGCACAAGGGGGCTTCTCGGGCCAGCCACCGACTGGACTAGGATGACCTGCTGGTCACTCCTGCACTGGCAGGTGGTTCGTCTCGTCCTAAGGGCTGCGGGAGCAGTGCATGGTCCAGGTGTCAGGTTCCTTTGTTACCAGGCAGTCGTGGTCAGGGGGAGTCTCTGGATCCTCTTAGCAGGTGTCACTGTGGGGATGCAGCAAGGTCGACTCAGGGTGTCCACGTCGTTGGAGTCGCCTGGGGGTCTTCTCTGCGGTGTTTGTCCTGAACTCGAGCCGGGGGTGTCTGGTGCAGAGTGGGAAGACTCACACTTCTGGCAGGAAGTTGTAGTCTCTTTAAAGTTACTTTCTTTGCTGTTGTTTCTGGACAGAGCCGTTGTCCTCGGGAGGTTCTTGGTCCTTTAGGTGCAGGTGAGTCCTCGGAGTCCTCAGAGGTTGCTGGTCCCGCTGGATGCGTCGCTGTGCACGTTCTTCGAGTCTGGAGACAGGCCGGTAGGGCTGGGGCCAAGTCAGTCGTCTCCGTCGTCTCTGCGGGGCTTTCAGGTCAGCAGTCCTTCTTTCTTCAGGTTGCAGGAATCTGATTTCCTGGCTTCAGGGTGGCCCCTAAATACTCAATTTAGGGGTGTGCTTAGGTCTGGAGGGCAGTAGCCAATGGCTGCTGTCCTGGAGGGTGGCTACACCCTCTTTGTGCCTCCTCCCTGAGGGGAGGGAGACATTCCTATTGGAGGAATCCTCCAAAACCAAGATGGAGGCTTTCTTAAGGCACCTTAGGGGCTGTCTTGACTGGTGGGTGATTTCTCCTTGTTTTTCTCATGATCTCCTCCGGACTTGCCGCCAAAAGTGGGGGCGTTGTCCGGAGGGGTGGGCATCTCCACTAGCTGGGATGTCCTGGGGCGCTGTAACAGGCATGAGCCTTTGAGGCTCACCGCCGGGTGTTGCAGTTCCTGCAGGGGGAGGTGAGAAGCACCTCCACCCAGTGCAGGCTTTGTTTCTGGCCACAGAATGACAAAGGCGCTCACCCCATGTGGCCAGAAACCCGTCTCGTTGTGGCAGGCTGGCAGGAACCGGTCAGCCTACCACTGGTGTTTGGACCGGTATACAATGGGGCATCTCTAAGATGCCCTCTGTGTGCATTTTTCAATAAATCCCACACTGGCATCAGTATGGATTTATTGTGCTGAAAAGTTGATACCAAACTTACCAGATCTAGTGTAGCCATTATGGAACTGTGGAGTTCGTAATTGACAGACTCCCAGCCAATATACTCTTTATGACTACCCTGCACTTACATTGTCTAAGATTTGGCTTAGACTCTGTAGGGGCATAGTGCTCATGCGCATATGCCCTCACCTGTGGTATAGTGCACCCTGTCTTAGGGCTGTAAGGCCTGCTAGAGGGGTGACTTACCTATGCCACAGGCAGTGTGAGGTGGGCATGGCACTCTGAGGGAAGTGCCATGTCGACTTAGTAATTTTCTCCCCGCCAGCACACACAAGGTGTGAAGCAGTGTGCATGTGCTGAGTGAGGGGTCCCCGGGGTGGCATAATAAATGCTGCAGCCTTTAGAGACCTTCTCTGGCCACAGGGCCCTTGGTACCAGGGGTACCAGTTCCAAGGGACCTATCTGTGTGCCAGGGCTGTGCCAATTGTGGGAACAAAGGTACAGTTTAGGGAAAGAACACTGGTGATGGGGCCTGGTTAGCAGGGTCCCAGCACACTTTCAATCATAACTAGCAGCAACAAAATGCAAAAGGTTAGAGGGTAACTGTAGGAAGTTGGCTCTGTATGTACTATTTCAAAGTAAGAAATAGCAAACACAGAGTCCAAGGGTTCCCCTTAGAGGTAAGATAGTGGCAAAAAGAGATAATTCTAATGCTCTATTTTGTGGTAGTGTGGTAGAGCAGTAGGCTTATCAGAGGGTAGTGTTAAGCATTTGTTGTACACACACAGGCAATAAATGAGGAACACACACTCAAAAGACAATTCCCGGCCAATAGGTTTTTATATAGAAAAATATATTTTCTTAGTTTATTTTAAGACCCACAGGTTCAAGATTTACAAGTAATACTTCAAATGAAAGGTATTTCACTCAGGTATCCTAGGAACTTTGAATCAACACAATATCATGTACAGTTTTAGAAAAAATGGCAATAAGCTATTTTAAAACTAGACAGTGCAATTTTCAACAGTTCCTGGGGAAAGTAAGTATTGGTTAGTTTTGCAGGTAAGCAAAACACCTACAGGGTTCAAAGTTGGGTCCAAGGTAGCTCACCGTTGGGGGTTCAGGGCAACCCCAAAGTTACCACACCAGCAGCTCAGGGCCGGTCAAGTGCAGAGGTCAGTGGTGCCCAAATGGAGAAGGGGGTGCCCCGGTTCCAGTCTGCCAGCAGGTAAGTACCCACGACTTCGGAGGGCAGACCAGGGGGGTTTTGCAGGGCACCCGGGGGGGCACAAGTCAGCACAGAAAGTACACCCTCAGCGGCACGGGGGCGGCCGGGTGCAGCGTGCAAACAGGCATCGGGTTCGCAATAGGTTTCAATGGGAGACCCAGGGGTCTCTTCAGCGATGCAGGCAGGCAAGGGGGGGGGGGGCTCCTCGGGATAGCCACCACCTGGGCAAGGGAGAGGGCTACCTGGGGGTCGCTACTGCACTGGCGGTCGGATCCTTCAGGTCCTGGGGGCTGCGGGTGCAGTGTCTTTACCAGGCGTCGGGTTCTTGAAAGCAGGCAGTCGCCATCAGGGGGAGCCTCTGGATTCCCTCTGCAGGAGTCGCTGGGGAGGCTAAGGGGGGTCAACTCTGGCTACTCACAGGGTCGTAGTCGCTGGGGAGTCCTCCCTGTAGTGTTGGTTCTCCGCAGGTCGAGCCGTGGACGTCGGGTGCAGAGTGGAAAGTCTCACGCTTCCGGCGGGAAACGTGTGGTCTTTAAAAGTTGCTTCTTGGTTGCAAAGTTGCAGTCTTTGTGGAACAGGGCCGCAGTCCTCGGGAGTTTTTGGTCCTTTTAGATGCAGGGTAGTCCTCTGAGGCTTCAGAGGTTGCTGGACCCTGGGGGGGCGCATCGCTGTTGCTGTTTTTCTCGAAGTGGGGAGACAGGCCAGTAGGGCTTGGCCCAAAGCAGTTGGTGTTTCCGTCTTCTCTGCAGGGCTTCAGGTCAGCAGTCCTCCTTTGTCTTCAGGTTGCAGGAATCTAGTTTCCTAGGCTCTGGGGAGCCCCTAAATACTGAATTTAGGGGTGTGTTTAGGTCTGGGAGGGCAGTAGCCAATGGCTACTGTCCTTGAGGGTGGCACACCCTCTTTGTGCCTCCTCCCTGAGGGGAGGGAGGTACATCCCTATTCCTATTGGGGGAATCCTCCAAAACCAAGATGGAGAATTTCTAAAGGCAGGGGTCACCTCAGCTCAGGACACCTTAGGGGCTGTCCTGACTGGTGGGTGACTCCTCCTGGTTTTTCTCTTTATATCCCCTGGACTTGCCACCAAAAGTGGGGGCTGTGTCTAGGGGGCGGGCATCTCCACTAGCTGGAGTGCCCTGGGGCATTGTAACACGAAGCCTGAGCCTTTGAGGCTCACTGCTAGATGTTACAGTTCCTGCAGGGGGAGGTGTGAAGCACCTCCACCCAGAGCAGGATTTTGTTTCTGTCCTCAGAGTGCACAAAGGCCTTCACCACATGGGGTCAGAAAATGGTCTCTCAGCTGCGGGCTGGCACAGACCAGTCAGTATTGCACTGAACAATTGGGTAAAATACAGGGGACCTCTCTAAGATGCCCTCTGTGTGCATTTTTTAATAAATCCAACACTGGCATCAGTGTGGGTTTATTATTCTGAGAAGTTTGATACCAAACTTCCCAGTATTCAGTGTAGCCATTATGGTGCTGTGGAGTTCAATTTTGACAAACTCCCAGACCATATACTTAATATGGCCACACTGTACTTAGAATGTCTAAGAATAGACTTAGACACTGTAGAGGCATATTGATCATGCAGCTATGCCCTCATCTGGGGGTAGCACCTCCAGAATCCTTGGGAGAGGACTGGCACTGGACCAGTTCCTCTCTTGGGCTCTGACTAACCTCTGGGTAGTCATTTCCAAGGAGACATTCAAGGGGGAGGTCTGTACTGACTACCACCCTTCTCCAGCTAAAAGTCCCACCCACTTCTATGGGCACAAAAGCCACATTCCTATCAGTGACCCTGTCTGGGCTAACTCTTACTCTGGCAGTCTCACCTGGGATGTACTGGTTTGAGAACACCAGCCTGTCATGCACAATAGTGTGACTGGCACAAGTGTCTCTCAGGGCAGTGGCTGGGATTCCATTCACCAGTAGGTGGTGGAAGTGTTTACTTCCCTCTGGAATCTCCTACTCACCTGTTGGGCCCTTTTTCCAGTTGAAGGCTATGAAGACCTCCTCATCTGAGGAGTCATCCCCAATGGCTACACTGGTCACCCCTGGGATTTTGCTAGGGGGTTTGTTTTTGGGACAAGAAGCGTCCTTGGTGTGGTGCCCTGTCTGTCTGCAGTTTTGGCACCATGCATTAGTGGCATCCCAGTTCTTACCCTGGTACCCACCTTTGTTTTGGGTTGTGTCTTGGGGCCCACCCACCTGGTCTGGTTTTTGGGGGCCTACAGAGGACTCTTTCTCTTTGTTTCTAGTGTCACCCACTTTCTCCTGGGGAGGCTTTGTAACCCCTTTCTTTTGGTCACCCTCAGTGGAAGTTTTGGTTACCCTAGTCTTGACCCAGTGGTCTGCCTTCTTTCCCAATTCTTGGGGAGAAATTGGACCTAGGTCTACCAGATACTGATGCAACTTTTCATTGAAGCAGTTACTTAAAATGTGTTCTTTCATAAACAAACTATAAAGCTCAACTGTAGGAAGTTGGCTCTGTATGTACTATTTCAAAGTAAGAAATAGCATGCACAGAGTCCAAGGGTTCCCCTTAGAGGTAAGATAGTGGCAAAAAGAGATAATTCTAATGCTCTATTTTGTGGTAGTGTGGTCGAGCAGTAGGCTTATCAGAGGGTAGTGTTAAGCATTTGTTGTGCACACACAGGCAATAAATGAGGAACACACACTCAGACAATTCCAGGCCAATAGGTTTTTATATAGAAAAATATATTTTCTTAGTTTATTTTAAGAACCACAGGTTCAAGATTTACAAACAATACTTTAAATGAAAGGTATTTCACTTAGGAACTTTGAATTAGCAAAATAGCATATACAGTTTTCACACAAATGGCAATAAGCTATTTTAAAACTGGACACTGCAATTTTCAACAGTTCCTGGGAGAGGTAAGTGTTTGTTAGGTTTGCAGGTAAGTAAACCACCTACAGGGTTCAAAGTTGGGTCCAAGGTAGCCCACCGTTGGGGGTTCCGGGCAGCCCCAAATTTACCACACCAGCAGCTCAGGGCCGGTCAGGTGCAGAGGTCAAAGTGGTGCCCAAAACACATAGGCTTCAATGGAGAAGGGGGGTCCTTACCAGGCGTCGGGTTCTTAGAAGCAGGCAGTCGCGGTCAGGGAGAGCCTCTGGATTCCCTCTGCAGGCGTCGCTGTGGGGACTCAGGGGGGTCAATTCTAGCTACTCACGGGCTTGCAGTCGCCGGGGAGCCCTACCTGTAGTGTTGGTTCTCCACAAGTCGAGCCGGGGGCGTCGAGTGCAGAGTGCAAAGTCTCACGCTTCCGGCGGGAAACATGTGTTTTTTCAAAGTTGCTTCTTTGTTGCAAAGATGCTTCTTCCTTGGAGCAGAGCCGCTGTCCTTGGGAGTTCTTGGTCCTTTTAGATGCAGGGTAGTCCTCTGAGGCTTCAGAGGTCGCTGGACCCTGTGGAACGCGTCGCTGTAGCAGTTCTTTTGAAGTGGGGAGACAGGCCGGTAGAGCTGGGGCCAAAGCAGTTGGTGTCTCCGTCTTCTCTGCGGGTTTTTCAGCTCAGCAGTCCTTCTTCATCTTAGGTTGCAGGAATCTAGTTTCCTAGGTTCTGGTGAGCCCCTAAATACTGAATTTAGGGGTGTGTTTAGGTCTGGGAGGGCAGTAGCCAATGGCTACTGTCCTTGAGGGTGGCTACACCCTCTTTGTGCCTCCTCCCTGAGGGGAGGGGGGCACATCCCTATTCTTATTGGGGGAATCCTCCAAAATCAAGATGGAGAATTTCTAAAGGCAGGGGTCACCTCAGCTCAGGACACCTTAGGGGCTGTCCTGACTGGTGGGTGACTCCTCCTTGTTTTTCTCTTTATCTCTCCTGGACTTGCCGCCAAAAGTGGCGGCTGTGTCCAGGGGGCGGGTATCTCCACTAGCTGGAGTGCCCTGGAGCATTGTAACACGAAGCCTGAGCCTTTGAGGCTCACTGCTAGGTGTTACAGTTCCTGCAGTGGGGAGGTGTGAAGCACCTCCACCCAGAGCAGGCTTGCTTTTGTTTCTGTCCTCCGAGAGCACAAAGGCCCTCACCACATGGGGTCAGAAACTCTTCTCTCAGCAGCAGGCTGGCACAGACCAGTCAGTCCTGCACTGAACAATTGGGTAAAATACAGGGGCATCTCTAAGATGCCCTCTGTGTGCATTTTGTAATAAATCCAACACTGGCATCAGTGTGGGTTTATTATTCTGAGAAGTTTGATACCAAACTTCCCAGTATTCAGTGTAGCCATTATGGAGCTGTGGAGTTTGTTTTTGACAGACTCCCAGACTCTTATGGCTACCCTGCACTTACAATGTCTAAGGTTTTGCTTAGAAACTGTAGGGGCATAGTGTTCATGCACCTATGCCTTGACCTGTGGTATAGTGCACCCTGCCTTAGGGCTGTAAGGCCTGCTATAGGGGTGACTTACCTATGCCATAGGCAGTGTGAGGTTGGCATGGCACCCTGAGGGGAGTGCCATGTTGACTTGGTCATTTTCCCCCCACCAGCACACACAAGCTGTCAAGCAGTGTGTCTGTGCTGAGTGAGGGGTCCCTAGGGAGGCATAAGACATGCTGCAGCCCTTAGAGACCTTCCCTGGCATCAGGGCCCTTGGTACCAGGGGTACCAGTAACAAGAGACTTACCTGAGTGCCAGGATTGTGCCAATTGTGGAGACAATGGTACATTTTAGGTGAAAGAACACTGGTGCTAGGGCCTGGTTAGCAGGGTCCCAACACACTTCTCAGTCAAGTCAGCATCAGTATCAGGCAAAAAGTGGGGGGTAACTGCAACAGGGAGCCATTTCCTTACACCAACATAGTCATGCACTTCATTTCCAGTTACCCAACCATCCAGTGTTTTCACTGAGTAGTCTACAAAATCAACCCAGGTCTGGCTCGAGGATTTTTGAGCCCCCCTTAACCTAATCCTGTACTCCTCAGTGGAGAATCCAAATCCCTCAATCAGGGTAGCCATCATGAGGTCATAGGATTCTGCATCTTTTCCAGAGAGTGTGAGGAGTCTATCCCTTCACTTTCCAGTGAACATTTCCCAAAGGAGAGCACCCCAGTGAGATTTGTTTACTTTTCTGGCTACACAAGCCCTCTCAAAAGCTGTGAACCATTTGGTGATGTCATCACCATCTTCATATTTTGTTACAATCCCTTTCGGGATCTTTAGCATGTCAGGAGTATCTCTGACCCTATTTAAATTGCTGCCACCATTGACGGGAGCTAAGCCCATCTATTTTCTTTCCCTTTCTATGGCTAGGAGCTGTCTCTCCAAAGCCAATCTTTTGGCCATCCTGGCTAACAGGAGGTCATCTTCATTGAGGCTGTCCTCAATGCTTCTAGAGCTATTGGACTCCCCTGTGAGAGAAGCAACATCTCTGACTATCACTTCTGGAGTCAGAGTTAGAGAAACCCTGGTCTCCCTAACTAGGACTGGAGGTGGGACTTCCTCCACATCACTAGTTTCCCACTCTGTTTGGACATCATCAGAGGGTTTGTTTTTAGCAAACTCTGCCAAGAGCTCCTGGAGCTCTACTTTGGTAGGGTTTGAACCAGTTTTTATCTTTTTGATTTTGCAGAGAGTCCTTAACTCTGACATCCTAAGATGAAGGTAAGGGGTGAGGTTGAGCTCCACCACCATCTCTTCTGCAGCAGACATCATTTCTCTAAAAGTTGAATACTTTTCAAGAATCTAAAACTATCTCTAGAACTTAATCCAAACTTTTAAAAAACTTTAAAACTCTAAAAGAAATGCTAACAGGGACTAACACAAGGCCCTAGCAGGACTTTTAAACATTTAGAAAAATAGCTAAAATTTCAAAAATCAGTTTCTAATGACAATTTTTGGAATCTAGTCGGGTGATCAGGTATTGGCTGAGTAGTCCAGTAAATGCAAAGCCGGGTCTGGTGGCTTAGTTGACTAATGCGTCCACTGTAGGGGCCTGTGTTTGACCTCATGGTCACAGGTTCAAATCCCGGCAGGTTCACTCAGCCTTTCATCCAAAATTCTGAGGTCGATAAAATGAGTACCATTGAGTTGGGTAACAATAAACATCTGTTATTCAGCGCCAAGATGCCTACGGGTGAACGTGCGCTTTACAAATACACATGTTATGTTATGTTGTACCCCACCGCTGATCCATCAATGTAGGAAGTTGGCTCTGTATGTATTATTTCAAAGTAAGAAATACCAAGCACAGAGTCCAAGGGTTCCCCTTAGAGGTAAGATAGTGGCAAAAAGAGATAATTCTAATGCTCTATTTTGTGGTAGTGTGGTCGAGCAGTAGGCTTATCAGAGGGTAGTGTTAAGCATTTGTTGTACACACACAGGCAATAAATGAGGAACACACACTCAGAGACAGTTCCAAGCCAATAGGTTTTTATATAGAAAAATATATTTTCTTAGTTTATTTTAAGAACCACAGGTTCAGGATTTACAAGTAATACTTCAAATGAAAGGTATTTCACTCAGGTATCTTAGGGACTTTGAATCAACACAATATCATGTACAGTTTTAGCAAAAATGGCAATAAGCTATTTTAAAACTGGACACAGTGCAATTTTCAACAGTTCCTGGGGGAAGTAAGTATTGGTTAGTTTTGCAGGTAAGTAAAACACTTTCAGGGTTCAAAGTTGGGTCCAAGGTAGGCCACCGTTCGGGGTTCAGGGCAACCCCAAAGTTACCACACCAGCAGCTCAGGGCCGGTCAGGTGCAGAGGTCAAAGTGGTGCCCAAAACTCAGAGGCTTCAATGGAGAAGGGGGTGCCCCGGTTCCAGTCTGCCAGCAGGTAAGTACCCGCGACTTCGGAGGGCAGACCAGGGGGGTTTTGCAGAGCACCGGGGGGGACACAAGTCAGCACAGAAAGTACAACCTCAGCGGCACAGTGGCGGCCGGGTGCAGAGTGCAAACAGGGCTCTGGTTTCAGATAGGAATCAATGGGGAGACCCGGGGGTCTCTTCAACGATGCAGGCAGGCACAGGGGGGGACTCCTCGGGGTAGCCACCACCTGGGCTAGGCAGAGGGTCGCCTGGGAGTCGCTCCTGCACGGGAGTTCAGTTCCTTCAGGTCCTGGGAGCTGCGTGTGCAATGCTGGTTCCTGGCGTCGGGTTCCTTGTTACAGGCAGTCGCGGTCAGGGGGAGCCTCTGGATTTCCTCTGCAGGCGTCGCTGTGGGGGCTCAGGGGGGGTCAACTCTGGCTACTCACAGGCTCACAGTCACCGGGGTGTCCTCCCTGTAGTGTTAGTTTTACACAGGTCGAGCCGGGGGCGTCTGGTGCAGAGTGGAAAGTCTCACGCTTCCTGCGAAAAACATGGGGTCTTTAAAGTTGCTTCTTTGTTACAGAAAGTTGCAGTTTCTGGAACAGGGCCGCTGTTCTCGGGAGCTTCTTGGTCCTTTAGATGCAGAGCAGTCCTCTGAGGCTTCAGAGGTCGCTGGTCCCTGTTGGATGTGTCGCTCTTGCAGTTTTAGTCGAAGTAGGGAGACAGGCCGATGGGGCTGGGGCCAAATCAGTTGTCGTCTCCATCTTCACTGCAGGGCTTCAGGTTAGCAGTCCTCCTTCTTTAGGTTGCAGGAATCTATCTTCCTCGGTTCTGGGGGCCCCTAAATACTGGATTTAGGTGTGTGTTTAGGTCTGGGAGGGCAGTAGCCAATGGCTACTGTCCTTGAGGGTGGCTACACGCTCTTTGTGTCTCCTCCCTGTGTGGAGGGGGGCACATCCCTAATCCTATTGGGGGAATCCTCCTTCTACAAGATGGAGAATTTCTAAAAGTAAGAGTCACCTCAGCTCAGGACACCTTAGGGGCTGTCCTGACTGGGGGGTGACTCCTCCTTATTTTCCTCATTATCTCCTCTAGCCTTGCCGCCAAAAGTGGGGGCAGTGGCAGGAGGGGCGGGCATCTCCACTAGCTGGGATGCCCTGTGGCGCTGTAACATAGGGGGTGAGCCTTTGAGGCTCACCGCCAGGTGTTAAAGTTCCTGCAGGAGGAGGTGAGAAGCACCTCCACCCAGTACAGGCTTTGTTCCTGGCCACAGAGTGACAAAGGCACTCTACCCATGTGGCCAGCAACATGTCTGGTGTGTGGCAGGCTGGCAAAAACTAGTCAGCCCACTCTGGAAGTTGGTTATGTTTTCAGGGGGCATCTCTAAGATGCTCTCTGGGTGTATTTTGCAATAAATTGCACACTGGCATCAGTGTGCATTTATTGTCCGGAGAAGTTTGATACCAAACTTCCCAGTATTCAGTGTAGCCATTATGGTGCTGTGGAGTTCGTTTGACAAACTCCCAGACCATATACTCTTATGGCTTCCCTGCACTTACAATGTCTAAAGTTTTGCTTAGACACTGTAGGGGCATAGTGCTCACGCACATATGCCCTCACCTGTGGTATAGTGCACCCTGCCTTAGGGCTGTAAGGCCTGCTAGAGGGGTGACTTACCTATGCCACAGGCAGTGTGAGGTTGGCATGGCACTCTGAGTGGAGTGCCATGTCGACTTAGTCGTTTTCTCCCCACCAGCACACACAAGCTGTGAAGCAGTGTGTATGTGCTGAGTGAGGGGTCCCTTGTGTGGCATAAGACATGCTGCATTCCTTAGAGACCTTCCCTGGCATCAGGGCCCTTGGCACCAGGGGTACCAGTTACAAGGGACTTATCTGAGTGCCAGGGCTGTGCCAGTTGTGGAGACAAAGGTACAGTTTAGGGAAAGAACACTGGTGTTGGGGCCTGGTTAGCAGGGTCCCAGCACACTTTCAAATCATAACTTAGCATCAGCAAAGGCAAAAAGTCAGGGGGTAACCATGCCAAGGAGGCATTTCCTTACACTGCACTTACAATAGTTAAGAATTGACTTAAACACTGTTTGGGCATAGTGCTCATGCAGCTATGCCTTCACCTGTGGAATAGTGCGTCCCGCCTTAGCACTGTAAGGCCTGCTAGAGGGGTGACTTACCTATGCTACAGGCAGTGGTTTGTGGGCATGGCACCCTGAAAGGGCTGCCATGTCGACTTCGCCTTTTTCTCATCCCCAGCACACACAAGCTGCAAGGCAGTGTGCATGTGATGAGTGAGGGGTCCTCTAGGGTGGCTTAATATATGCTGCAGCCCTTAGAAACCTTCCCTGGCCACAGGGCCCTTGGTACAATGGGTACCTTTTACAAGGGACATAACTGTGTGCCAGGGCTGTGCTAATTGTGGAAACAAAGGTGGAGTTTTAGGGAAAGAACCCTGGTGCTGGGGCCTGGTCAGCAGGATCCCAGCCTTTTACAATCAAAGTTGGCATCAACACAGGGCAAAAAGGGAGGGGGGTAACCATGCCAACATTGACACTTTCCTACACACAGCCCCTGTCCCCCCAACGAAAGAGGATCAGACTTACCTTTCCCAAGAGAGTCTTCATTGTCTAAGTGGAAGAACCTGGAAAGGCCATCTGCATTGGCATGGGCAGTCCCAGGTCTGTGTTCCACTACAAAGTCAATTCTCTGTAGGGATTTGGACCACCTCAAAATTTTAAGGTTCTCGCCTTTCATTTGCATTAGCCATCTGAGAGGTCTGTGGTCAGATTTAAGAACAAAGTGAGTGCCAACCAAGTATGGCCTCAGCTTTTTCGGGGATCAAACCACAGCAAAAGCCTCCTTCTCAATGGCACTGCAATGCTGCTTCCTGCAGAGTAACCGCTTGCTAATGAAAGCAACTGACTGGTCAAGGCCATCCTCATTGGTTTGGGACAGCACTGGTCCTATCCCATGTTCAGAGGCATCTGTCTGCACAATGAACTGCCTAGAATAACCTGTAGCTTTAAGAACTGGTGCTGAGCGCACTGCTTCTTTCAGGGTGTCAAAGGCCTTTTGACAGTCAAGGGTCCAGTTTACCTTCTTTTGCATGTTTTTGAGTTCAGTTCAGTGAGGGGAGTCACAATAGACCCATATCCCTTCACAAACCTCCTGTAGTACCCAGTCAAGCCAAGGAATGCCCTGACTTGAATCTGGGTTTTTGGAGCTTCTCAGTCCAGAATTTTCTGGATCTTGGATTGTAAAGGTTGCACTTGGCCTCCACGTACAAGGTGGCCCAAGTATACAACTGTGCCCTGCCCTATCTGGCACTTAGATGCGTTGATAGAGAGGCCTGCTGTTTGCAAGGCCTGCAAAACCTTCCCCAGGCGTACCAGGTGATCCTGCCAGCTGGAGCTAAAGACAGCAATAGCATCTAGATATGCTACGCTAAAGGACTGTAAACGAGCAAGGACTTGATTCACCAACCTTTGGAAGGTGGCAGGGGCATTCTTTAAGCCAAAGGGCATAACGGTGAATTGATAATGCCCATCAAGTGTAGAGAATGCTGTCTTTTCTTTGGCTCCAGGTGCCATCCTAATTTTCCTATACCCTGCAGTTAAGTCAAAGGCACTTAGAAATTTGGCTGCACCTAACTTATCAATCAGTGCATCTGCTCTGGGTATGGCGTGTGCATCTGTCTTAGTTACAGAGCTGAGACCTCTATAGTCCGCACAGAACCCAATTTCTCTTTTGCCATCTTTGGTATGAAGTTTGGGGACCAAGACCACTGGCCTAGCCCAGGGGCTGTCACAGTGCTCTATTACCCCTAACTCCAGCATCTTGTGGACTTGCTCTTTGATGCTCTCTTTGACTTGGTCTGATTGTCTATAGATTTTGTTCTTGACAGGTAAACTGTCGTGTGTCCACATCATGGGTACACAGGTGTGTCTGACCAGGGGTCAAAGAGAAGAGCGCAGCATACTGCTGTAGGACTTTCCTGCAGTCAGCTTGCTGTTGGGCAAAGAGGGTGTCTGAATAGACAACTCCATCTACTGATCCATCTTTAGGGTCAGTTGAGAGGAGATCAGGGAGATGTTCACTCTCTGCTTCCTGATCCTCATCAGTAACCATCAGCATGCTTATGCCTGCCCTTTCGTTGTAGAGCTTCAGGAGGTTAACATGGATCACCCTCTTGGGTGTCCTGCTTGTGCCCAGGTCCACTAAGTAAGTGACCTGACTCTTCTTTTCTAGGACTGGGTAAGGCCACTCCATCTGTCCTGAAGTGGCTTGGGAGCCACAGGATCTAGACCCCAGACTTTCTGCCTTGCCTGGAATTCAACAATTGCTGCCTTCTGGTCATACCACAACTTCTGGAGTTGATTGCTGGCCTCAAGGTTTTTGGATGCCTTTTCAATGTACTCAGCCACCCTGGAGCGCAGACCAAGCACATAGTCCACCACATCTTGTTTAGGCTCATGGAGAGGTCTCTCCCAGCCTTCTTTTACAAGTGCCAGTGGTCCCCTTACAGGATGGCCAACCAGAAGTTCAAAGGGGAAAACCCTACTCCCTTCTGAGGCACCTCTCTGTAGGTGAAAAGCAAGCATGGCAGGAGGACATCCCATCTCCTTTTTGAGTTTTTCACCAAGCCCCATGATCATGCCATTCAGTGTCTTGTTGAATCTCTCAACAAGTCCGTTGGTTTGTGGATGTGAATTTATAAGACACCCCACACTAATTCCGCATGTGTTCTGGTAAGTTTGTACCTCTGTCAGAAACCACCTCCTTAGGGAAACCCACTCTGGTGAAAATACTAATTAGGGCTTTGGCTACTGCAGGGGTTTAGTTGACCTAAGGGGAATTACTTCTAGTTGCAGATTCCTTACCTTTGAATTTCCCCAGGCGTCAGACTGGATGGGAGATTTTTCTTCGAGCAGTACCTCTGTGTGCCGTCAGGTGGCGTCGGTCGACTCCGCGGGTGTCGTTGGCGTCGTGCCCGCAGTGATGATGTCGTAGTCGTATATAGGCACCATCCCGGCACGCTCACATCAGTTATTTTCTTTCCGCGCCAGCCTACGTGCAGATCCGGAGGGAGATACCTCAGTCATTTTGTGACTACGTCGACACTTTTGTTGAACTTATTGACGAGTTTGTGGATGCTTCAACAGATGTCCCGCAAGACTGGATTCAAGCCCTGCGACTCCTGTCACAGAACTATGTTGGTGACGGATCTGCACCTCGTGTGTCTTTGGTGCCTGGAGTGCGATCACGACCTGAAGTCGTGCTCCGAGTGTCGGGCCATGAACCTGAAAGCTTTGAGGGAGCGGTTCCTAAAGCTCATGGCGGCCCGACACTCGACTCCGCAGTGCTCACAGTCCCGTTCGAGAGGAAGGTCTTGAGACCGGCCACAGAGTCACCACCACTCCTCATTCTCAAAGTCATCTGGACAGTTGGGTCACCAAAAGAAGTCATTAAAGAAGGATAAGCTTTCTTCGACTTCACCCAGTCGATCGGATGATACATCGGAAGAGCGTCAACGCTGTAGGCCTCTGTCAAGGGAGCCGCCTTCTGGGTCGGCTTGGCGCTTCCCTGACTTCCCAAGAGCTGGAGCCACCAATGCCCAAATTAACGAATTTTACGAGGCCATGCACCTCATTTTTGGGCAGTCCGACCCACCTTCAATGCCTTCGGGCACAGGTGAGTTGGTTGGGGTTCACTCGGTTTCAAAGCTGTTGGCTTTGGCCACGGTTCCGGAGGGCCCCTCCGGATCCAATCGCGGATCTGTCCCGATGCCAGTCATGCCACGGCGACCTACCGGTCGGGTCAGACATCGACGCTTCCGACGTCGGTTGGGCCCACAATCTACATCGATCCCATCCTCATACCCGACGACCTAGAGCCGGAACAACATTGATCGATGCCAATTCCATTCTTTATGGGCTGTCCTGGGCCCAGGGTTGATCCAGACCCTTATTCTTGTGGGTAATGATACGAGGAGGCTATGGAGGGGGATGTTGGACCCTTTAGATTACCAGCTTGACCCTGTAGGAGGCTGGCCCTGTTTGTAGTGGGTACCTTGGGTACTTACACCAGGTCCAGTTATCCCTTGTTAGTGAATGTACTAGTGTTCTAGAAGCTTAGGCTGATAGAGGTAGCTATAGCAGAGCAGCTTAGGCTGAAATAGGAGACATGCAAATCTCATGCAATACCTCTTATAGTTACACAGTACTTATACACAAGTAAAGACAACACTCAGTGTTACTAAAAAATAAAGGTATTTATTTGGGTGACACAGTCCCAAAAATATCTTCGAGACAATACTCCTTCTGGAGGTAAGTATTATACACAATATATACACTAGACACCAAAATTAGACAAGTAAATAGTCATCGAACAATGCAAACAGTAGGAGATCCTGTAGAATGTAATGGGAGAAAATAGGTCTAGGGGCAACACAAGCCATATACTAAAAAAGTGGAATGTGAATCACAAATTCCCCCCTAGACAAGTGTAGTGTGTGCAGAATCGCTGGGAGAGTAAGTATACAGTAAAGGTAAGTAAATTACCCCACCCCAGAGCCCAGAAAAACAGGATAAAGTACTGTAAGTTTCCTTAGGACACACTGCACCTCGTTTTTGGGATTTTGCAGCAGCCAACCAAGTCTGCAAAGAACAACTGCCGGATTATTGGACCTGAAGACCTGCAAAGGAAAGGGGACCAAGTCCAGAAGTCGAAAGAAGTTCCAGGAAGGACAGGAGCCCGTGTCAACCCAGAAGACTGTGCAAAAGAAGAGTCCCCGGTTAGTTGAAGACTGCAGAAATGCACCCTAGGAAGATGCCAGCGAGTTCCTGCATGATGCAAAGGATGTCACACGGCGTGAAGATCGTTGCAGATGAGATTTCGTGTTGGAAGGCGCCAACAAACCGTTGCTACGGCTAAAGTGCGTTTTTCATCAAAATGGCGCTGGACCTGGGGGCCTCAACTCTGTGTGAGGAGGAAGAGGGTGCTCTCAGCACTTTAGAGAGCCCTCGGGATGCCAGCCAGCACCCCCAGAAGCCACAGGGTCTGGGTTCAAAGGAGGTGCCAAACATGGTTGATGGAGCACAACAAAAGAAGGTCCCACACCTCCGGAGAACAACTCAGCGAGTTGAGCGTCGCAGGGTGAAGTACTGGGGACCTGGGCCAGTCTCTGCACAAAGGAATTTTGCAAAGAGTGCACAGAGGCCTCAGGAGGCAAAGAAACACAATACATAGGGGTACAGTCGTTCTCGGGGAAGGCAAGGTCTTACCTCCTCCAAATTGCATCAGCAGGACCTCAGGACAATCTATGTCGATGTCCACCCTCTGTGTCCTTAGGAGCACGCTCGTCGCCATGGGAGGAGTCCCAGGGTACCGGTTGTTGCCTTGGAAGGTGCCTGCTTGGAGCAGGGGAGTGACTGTCACTCCACAGGAGATTTCTTCAGTCCTTCTGGTGCAGGACGAGGACAGGGAGTCCCCAGAGCATGCACATGTGGAAACTGTTGCAGTTGCTGACTTGGAGCTGAGGTTGCTGAAGAAAGGTGTCTCTTGTAGACACTTTGTTGCAGTTACAGTGTTTCTTGGAGCAGGCTGCGGTTGAGCCGAGGTCAGAAGAGTCTGAAGTTGTTACAGAGGATTCCTGAAGGAAATTTGCAAGCAGTATCTGAAGAGAACCCACAGGAGAGATCCTAAATAGCCCTTAGAAGGGGATTGGCTACCTTATCAGGTAAGGACCTATCAGTAGGGGTCTCTGACGTCACCTGCTGGCACTGGCCACTCAGAACCCTCCAGAGTGCCCCCATACCTTGCAAAGCAAGATGGCTGAATTCTGGGACACACTAGAGGAGCTCTGGGCACCACCCCTGGAGTGATGATGGACGGGGGAGTGGTCACTCCCTTTTCCTTTGTCCAGTTTCCTGCCAGAGCAGGGGAGAAGGGATCCCTGAACTGGTGTAGACTGGTTTATTCAAGGAGGGCACCATCTGTGCCCTTCAAAGCATTTCCAGAGGTTGGGGGAGGGTACCCCTCCTCAGCCTGTAACACCTATTCCCAAAGGGAGAGGGTGTAACACCCTGCTTTCAGAGAAAATGCTTTGTTCTGCCTTCCTGCCCAGACCCCAGGAGGGCAGAACCCTGTCTGTGAGGTGGCAGCAGCTTTAGCTGCAGTGCAAGCCTCAGAGAGCTGGTTTGGCAGTACTGGGGGTCCAGGGTAGAGCCCCCAGGATGCATGTAATTGGCTCCCCAATACCAGATTTGTAATGGGGGGACAATTCCATGATCTTAGACATGTTACATGGCCATATTCGGAGTTACCATAGTGAAGCTACATATAGGTATTGACCTATATGTAGTGCACACATGTAATAGTGTCCCCGCACTCACAAAGTCTGGGGAAATGGCCCTGAACTATGTGGGGGCACCTTTGCTAGTGCAAGGGTACCCTCACACTTAGTAACTTTGCACCTAACCTTCAGCAAGTGAAGGTTAGACGTATAGGTGACTTATAAACATCTGTTATTCAGCGCCAAGATGCCTGCGGGTGAACGTGCGCTTTACAAATACACATGTTATGTTATAAGTTACTTAAGTGTAGTGAAAATGGCTGTGAAATAGTGTGTGCACTATTTCCCACAGGCTGCAATGGCAGTCCTGTGTAAGGGTTTGTCTCTAGCTCTTAATGGGTGGCAAAATAAATGCTGCAGCCCATATGGATCTCCTGGAACCCCAATTCCCTGGATACCTAGGTACTATACACTGGGGACTTATAAGGGGGGTCCAGTATGCCAATTGAAATTGGTAAAGTAGGAAGTTGGCTCTGTATATATTATTTCAAAGTTCCCCTTAGAGGTAAGATGGTGGCAAAATTAGATAATTCTAATGCTCTATTTTGTGGTAGTGTGGTTGAGCAGTAGGCTTAACAAAGGATAGTGTTAAGAATTTGTTGTACACACACAGGCAATAAATGAGGAACACACACTCAAAGACTTACTCCAGGCCAATAGGTTTTTATATTGAAAAATATATTTTCCTAGTTTATTTTAAGAACCACAGGTTCAAGATTTGCAGTAAACACTTTAAATGCAAGGTACTTCACTTAGATACTTTAGGAACTTTGAATAAAAGCAATATCATATACAGTCTTTGTAAAAATGGCAATAAGCTATTTTCAAAATGGACACAGTGCAAAGATTACACTTACAAGTCTCAGTTCTGGGGCATAGGCAGCCTACCGTTGGGGGTTCAAGGCAATCCCAAAATTACCACACCAGCAGCTCAGGGCCGGTCAGGTGCAGAGGTCAAAGAGGTGCCTAAAACGCATAGGCGCCTATGGAGAACAGGGGTGCTCCGGTTCCAGTCTGCCAGCAGGTAAGTACCTGCGTCCTCGTGGGGCAGACCAGGGGGTTTTGTAGAACACTGAGGGGACACAAGTAGGCACACAAAACACACCCTCAGTGGCACAGGGGCGGCCGGGTGCAGTGTGCAAAGCAGGCATCGGGTTTCAGATAGGAATCAATGGAGGGACCAGGGGTCACTCTAGCGGTGCAGGCAGGCACAGGGGAGGCTTCTCGGGACAGCCACTTCCTGGGCTAGGCAGAGGGTCGCCTGGGGGTCACTCCTGTGCTGAGGTTCGGTTTCTTCAGGTCCTGGGGGCTGCGGGTGCAGTGCTGGTTCCAGGCGTTGGGTCCCTTGTTACAGGCAGTCGCGGTCAGGTGGAGCCTCTGGATTCTCTTTGCATGTGTCGCTGTCAGGTTCAGGGGGGTTGTCTCTGGTTACTCACGGGCTCGCAGTCGCCGGGGAGTCCTCCCAGTGGTGTTTGTTCTCTGGATCTCAGGCCGGGGGCGTCGGGTGCAGAGTGTAAAGTCTCACGCTTACGGCGGGAAATGTGCAGTCTTTGAAAGTTGCTTCTTTGTTGAAAAGAAGTAGCTGGTTTTGAGCAGGGCTGCTGCTCATGGGAGTTTCTTGGTCCTTTCGTCCAGGGCAGTCCTCTGAGGCTTCAGAGGTCGCTGGTCCCTGTCGGATGCACCGCTGGTTGCAGGTTTACGAAGTTGGAGACAGGCCGGTAGCGCTGGGGCCAAAGCAGTTGCCGTCTTCCTCCTTCTCTGCAGGCTTGTAGGTAAGCAGTCCTTCTTGTTTCTTCAGGTTTCAAGAATCTAGTTTCCTAGGTTCTGGGGTGCCCCTAAATATTGAATTTAGGGGTGTGTTTAGGTCTTGGAGGGCAGTAGCCAATGGCTACTGTCCTGGAGGGTGGCTACACCCTCTTTGTGCCTCCTCCCTGAGGGGAGGGTGGCACATCCCTAATCCTATCAGGGGAATCCTCCAACATCAAGATGGAGGATTTCTAAAGGCAGGGGTCACCTCAGCTCAGAACACCTTAGGGGCTGTCCTGACTGGTGGATGACTCCTCCTTGTTTTTCTCATTATCTCCTCTGGACTTGCTGTCAAAAGTGGGGCTGTGTCCAGGGGGTGGGCATCTCCTCTAGCTGGAATGCCCTGGGGCATTGTAACACGAAGCCTGAGCCTTTGAGGCTCACTGCTAGGTGTTACAGTTCCTGCAGGGGGGAGGTGTGAAGCACCTCAACCCAGAGCAGGCTTTGTTTCTGGCCTCAGAGGGGACAAAGGCCCTCACCCCAGGGGGTCAGAAACTTGTCTCTCAGCAGCAGGCTGGCACAGACCATTCAGTCCTGCACTGAAGGATTGGGTAAAATACAGGGGGCATCTCTAAGATGCCCTTTGTGTGCATTTTTTTAATAAATCCAACACTGGCATCGGTGTGGGTTTATTATTCTGAGAAGTTCGATACCAAACTTCCCAGTATTCAGTGTAGCCTTTATGGAGCTGTGGAGTTCGTTTTTGACAAACTCCCAGACCATATACTTAAGATAGCCACATTGTACTTACAATGTCTAAGAATAGACTTAGACACTGTAGGGGCATATTGCTCATGCAGCTAGGCCCTCGCCTGTGGTATAGTGCACCCTGCCTTAGGGCTGTAAGGCCTGCTAAAGGGGTGACTTACCTATGCCACAGGCAGTATTTTGTGTGCATGGCACCCTGAGGGGGATGCCATGCCATGTCAACTTTGCCTTTTTCTCCCCACCAACACACACAATCTGCAATGGCAGTGTGCATGTGTTAGGTGAGGGGTCCCTAAGGGTGGCACAACCCATGCTGCAGCCCTTAAAGACCTTCCCTGGTCACAGTGCCCTTGGTGCCACTGGTACCTTTTACAAAGGAGTTATCTGTGTACCAGGGGTGTGGCAATTGTGGAACCAATGGTACATTTTTTGTGAAAGAACACTGGTGCTGGGGCCTGGTTAGCAGGGTCCCAGCACACTTCAGTCAAGTCAGCATCAATATCAGGCAAAAAGTGGGGGGTAACTGCAACAGGGAGCCATTTTCCTACAGGTAAGTGAAGTCACTGGCCTACAGTGACAAATTTAAAAGCAGAGAGAGCATAAGCACTGAGGTTATGATCAGCAGAGCCACAGTGACAGTTAGGCACTACACAGGCATACACATTAGGCCACAAACTTGAGCACTGGGGTCCTGGCTAGCAGGATCCTATTGAGCCAGGCAAACCACACTGACATATAGGTTTTTATCTATGAGCACCGGGGTCCTGGCTAGCAGGATCCCAGTGACACAGTAAAAACACACTGACACACACTCACAAACAGGCCAAAAGTAGGGGTAACCATGCTAGAAAGAGGCTACTTTCTCACAGTCCCCAAAATGGACTGGGTGCAGGATTTGGGTGATGCCAGTGGTCTAGACACCTCCCCTGGTATGCTCTCTACTCCTAGCATGGCTACGGAAGAGGGTGCTTCTTATTCCATGGTGGTGAGAAGGAAGGCTGAGGTTGTGGACCGCAAACTACCTTCTGTGGAGGTTAGGCCTAACATCCTAACTGACGTGCTTCAGCCGGGGTTGTCCTCTTCTGAGCCCATTCTACCCTTTAATGAAGCACTGACAGACATCCTTTTGGGTATTTCGTCCAGACCCAGCACAGAGGGTCCTGTGAATAGGACCATTGCCCGCCACCGTCGGCCTGCTCTGTCAGAACCGAAATTCCTCACCCAACACCCCACGCCTTGTCATCCAAGCTTATTCATCCGGCACATTCTCTGCCGCTCCCCCGGATAGGGAATCAAAAAGACTGGATAATTTGGGGAAGAAGTTGTTTTCTTCCAACAGTCTAGTGCTGCGGTCTGTGAACATCGCATACCTTTTGGGCCGCTATTCCCATACTCTCTGGGATATGGTCGTGCAAGTGCTGCCTGTTGTTCCGGAGGAGGCCCGGACTGTCCTTTCCCAAGCTGTAACAAATGGGAGGGAGGCAGCGAAGTTAATGATTGGTTGTGGACTGGATACGACCGACTCTCTGGGCAGATCGGTTCCCTCAACGGTGGCATTGAGACGCCACATCTGGCTTTTCAGGGGATGTCCAGCAATCCTTGATGGACATGCCCTTTGATGGCACATGTAGGGAAATGCCTCCGTTGGCATGGTTACCCCTAGCTTTTTGCCTTTTGTTGATGCTAGTTATGATTGAAACTATCACAGATAAGTCCCTTGGAAAAGGTACCCATGGTACTACTGGCCCTGTGGCCAGGGAAGGTCTCGAACGGCTGCAGCATGTATTATGCCACCCTGGGGACCCCTCAATTAGCACATGCACACTGCCCCTCAGCTTGTGTGTGCTGGTGGGGAGAAAAAGACTAAGTCGACATGGCACTCCCCTCAGGATGCCATGCCCTCAACCCACTGCCTGTGGCATAGGTAAGTCACCCCTCTAGCAGGCCTTACAGCCCTAAGGCAGGGTGCACTATACTACAGGTGAGGGCATATTTGCATGAGCACTAAGCCCCTACAGTGTCTAAGCCAAACCGTAGACATTGTAAGTACAGGGTAGCCATAAAGAGTATATGGTCTGGGAGTCTGTCAATTACGAACTCCACAGTTCCATAATGGCTACACTGAAATCTGGGAAGTTTGGTATCAAACGTCTCTGCACAACAAATGCACACTGATGCCGGTGTGGGATTTATTGAGAAATGCACACAGATGGCATCTTAGAGATGCCCACTGCATGCCAGTCAGACTCCTAGTGTTAGGCTGGCCAGTTCCTGCAAGCCTGCCACAACCAGACGAGTTTCTGGCCACATGGGGTGAGTGCCTTTGTCGCTCTGTCGGCAGGTACAAAGCCTGCACTGGGTGGAGGTGCTTCTCACCTCCCCTTGCAAGAACAATAAACACCTGGTGGTGAGCCTCAAAGGATAATGCCTGTTGTTACAGCACCCCAGGGCATCCCAGCTAGTGGAGATGCCCGCCCCTCCGGACACAGCCCCCACTTTTGGCAGGAAGTTTGGAGGAGATAATGAGAAAAACAAGGGGTCACCACCCACCAGTCAGGACAGCCCCTATGGTTTCCGGAGCTGAGGTGACCCCTGCCTTAGGAAATCCTTCATCTAGTTTTGGAGGATTCCCCCCAATAGGAGTAGGGATGTGCCCCCCTCCCCTCAGGTAGGAGGCACAGAGAGGGTTTAGCTACCCTCCAGGACAGTAGCCATTGGCTACTGCCTCCCAGACCTAAAAACACCCCTAAATTGAGTATTTAGGGGCCACCCTGAACCCAAGAAATCAGATTCCTGCAACCTACAAGAAGAAGAAGGACTGCTGACCCGAAAGCCCCGCAGAGACAACGGAGACGACAACTGACTTGGCCCCAGCCCTACCGGCCTGTCTCGAGACTCAAAAAACCTGCACATCCAGCAGGACTAGCAACCTCTGAGGACTCAGAGGACTGTCCTGCACCTAAAGGACCAAGAACCTCCCGAGGACAGCAGCTCTGTCCAGAAACTGAAACAAAGAAGCAACTTTAAGGAGACTGTCACTTCCCGCCAGAAGCGTCTTCACACTCTGCACCCAACGCGCCCGGCTTGAGTTCAGGACAAGAAACACTGCAGGTAGGGCTCCCAGGAGACTCCAACGACATGGACACCCTGAGTCGACCTCCCTGCACCCAACCCCCCTCAGCAACGCATGCAGAGAGGATCCAGAGGCTCCCCCGGACTGCGACTGCTTGGTAACAAAGGAACCCGACGCCTGGACCAAGCACTGCACCCGCAGCCCCCAGGACCGAGAGGAACTACCTACCAGTGCAGGAGTGACCAGCAGGTGGCCCTCATCCTAGCCCAGTGGGTGGCTGGCCCGAGAAGCACCCCCTGTGTCCTGCCTGCATCGCCAGAGTGATCTCTGGGTCCCTCCATTGCTTACAATAGCAAACCCGACGCATTCTTTGCACGGTGCACCCGGCCGCCTCTGTGCCGCGATGGGGTGTGTTTTGTGTGCTTGTGTGTCCCCCCGCAGTGCTCTACAAAACCCCCCTGGTCTGCTCCCCGAGGATGCAGGTACTTACCTGCTAGCAGACTGGAACTGGAGCACCCCTGTTCTTCATAGGCACCTATGTGTTTTGGGCCCTCCTTTGACCTCTTCACCTGACCGGCCCTGAGTTGCTGGTGGAGGGACCTTGGGGTTGCCTTGAACCCCCAACGGTGGGCTGCCTATGATCAGGAGACTGAACTTGTAAGTGCTTTATTTACCTGAAAAACCTAACCAAACTTACCTCCCCGAGGAACTGTTGATTTTTGCACTGTCCACTTTTAAAATAGCTTATTGCCATTTGAACCAAAACTGTGTGTACTACTTTTTTAAATCAAAGTTCTATACTTACCTGTGTGAAGTACCTTGCATTTTATGTACTTACCTCAAATCTTGAATCTTGTGTTCTCAAATAAATTAAGAAAATATATTTTTCTACATAAAAACCTATTGGCCTGGAGTTATGTCTTTCAGTGTGTGTTTCTCCTTTATTGCCTGTGTGTGTACAACAAATGCATAACACTACCCTCTGATAAGCCTACTGCTCGACCACACTACCACAAAATAGAGCATTAGAATTATCTATTTTTGCCACTATCAACCTCTTAGGGGAACCCTTGCACACTATCGCTCACTTTGAGATAGTATATACAGAGCCAACTTCCTACACCTATATTAGATCTTCGGTCCTTCAATCTCTTCCTCAAAAAGGAGAAGTTCAAAATGTTGACATTGGCTCAGGTCCTATCTGCCCTGGATCCTGGAGACTGGATGGTAGCGTTGGACTTGCAAGATACATACTTCCACATTTCCATCTTGCCGGCCCGCAGACGTTACCTACGATTCGTGATAGGTCACAAGCACTTTGTTTACCGTGCTCCGCTTTGGCCTTACCAGTGCCCCTCGGGTGTTCACTGAAAATGATGGTAGTGGTGGCAGCTCATCTGCGCAGGTTACGGGTCCCAGTCTGCCCCTACCTCGACGATTGGCTGTGGAAGGCAAACTCACCCCAGTCAGTCATCTCCCACCTCCAGACTACGGTGAACCTTTTGCATTCGCTGGGGTTCACTATCAACGTGCCAAAGTCACACCTGACTCCTTCTCAGACGCCCCCTTTCATCGGAGCTGTTCTGGATACAGTGCGGTTTCGGGCATATCCTCCTGAAAAAAGAGTCCAGGATATTCAGTCTATGAAACCGATGTTGCAGTCTCTGTCCTGGATTTCGGTGAGAATGACTCTGAGGCTGGTGGGCATCATGGCCTCCTGCATCCTGCTGGTTTAAAATTGCAGATGGCATATGCGGGCTCTGCAGTGGGACCTGAAGTTCCAGTGAGGGCAGCATTACGGGAATCTCTCTGACAAGGTCCAGATCTCCGAACGAACTGTGAGAGCCCTGCAGTGGTCGTTAATGAATCAGTATTTGTTTAAAGGGCGGATACCTCTCCTTTCCCCAACCTGACCTTACGTTTGTGACAGATGTGTCACTCCTGGGATGGGGTGCCCACATGGGAGAGATAGAGATCAGAGGCATCTGGCCTCCGGCAGAAACCAGACTCCATATCAAACATTTGGAGTTCCGAGTGATTCGACTAGCATTGAAAGCATTTCTTCCCTCCCTCAAGGGGAAAGCAGTGCAGGTGTTCACAGACAACACCACCGCCTTATGATATTGCAACAAACAAGGTGGAGTGGGGTCGTGGACCCTTTGTCAAGGTTCCCTTTGCCTCTGGACTTGGCTGGAACATCAGGGCAAATCCCTGGTGGTTCAACACCTGGCAGGCTCCTTGAATGCCAGAGCAGACAAACTAAGCCGACGATGCGTTATGAATGGCGTCTCCATCCGGAGGCGGCACAAGGTTTCTTCCTGCAGTGGGGAGAACCTTGGTTAGACTTGTTCGCACTCGTAGAGAATGTGCAATGTCAGCTGTTTTGCGCGTTGGAGTTTCCAAGGTGGCACTCACTCAGTAACGCTTTTCGTTCTAAGTGGGCACTAGCTCGGTGTCGGGTGGCACTGCATCATCAGCAACTACGTCTTGTTCCTCCCCATGCATCTAAGTCAACATCTCATCCCAGCTAGTGGATAGGGGATATCTACGCATGGCCATAGCATCCTTGCATCAAAGTGCGACCCCCTCCGCCTCTGCCCATTTCATAAAGGAGCGCCTCCAAGCCAGTACTGATGGGGATTCAATGGCTTTCCACCTTTTACCATTGAGACGCTTGGCAGTCAGCAGACCTAAGTCCAGGAATCTTGGGGACGCCTTATGCTTTTTGGTTGTCTGGAAAAGACCCAAGAGACAGGAGTCGCAATCTAATAGCAATGGGCGTGACGTATATTTAGATAGGGATGATGTAACTCCATGCCAATAAGTGTTTAAGGAAGGACAAGACTAGAACATATGAAGGAAGTCAGCCCCAATTTAATTGCAGCCAGGGCAAGCAGAATCCACTCGATTAAAATATCTGTTAATACGGGCTGGCGTTAGATAAGCTCAGAAAAATATGTAAATTTGAATAAGGCGGAATCTGGCATTGCGGGGGACATCAGTATGGCTGGATAGTGTCCCCGACCAAGTGGCATCGGTGAAAGGTCTTGTTAGATCACCCTCCCTAGTGGTTCGCAAAGTAGTGTGAGCATTCGTTGGAAGTGCTCTAAGCACATCAGTGAACCATCGAATTAGGTGTCTTGTCCCATAACTTGTAGTTATTGCACCAGTAGGTGTGTGGGGGGGTTCAGAGGTCATATCCCCCCATCCTCAGCATCGAATTGTACGAAAGAAACTGCCCTAATTGCAGCCCGTCTCTGTCGAGAGCTCAGCAAACTGCATCATGCCACCCTCGCTATAGAGATCACCCAGAGTGTGTAGGTCAGCTGCATGCCAAGGACCCAGTTCTGCGGCGGTTGTGAGATGCGCGCCGCGCTGCACACCCAGTAAGGCCAGTGCTGGAGCGTAGGGAATAGTGTTGCTTGTGAGACGCAGGGACCTATGGTAACAGCGGTGAGCTACATTTAGCAGTAGCTCCGCAGGGGGCCGTGATTTAGTAAGGGGTGAAAGAGATGCAATATCCGAGTTAGTGTCCAGGGCGGGGAATTGGTTGAAGTATTGGTTAGCTGGCGGCCCGCCAGCCAACGCTCAACCCGCTGAAACTGGGAAGCCAGGTAATAATGTTCCATGTTCGGAACAGAGAGGCCACCCTGAGTCAGGGGTAAATAGAGCGTTTTCAACACCAATCTACAGCGGCCTTTATTCCAAATTAATTCCCATATTCTAGGCTCCAAATCGCGGAAGAAGCCAGCAGGAACACAATGGTGCAAATTAGAGAAGTAGTATAGGAGGCGAGGAAGGACCACCATTTTCAAGAGGGCGATCCTACCGGCTACTGAGAGTAGTAAAGTTTGCCAGAAAGTCATCTGTGACCGGATGTAGGACACTGCTCTGTGGAGACTGCCATCGTGGAGGTCCCTCTCCGTATGAAAAATCTGTATGCCCAGGTAATGGAACATCCTGGGTTGCCAGGGGACATCTGTTCCAGAAATTCGCAGGCTCTGGTCTGGCAGTTCCGGATCAAAAGGGAAAAGGCATGATTTCGCCCAATTAACATGCAGGCCAGAGAGTGTGGCAAAACGATGCAGGATGACTGCAATATCGGAAGGGATGTTGCCAACATCTCTGAGATACAAAAGGAGATTGTCTGCATATAAAGAGATGATCTGTAGGCCGTCACCCAATGGGATACCCCAAGTTCGCCTGGCCCTACGGAACTCCACAGCCAGAGGCTCCATCTCCAGAGAAAACAGCAGTGGAGAGAGGGGACAGCCATGTCTAGTACCTCTAGCCACCTCAATCGGGACAGATATGAGTGTGCCAACCTTAACCCTAGATCGAGGCCGAGTATACAACAGCTGGTTCATGAGTAGGAAATGTGGGGCGATTCCAAATCGCCGCAGCGACCGAAAAGATAATATCATTCCAAGGAATCTAAGGCCTTCTCCAGGTCGAGCACTAGACATACTATGCAAGGGCAATCCTGCGTTGAATATTGCATGAATAGGCGCCGGATATTGTGTGAGCTCCAAGGTGGCACGAATTCAATTTGCCACCCCGGACTACCCTTCCAACCACGAGCAGCTCCCAGCGCTCATACGCTTCCCCAAAGCCACTTCGCGGGATCCAGAAGGGGGAAAACAAACACGAAGATCTCAGCCGGGGAGCTCAGGTAGGCATTTCAGTGAGCGGCCGCATTGCCGCCGGCCATGTTCTCCTGCCCCTCCTACCTTCTGTTTTGCCTTCTATGCTCCAAGAGGAAGTGGGGGCAGAGGGAATGCTTTTATGGCGTAGGAAATCTTGGACCACCTGGTAGAGGCAGAAATTGTAGAGCCTTTACATTTGTCTGATAATCAAGATCAGAGTATGGCACCAGAGCCTAGTGCATTGGAAAGTATGCTTTTTTCACTTACGGATAGTATAAAAAAGGGCTTTTCAACCTTGGAGGCAAATCAAGTTGAAATAAGGTTAGCCTGTGAATCATTGGAGAGAAAAAATAGATCTTTTGGCACTTAGAACCCAGGTCCTTGAGGAGTCGGTCAAGATTATGAGAGAGGATTTGAGGAAGAACAAAGAAGAGATCCAATTGTTAAAAGGGACGGAATGGGATTTGCAGGAGAAATTGGAACACTTAGAAAACAACTCCAGAAGAAATAAGAATGTTAAACGTCCAGGAAGGAGTGGAAGGGGCAGATTTTAAAAAGTATATAGTTTCTCTTATTAAAAAGGTAATCCCTTTGGATGAAACTGAGGCTGAGATTATTAATGATATTCAGAGAATTCACCGAAATCCGTTTAGGAGGAATCCAAATATCAAGAAACCGCTGAGGATTTTGGTGAACTTTCAAATTTACCTTCTGAAAGAGAAAATTCTCGCAAAGGCTTTGGATGTGGGATCTCTTGACAGTAGTAAAATTTCATTTGAGATTAGGTCCGACCTCTCTAGATTAACACTGAATAGGCAATGGGAGCTAGAAAAACATTTGGAGGAATTTAAAAACCTGGGTGCGATAGCTCGACTTAAATTTCCAGCAAATCTGCATGTGATGTTTAATAACAAAATGTACAATATCAAGGATCCAGCTGCAGCGGATGATCTTATAGAAACCATAAAGATGGGGAACACTGTTTAAGGAAGCCGGGGAGCTCATGGCTTTCTAAATTAGGCCAATGGGTCTATCAATAGTGGTGGGGGTTCTCCCAGGGAGGGTGGGGAGGGGGTTAGGGTTTAGGAGGGGCACTGTAGGGGTTTTTTGGGGTGCACCAAGGGGGAGGCATCTGGGAAGAAAAGAAAAAATAACCTCATACACCTCGGCTTCACTTTTACCTGGATAATGACCAGGGGGCCCAGGGAGACAGGAAAGGATTAGTACAATTGATGTCTTGGAAAGTTAATGGGTTGCGTGTAAGAGCTAGGGCGAGAAGAGTTTTGCAGTTTCTTAGGGATTCTCCAGCTCACATTATAGTTTTACAGGAAACACACTTACCTAAAGAAGAAAGTGTAACTTTGTTTAGAACTCAACAATGGATAGGGGACTTTGTCACCACTGGGCATAATTTTAACACAAAGGGTGTGGCAATCCTAGTTAACCGTCAGTTGAACGTAATTTTATCTAAGGTGATAACAAATAAATTAGGCAGATGGATTATACTTAGATTGCAGCTTGGCGGTAGGGCATTCACATTGGTAGGATATTACGGTCCTAATTGTGATGATTTAGAACCTCTTAGAGTGTTTTTTTCTCAGCTTTTGAATTTTTCAGATCCAGTTATTATGGTGGTTGATTTTAATGTGATTCTAGATAATAGGCTCAATAGGTCAGTGAAATCTAGGTCAATTGGCACTCTAAAGTCCCAGCCGTATCTAAAGTTAATGATGAAAGACTTTAGGTTATGCGATTTATGGAGGCAGAGAGTAGGGCAAAGTCAGGAATTCTCATTTCATAACCGAAAGTATGGCCATGCGTCTCGGATTGACTATTTTGTAGTTGATTATACTATTTGTGATTTGGTGGAGACTATTTCTTATTCACCTGCCCATTTATCAGATCATGCAGCAGTGACGTTAAGACTGAGTTGTCCCCATGAGGTAGGCGGGGTGAGATGGACCTTGGATCGGACCCTTTTAATGGAGAATTAGGTCATTTGTATTCTCCGTAAGGAGAATGAGGATTTTTTGTTAGAGTAACTCAAGGATCGGCATCAAAAACTGTAGTTTGGGACACTTTTAAGGCAGTAATAAGGGGTCTAATCATAAGCCTCGTGAGCTATAGAATAAGAAGTATAGGGAGGAAGTGAAACATTTAGAGCAGCAAATTGCGTTATGTAACACTTATTATGATCAGGGCAAAGATGAGGTGTATTTGAGTAAAAGGATTTCCCAGCCAAAATTACAAATGGAATCTATATTACAAGCTAGGATTGCAAAGCGATGGGAGGCAAGAGAGCAAATTCACTTTGAATATGGAGAAAGCATGGGAAAAATATTAGCTTGGAAGACCAAAAAAGATCAGGCACGCAATATGGTCAAGGAATTGGTGGATACTCAGTCAGGGGCGAGTGTTACATCCCCTGATGCTATAGTGGAGGTTTTCTTTAAGTTCTTTTCAAAACTTTTTATGGAGGAGAGGGAGGTAAGCGAGGGGATGATTGGTGAATGGTTGGATAAGGATATGCCTCCCCGCTTGTTGCAGAGTAAACAGAATCATTTGTCTAGACCTATTACTGAGGGGTGAAATAAGAGCAGTGTTAAGAGAAAGCAAAAATGGTAAGGTCCCAGGCCGGGATGGAATCCCAGTTGAGCTTTAAAAGGCTTTGGGGGATTCTATAGTCCCTTTTTTATTTTATTTTTGCAATTGTTTTTAGAGATCTTTGAGGATGGAGTCTTTTTGCCGGCTTCCTGGCAGGATGCTGCTATTTCACTCATTTTAAAACCTGGGAAATCCCCATTGAATTGTGAGTCTTATAGACCAATTTCCTTGTTAAATAGCGATTATAAGCTATTTGCTAAGATATTGGCGAATAGGTTAAGAATTGTGGTGAGTGATTTGGTTCACCCTGACCAGAGAGGATTCATTCGGAATAGATTTTTATATAAGCAGACATTTAACTTAATTGGGGCTATCGATTTAGCTACTACATACCAAGACCCCTTGGCTGTTATAGCTGTAGATGCAATGAAAGCCTTTGATAGAGTTAATTGGAAATATCTGTATAGGTTTCTAGATCGTAGTAACTTGGGGCAGAAATTTTGTCATGTTATTCAATCCATGTATCGGGCACCCACGGCTAGGTTGTTGGTTAATGGTAGGCTAACGGACTCGTTTAAGGTTACTAGGGGTACCAGACAGAGTTGTCCGCTCTCTCCTTTGTTGTTCAATCTGTACATAGAACCTTTGGCTAAGAGAATTAGGCAGGATTTGAGAGTTCTTACCTTTAGTAGTAAGGGTTGGGTGAAGAAAGTAACCTTGTTTGCTGATGATCTTCTGGTCTATACCTCTGACTTATTGACAACAATGCCTATCCTGTTAGATATTACGGAAAAGTTTAGGAAGATTTCAGGCTATTATTTTAATCCGGATAAGACAGAAATAATTGTCTGGAACTTGAAGAGTGCAAATTGGCGTACTATGACTTGTATGAGGTACTTAGGATTATCAATCGTTCAGGATTTGAAACAAATACCTGTGGTAAATATTAGGTCTGTCATAACCGAGTGTACCAAGTTAATGTTAGGCTGGTTACATTTGCCGCTCACAGTTATCGGGAGGGTTACATTTGCCACTCACAGTTATCGGGAGGGTTAATTTGGTCAAAATGATAATATTGCCTAAATTGAATTTTCTTTGTAATTCCATTCCTTGATATATGGATAAAAAATGATTGGTTATGTTTCAACAGAAAATAAATTCCTTTATTTGGGCGCACACGGGGCCTAGGATAGCTTGGAAGATATTGCGTAGAAGAAGAGAGAAGGGTGGTCTGACGCTCCCCTATATTCAATATTATGCGTGGGCGTTTCATCTCAGTAATATTAGAATGGTGTTTTCTTCTCCGGATCTGTCAGCAGTGGGCACAATATTTAATTTTATGGTAGCCACCAAAAAAGGTGCAACAAAGTATTTCTTATATAAGTTTGGCTATCCCAAGTTTTTTAAGAAAGTGAAATTGAAAATATTACAGGATGCTGCTAAAGTGTGGGTTGAGTTGCGCCAAGCCCACAAAAATAGAATATTATAGTTTGAGGGCTCCGGTTTGGGACTCTCCAGGTACCCCTGAATGTTTAACAGATGTACTGGCTCGGCCTATTAAGAGGGCAGGAATTGAAGTTTGGGGGGGATCTGATTAGTGGAGTGGCCTTGCTATCCTGGGACGAGCTTATGGAAATAACAGAGGGATCCCTTTCAAGATTAAAGTATATTCAGCTAAGAAACTGGACATGTGAGCCTAAAATCACTTTTGGGTCTGTGAATCAGTTAGAGGACAATTTGATTAAGAATCACGCACAATTACAGAAATGGTATTGGGGGATATTGGATGTCCTAGATGGTGATTTTGGATTGCCGGTTGCCCTTTGGGGTGAAGAGAACCCTTTAGGGCAGGTGCAGATATGGTGGGAATTATCAATGCGAAGGGTGTTTAAGATAGTAAAACCTGTTTCATTGAGGAGGAGTCACCTTTATACGTTGCATAGGGCTTTCTTCTCCCCTGAGAGGCTTTCCAAGATGAGAGGAGAAGAGGAAGTGATTTGTGCAAAATGTGGCCTGTCAGGCGCCTCGGACATCCATATATTTTTAGACTGTCCAGGGGTGTTCTGCTTCTGGCAAAAGGTATGTAAATCTCTTTCGGGTATTATTCGGCAACATATTTATCCAACTCTATCTTTAGTTATCTTTATGGTACTGGAAGAGGATGAAATAATTAACTGATAAATTAGAACAATACTTCTCTACGCAATACTTTTGGCTAGGAGAGAAATTGTAGGAAATAGATGTCTGGCTCTTCTCCTTCTTATACAGACTGGCTTAATGCCTTGATGGCAACTTAAAAATTGGATGTGGGAGCGAGTAAATTGAATAAGGATAAGAGAATTAAAATATGGTCGCACTTATGGGAATGGAAGGGCGCACTTTAGTATAATTTACTATTTATGTGTGTTAATAATCCTTGTCCTATGATTACAATCTTAGTTACTCTTGTGCTATTGACAATGATTACGGTCGAAGTCTTAATGAGGGAGCTCTGTTTTCCCTGGTGTCAGTTATCTCCATGCAGGGTAAGCATAACTTGGGCGATATGGAGTTCTTTGAAGGCCAGAGATGTATGAGGACAAAAAAAAAACAGTGCTCTTAGGTTTGTGGCCTATATGTGTTCCCTGTGTGGTGCCTAACTGTATCACTGAGGCTCTGATAACCAGAACCTCAGTGTTTATGATCTCTCTGCTTTTAAAATTGTCACTGCAGGCTAGTGACTAATTTTAGCAATTCTAATTGGCACACTGGAACACCCTTATAATTCCCTTTTATATGGTACCTAGGTACCCAGGGTATTGGGGTTTCAGGAAATCCCTATGGGCTGCAGCATTTCTTTTGCACCCATAGGGAGCTCAGACAATTCTTACACAGGACTGCCACTGCAGCCTGAGTGAAATAACGTCCACATTATATCACAGCCATTTTACACTGCACTTAAGTAACTTATAAGTCACCTATATGTCTAACCCTCACTTGGTGAAGGTTAGGTGCAAAGTTTCTTAGTGTGTGGGCATCCTGGCACTAGCCAAGGTGCCCCCACATTGTTCAGGGCAAATTCCCCGGACTTCGTGAGTGCAGGGACACCATTACACACGGGCACTACATATAGGTCAATACCTATATGTAGCGTCACAATGGTAACTCCGAACATGGCCATGTAACATGTGTAGGATCATGGAATTGTCACCTGTAGGAAGTTGGCTCTGTATATAATATTTCAAAGTAAGAAATAGTGTGCACAGAGTCCAAGGGTTCTCCTTAGAGGTAAGATAGTGGCAAAAAGAGATAATTCTAATGCTCTATTTTGTGGTAGTGTGGTCGAGCAGTAGGCTTATCAGAGGGTAGTGTTAAGGATTTGTTGTACACACACAGGCAATACATGAGGAACACACACTCTTACTCCAGGCCAATAGGTTTTTATATAGAAAAATCAATTTTCTTAATTTATTTTAAGAACCACAGGTTCAGGATTTACAAGTAATAGTTCAAATGAAAGGTATTTCACTTAGGGACTTTAGGAACTTTGAATAATCTCAATAGCATGTACAGCTTTGGAAACAAATGGCAATAAGATATTTTAAAAGTGGACACTGCAAAAATCAACAGTTCCTGGGGGAGGTAAGTAGAGGTTAAGTTCAAAGGTAAGTGAATCACTTACAGGGTTCAAAGTTGGGTCCAAGGTAGCCCACCGTTGGGGGTTCAAGGCAACCCCAAAGTTACCACACCAGCAGCTCAGGGCTGGTCAGGTGCAGAGGTCAAAGAGGTGCCCAAAACACATAGGCTTCAATGGAGAACTGGGGTGCCCCGGTTCGAGTCTGCCAGCAGGTAAGTACCCGTGCCCTCGGAGGGCAGACCAGTGGGGGTTTGTAGGGCACCGGGGGGGACACAAGCAGGCACAGAAAGTACACCCTCAGCGGCACAGGGGCGGCCGGGTGCAGAGTGCAAACAGGCGTTGGGTTTTGTATATGAAGTAATGGGAGACACGGGGGTCGCTTCAACGATGCAGGCAGGCACGGGGGGGCTCCTCTGGGTAGCCACCACCTGGGCTAGGAAGAGGGTCGCCTGGGGGTCGCTCCTGCATGGGAGTTCGGTTCCTTCAGGTCCTGGGGGCTGCGGGTGCAGTGTTGGTTCCAGGCGTCGGGTCCCTTGTTACAGGCAGTCGTGGTCAGGGGGAGCCTCTGGATTTCCTCTGCAGGCGTTGCTGTGTGGGCTCAGGGGGGTCATCTCTGGCTACTCACGGGCTAACAGTCGCCGGGGAGTCCTCCTTGAAGTGTTGGTTTTCCGCAGGTCGAGCCGGGGTGTCGGGTGCAGAGTGGAAAGTCTCACGCTTCTGGCGGGAAATGTGAAGTCTTTAAAATTGTTTCTTTGTTGCAATCAAGTTGCAGGTTGTTGAACAGGGCCGCTGTTCACGGGAGTTTCTTGGTCCTTGTTTGCAGGCCAGTCCTCTGAGGCTTCAGAGGTCGCTGGTCCCTGTTGGATGCGTCGCTGTTGCAGTTTTCTTCAAAGTTGGGAGACAGGCCGGTAGGGCTTGGGCCAAAGCAGTTGTCGTCTCCGTCTTCACTGCAGGGCTTCAGGTCAGCAGTCCTCCTTCTTGTTAAGGTTGCAGGAATCTGGGGAGCCCCTAAATACTGAATTTAGGGGTGTGTTTAGGTCTGGGAGGGCAGTAGCCAGTGGCTACTGTCCTGGAGGGTGGCTACAATCCTATTTGTGCCTCCTCCCTGTGGGGAGGGGAGGCACATCCTTAATCCTATTGGGGGAATCCTCCTTCCACAAGATGGAGGTTTTCTAAAAGTAAGGGTCACCTTGTAGGAAAGTACCATCTTGCCTGGCATGTTACCCCCATTTTCACTGTATGTATGTATGTTTTAGCCCGTGTCACTGGGATCCTGCTAGGCAGGACCCCAGTGCTCATAGTATGTGCCCTGTATATGTTCCCTTTGTGGTGCCTAACTGTATCACTGAGGCTCTGCTAACCAGAACCTCAGTGTTTATGCTTTCTCTGCTTTCTAAATTTGTCACTGCAGGCTAGTGACTACATTTACCAATCTTCATTGGCAGACTGGTACACACCCATATAATTCCCTTGTATATGGTACTTAGGTACCCAGGGTATTGGGGTTCCAGGAGATACCTATGGGATGCAGCATTTCTTTTGCCACCCATAGGGAGCTCAGACAATTTGTACACAGGCCTACCACTGTAGCCTGAGTGAAATAACGTCCACGTTATTTCACAGCCATCTTTCACTGCACATAAGTAACTTATAAGTCACCTATATGTCTAACCTTCACCTGGTGAAGGTTGGGTGCCAAGTTACTTAGTGTGTGGGCACCCTGGCACTAGCCCAGGTGCCCCCACATCGTTCAAGGCAAATTCTTTGTGAGTGCGGGGACACCATTACATGCGTGTACTATACATAGGTCACTACCTATGTATAGCGGCACAATGATAACTCTGAATATGGCCATGTAACATGTCTAAGATCATGGAATTGTCACCCCACTACCATCCTGGTATTGGGGGGACAATTCCATGATCCCTAGCACAGAACCCGGGTGCTGCCAAACTGCCTTTCCGGGGCTTCCACTGCAGCTGCTGCTGCTGCCAACCCCTCAGACAGGATTCTGCCCTCCTGGGGTCCAGGCAGCCTTGGCCCAGGAAGGCAGAACAAAGGATTTCATCTGAGAGAGGGTGTTACACCCTCTCCCTTTGGAAATAGGTGTGAAGGGCTGGGGAGGAGTAGCGTCCCCCAGCCCGGCTCTGGGGCGAAACTGGACAAAGGAAAGGGGAGTGACCACTCCCCTGACCAGTACCTCCCTGGGGAGGTGCCCAGAGCTCCTCCGGTGTGTCCCAGACCTCTGCCATTTTGGAAACAGAGGTGTTGGGGGCACACTGGACTGCTGTGAGTGGCCAGTGCCAGCAGGTGACGTTGGAGACCCCCTCTGATAGGCTCTTACCTTTCTTGGTAGGCAATCCTCCTTTTCTGGCTATTTAGAGTCTCTCCTCTGGGGTATTCTTCAGATAACGAATGCTAGAGCTCACCAGAGTTCCTCTGCACTTCCCTCTTCGACTTTTGCTATGGATCGACCGCTGACTGCTCCAGGATGCCTGCAAAACCGCAACAAAGTAGCAAGACGACTATTAGCAACATTGTAGCGCCTCATCCTGCCGGCTTTCTCGACTGTTTCCTGGTGGTGCATGCTCTGGGGGCTGTCTGCCTTCACCCTGCACTGGAAGTTAAGAAGAAATCTCCAGTGGGTGGACGGAATCTTTCCCCTGCTAACGCAGGCACCAAAAGACTGCATCGCCGATCCTCTGGGTCCCTTCTCATCCTGACGAGCTTCGTCCCTGGAACACTGGAACTCTATCCAAGTGACTTCCACAGTCCAGTGATCCTTCAGTCCAATTTTGGTGGAGGCAAGTCCTTGCCTCCCCACGCTAGACTGCAAACCTGTGTACTGCGTGATTTGAAGCTGCTCCGGCTTCTGTGCTCTTCTCCAAGGATTCATTTGTGCACAGCCTAGCCTGGGTCCCCAGCACTCCATCCTGCAGTGCTCAACCCGCTGAGTTGGACTCCAACGTCATGGGACCCTCCTTGTGTGACTACAGCAATCTACTAAGTGCCTGCTCTTGTACTTCTGCGGGTGCTGCCTGCTTCTGTGGGGGCTCTCTGAGTTGCTGAGCGCCCCCTGTGTCTCCTCCTCCAAGGGGCGAGATCCTGGTCCTTCCTGGTCCCCAGCAGCACCCAAAAACCTACAGTGACCCTTGCAGCTAGCAAGGCTTGTTTGCGGTATTTCTGCGTGGGAACACTTCTGCAACCTTCAGAACGCCATGGGACATCTTCCATCCAAAGGAGAAGTTCCTAGCTCTCTACGTTGTTGCAGAATCCTAAGCTTCTTCCATCCGGAGGCAGCCTTCTTGCACCTTCATCCGGGGTTTCCTGGGCTCCTGCCCCCCTCCGACACTATCGCGACTCTTGGACTTGGTCCCCTTGCTTGCAGGTCCTCAGGTCCAGGAATCCGTCTTCAGTGCTTTGCTGGTGTTTTTGGTTCTTGCAGAATCCCCCTATCACGACTATTGTGTCCTTTTGGGGTACTAGGGTACTTTACTCCTACTTTTCAGGGTCTTGGGATGGGGTATCTTGGACACCCTGACTGTTTTCTTACAGTCCCAGCGACCCTCTACAAGCTCTCATAGGCCTGAGGTCCATTCGTGATTCGCATTTTTGGAGTATATAGTTTCAGTTGCCCCTAGACCTATGTTCACCTATTGCATCCTATTGTAATTCTACACTGTTTGCATTCATTTTCTCACTATTACTTACCTGTTTTGGGTATGTGTACATATGACTTGTGTATATTACTTACCTTCTAACTGAGGGTACTCACTGAGATACATTTGGCATATTGTCATAAAAATAAAGTACCTTTAGTTTTAGTAACTGAGTATTGTGTTTTCTTATGATATTGTGCTATATGAAATAAGTGGTATAGTAGGAGCTTTGCATGACTCCTAGTTCAGCCTAAGCTGCTTTGCCATAGCTACCTTCTATCAGCCTAAGCTGCTAGAAACACCTCTATTCTACTAATAAGGATAACTGGACCTGGGAGAGGGTGTAAGTACCACAAGGTACCCACTATAAGCCAGGCCAGGTTCCTACACACCTCAGCTCAGGACACCTTAGGAGCTGTCCTGACTGGTGGGTGACTCCTCCTTGTTTTTCTAATTATCTCCTCCAGCCTTGCCGCTAAAAGTGGGGGCAGTGGCCGGAGGGGCGGGCATCTCCACTAGCTGAATTTAGGGGTGTGTCTGGGGGGTTAGTAGCCAATGGCTACTAGCCCTGAGGGTGGCTACACCCTCTTTGCGACTCCTCCCTGAGGGGAGGGGGGCACATCCCTAATCCTATTGGAAGAATCCTCCATCTGCAAGATGGAGGATTTCTATAAGTCAGTGTCACCACAGCTCAGGACACCTTAGGGGCTGTCCTGACTGGCCAGTGACGACTCCTTGTTTTTCTCATTATCTCCTCTGGCCTTGCCGCCAAAAGTGGGGCCGTGGCCGGAGGGGGCGGGCATCTCCACTAGCTGGAGTGCCCTGGGGCGCTGTAACAAAGGGGGTGAGCCTTTGAGGCTCACCGCCAGGTGTTACAGTTCCTGCAGGGGGAGGTGAGAAGCACCTCCACCCAGTACAGGCTTTGTTACTAGCCACAGAGTGACAAAGGCACTCTCCCCATGTGGCCAGCAACATGTCTGGTGTGTGGCAGGCTGGCAGAAACTGGTCAGCCCACACTGGAAGACGAGTATGTTTTCAGGGGGCATCTCTAAGATGACCTCTGGGTGTATTTTACAATAATTTGCACACTGGCATCAGTGTGCATTTATTGTGCTGAGAAGTTTGATACCAAACTTCCCAGTTTTCAGTGTAGCTATTATGGAACTGTAAAGTTCGTGTTTGACAAACTCCCAGACCATATACTCTTATGGCTACCCTGCACTTACAATGTCTAAAGTTTTGCTTAGACACTGTAGGGGCATAGTGCTCATGCACATAAGCCCTCACCTGTGGTATAGTGTACCCTGCCTTAGGGTTCTAAGGCCTGCTAGAGGGGTGACTTACCTATGCCACAGGCAGTGTGGGGTTGGCATGTCGACTTAGTCATTTTCTCCCCACCAGCACACACAAACTGTGAAGCAGTGTGCATGTGCTGAGTGAGGGGTCCCTAGGGTGACATAAGACATGCTGCAGCCCTTAGAGACCTTCCCTGGTATCAGGGCCCTTGGTACCAGGGGTACCAGTTACAAGGGACTTACCTAGGTGGCAGGGTTGTGCCAATTGTGGAGACAAAGGTACAGTTTAGGGAAAGAACACTGGAGCTGGGGCCTGGTCAGCAGGGTCCCAGCACACTTTCAAGTAATAACTTAGCATCAGCAAAGGCAAAAAGTCAGGGGGTAACCATGCCAAGGAGGCCTTTCCTTACATCACTCCAATACCGCCGGGGTACTGCTAAACTAACTTTCCATCTCTGCATAAGCCAGTCTACACCGGTTCAGGGATCCCCCAGCCCGGCTCTGGGGTGAAACTGACCAAAGGAAAGGGGAGTGACCACACCCCTGACCGGCACCTCCCAGGGGAGGTGCCCAGAGCTGCTCCAGTGTGTCCCAGACCTCTGCCATCTTGGATGCAGAGGTGTGAGGGCACAATGGACAGCTCTGAGTGGCCAGTGCCAGCAGGTGACGTCAGAGACCCCTGCTGATAGGTGCTTACCTTTCTCTGTAGACAATCCTCCTCTGAGGGCTATTTAGGGTCTCTCCTGTGGGTATCTGTAGGAGGCTGGCCTGGCTTGTAGTGGGTACCAGAGGTACTCACACCTTGTGCCAGGTCCAGTTATCCCTTATTAGTAAAATACAGGTCAATGATCGACCGCTGACTGCTCAAGGAGGCCTGCATAACCGCAACAAAGTAGCATGAAGACTACCAGCAACATTGTAGCGCCTCATCCTGCCGGCTTTCGCGATTGTTTCCTGGTGGTGCATGCTCTGAGGGCCGTCTGCCTTCACCCTGCACTGGAAGCCAAGGAGAAATTTGCTGTGGGTCGATGTAATCTTCCCCCTGCCAAAGCAGGCACCAAACTTCTGCATCACCGGTCCCTCTGGGTCCCCTCTCATCCTGACGAGCGTGGTCCCTGGGACACAGGAGCTGGGTCCAAGTGTCTTCGACAGTCCAGTGGCCCTTCTGTCCAAATTTGGTGGAGGTAAGTCCTTGCCTCCACACGCCAGACAGTAATCCTGTGAACTGCAGCTGCTCGGGCTTCTGTGCACTTTTGCAAGACTTCCTTCGTGCACAGCCTAGCCCAGGTCCCCCGCACTCCGTCCTGCATTGCCCAACTCACTGAGTTGGACTCCGACGTCGTGGGACCCTCCTTTGTGACTCTGAGTCGACCGCTGTCCTCAGAGCTTCTAAGTGCCTGTTCAGGTGCTTCTGCGGGTGCTGCTTGCTTCTGCATGGTCTCTTTGTGTTGCTGAGCGCCCCCTCTGTCTTCTTCTCCAAGGGGCGACCTCCTGGTCCTTCCTGGGCCCTAGCAGCACCCAAAATCCTCAACTGCGACTCTTGCAGCTAGCATGGCTTGTTTGCGGTCTTTCTGCGTGGAAACAACTCTGCATCCTCCAGCACGCCGTGGGACATCTTCTGACCAAAGGAGAAGTTCCTGGCACCTTCCGATTTTGCAGAATCTTCGGCTTCTTCCACCCAGAGGCAGCCCTTTTGCACCTTCATCCGGGGTTTAGTGGGCTCCTGCTCCCACCTGGAAACTTGCGTGACTCTTGAACTTGGTCCCCTTCCTTTACAGGTCCTCAGGTCCAGGAATCCGTCTTCAGTGCTTTGCTGGTGCTTGTGGTTCTTGCAGAATCCCCCTATCACGACTATTGTGTCATTCTGGGGTAGTAGGGTAACTTTACTCCTACTTTTCAGGGTCTTCGGTTGGCGTATCTTGGACACCCTTAGTGTTTTTTTACACTCCCGGTGCCCCTCTACACACTACACTAGGTCTGGAGTCCATTGGTGGTTCGCATTCCACTTTTGGAGTATATGGTTTGTGTTGCCCCTAGGCCTATTTCTCCCTATTGCATTCTATTGTGATCCTACATTGTTTGCACTACTTTTCTAACTGTTACGTACCTGATTTTGGTTTGTGTGCATATAATTTGTGTATATTACTTACCTCCTAAGGGAACACAGGATGTAATTTGTGTATATTACTTACCTCCTAAGGGAGTATATCCTCTGAGATACTTTTGGCATATTGTCACTAAAATAAAGTACCTTTATTTTTAGTAACTCTGAGTATTGTGTTTTCTTACGATATAGTGCTATATGATATAAGTGGTATAGTAGGAGCGTTGCATGTCACCTAGTTCAGCCTAAGCTGCTTTGCTATAGCTACCTCTATCAGCCTAAGCTGCTAGAACACCTCTAACCTACTAAAGGGATAACTGGACCTGGCACATGGTGTAAGTACCACAAGATACCCACTATAAGCCAGGCTAGCCTCCTACATCGAGGATGCAGGTACTTACCTGCTAGAAGACTGGAACCAGAGCAACCCCATTCTCTATAGGCGCGCATGCTATTTGGGCCCTACTTTGCCCTCTACACTTGACCAGCCCTGTGTTGCAGGTGCTGGGTGTTTGGGGTTAACTTTAACCCTCAACGGTGGTCTGCCTATGCCCAGGAGACTGATTGTGTAAGTGTAGGAGGCCGGCCTGGTTTGTAGTGTGTACCTTGGTTACTTACACCTTACAGCAGGTCCAGTTATCCCTTGTTAGTGAATGTAGTAGTGTTCTAGCAGCTTAGGCTGATAGGGGTAGCTATTGCAGAGCAGTTTAGTCTGAACTAGGAGACATGCAAAGCTCATGCAATACCACTTATAGTTACACAGTACTTATACACAAGTAAAGACACTACTCTGTGTTACCAAAAATAAAGATATTTATTTGGGTGATACAGTACCAAAAATATCTTAGAGACAATACTCCTTCTGGAGGTAAGTATTATACACAATATATACACTAGACACAAAAATTAGACAAGGAAATAGTCATAGAACAATGCAAACAGTAGGAAATCCTATAGAATGCAATGGGAGAAAATAGGTCTAGGGGCAACACAAACCATATACTTAAAAAGTGGAATGTGAATCACAAATCCCCCCCCCCTAGACAAGTGTAGTCTGTGCAGAATCGCTGGGAGAGTAAGAATACAGTAAAGGTAAGTAAATTACCCCACCCCAGAGCCCAGAAAAGCAGGAGTAAAGTACTGCAAGATTCCTTAGGACACACCACACCTCGTTTTGGGGATTTTGCAGCAGCCAACCAAGTCTGCAAAGAACTGCTCGATTATTGGACCTGAAGACCTGCAAAGGAAGGGGACCACGTCCAGAAGTCAAAAGAAGTTCCAGGAAGGACAGGAGCCCCTGCCAACCCAGAAGAGGGTGCAAAAGAAGAGTCCCCGGTTAGTTGAGGACTGCAGAAATGCACCCTAGAAAGATTCCAGCGCGTTCCTGCGTGATGCAAAATATGTCCCATGGTGGTATGATTGTGTTGGAGGCTGGCCTGCCTTATAGTGGGTACCTTGTGGTACTTACACCTTGTGCCAGGTCCAGTTATCCCTTATTAGTAGAATAGAGGTGTTTCTAGCAGATTAGGCTGATAGAGATAGCTATAGCAGAGCAGCTTAGGCTGAACTAGGAGACATGCAAAGCTCCTACTAAACCACTAATTTCTGATGGATACAAACTACCTGTGGATTTCTCACCTTATGAATTCATCCACGTCGACGAGGATGTCACAGTTGCATGGCTCCACGCGACTACGTCTGATGTCACCGTGCCAATAAGAGGTCTTCGCCGGCGTGCTGACGTCAGTTTCCTTTTTTCTGTGCCTTTGACGCCAATGTTTTTTTCCTGGCTCGTTGGATAGTGTGTAGCTTTAGTAGTTACAATATCTCTCCCGAGAAAATCGGGTTTCAAGCCTTGTAATGAATGTGGTGGTAGGATGGCGGTCACTGATCCCCATGGGAACTGCCTTTGGTGTCTTAGCTCTGAGCACGATGTCGAAGGTTGTGGATCGTGCCAGAGTATGAATCCTAAGGCACTTAAAGAAAGGGAGGCCAAGCTTTTCTTAGCAAAGGCCAAGAAGAAGGGCCATAAGCGGGCTTCATCTCACGTTTCTTCCAGGAGGCACAAGAATAGGCGTCGTCATGACTCACGGCGCCGATCCACATGGAGCCGATTGAGGTCGAGGTCTCCATCAGTTAGACATCGAAGTAATTGGGAGGTGAGCCCTACTGTGACTCCGCAGCCTTGATTCCAGAAGTATCTCTGACGCCGTCAGTCTATGAGGTAGCTCCTCATAGCCCTCAGTTTTCACCGGCGCTGCAAGAGCCTAATTTGCAGCAGCTGGGTCAAGATCAGAGATATCCTGCCTTCCCGGCTCCGGGAGCGGATCCGGCGGGATTTTTAAATGCCATGTATGCTGTTTTCCAGGCTATGGCCCCTCCTGGTGCACCGGCGGGTCCGACGGGGCCATTAGCATTTTCACTGGGCTCCCCGGAGTGATGATGTCTCCTCGTGGTGTGGCGTCACCATCTAGATCCGTGGCGCCGTTGCCATCTCCGCGTAAGCCGACACCGATGCTCTCCCCTGGCCAGCCGGTTCCATTACCTGCGTGCCAGCCAACTCTGAAGAAGGCGCCGTTAGAGTCCGTGTCGGCGCTGGTGTCCGAGTGATGCTCGGATCCATACATCATCTTCTGTGCCTGGTCGGGATTCGGAAGCGGTGGCTTCGGCATCGGTGGATTCGATGTCGACGCAGAGGTTAGAATCCAGCTTGAGATCTCGGAGAAAGGCCTTGCGTCTCCTTGAAGAAGAAGAATACCGGCAGTTGGAAGAGGGTGAGCTTATGGAGCCTTTGGAGGAATACCAAGGACTGGGGTCAGCCAGTGGGCTGGATACTTCCCCGGAATGGGACATTTCATCTCCGGGGAATTTACGGAGGAGACAGTGTCTTTCCACTCGGTCATTAGAAAGGCAGCAGACTATTTAGACCTGCCTTTATCTGAAGCAGAGGTAAAGACAAATCTGCTGACTGAGGTGCTGCATCCGTCTACATCCTCAGCTGATCCTTTACTGCCCTTTAACAAGGCATTGTTGGAGCCTATTTTGGACTTGTGGAGGAAACCAGTTTCGTCTCCGGCTGTTAATAGAGCTGTGGCAAGGAGGCATAGGGGAGCACTCGGGGATCCTGGGTTCCTGTCACGTCATCCAACCCCGGAGAGTTTAGTGGTTCAAGTGTCTTGCTCCACAAAGTCTGCTCCTGGTTCGTTCCCCGTAGCCACATCTGATAGGGAGTCCAAACGAATGGAGCAGTCTTCAAAAAAGATCTTTTCGTCTTGCAGCATTGCGCTTAAGGCTGTGAACACTACCTGTGTGCTGGTCAGGTATGTCCATGCCCTTATGGACTCAGCCAAGGCTATGGTGATGGATCTGACACAGGAGGCACAGAGGCCTTTGGGAACTCTCTTTTTGGATGCACAGGCTGCGGCGCAGCAGATTATACAATCTGGTCTTGATACAACAGACTCATTTTCTAGGGCGATGGGGACATCTGTTGCTACAAGGAGGCACGTGTGGCTGAGGTCCTTCGGATTCTCCTCGGATGTGCAGACCACCTTGCTAGACTTGCCCTTCGATGGTGAAAGACTGTTTGGGGAGAAAGCTGACTCTGCCCTTGAATATTTTAAGGAGAGCTGAGCTACAGCAAAGTCCTTAGGCTTACAGGCTACCCCTGCTGCTCCTTCTAGCTCTTTTCGCAGGTTCAGAGGTTTTGGTCATGGGACGGTTTTACAGAGGCCCCAGTACTCGGTTCAACAGCCTGCCAATCCATCTTATCGACCCTTCAGAGAGCGTGGGAGGGCTAGAGCAGAGGGGCAGTCCAGCAGCACCCTTCTTCGTCATCCTCTTCCTCTGGTGGACAACAGCAGGGGAAGAAGCCCTAGTTTTCCACACTTTATCAAACATGCCTCTCCTGTAGGGGGAAGGCTTTGTCTTTTTCTCCGCAAGTGGGAGTTGATAACAGCAGACTCCTGGGTGTTGAATATTGTGGAAAAAATATATGGTCTCCCCTTTCAGGAGTTCCCTCCTCCCTTTCCCCCCGTCCCTCGTTTAGTTCAGAGGACCATCTTCTGTTGTAGCAACAGGAGGTTCTGACCATGTTATCAAAGGATGCGATAGAGTTGGTTCCGGAGCAGGAAAGGGGTCAGGGTTGTTATTCAAGATATTTCCTGATCCCAAGAAGTATGGTCGCCTGAGACCGATCCTAGACCTGAGGATTTTGAATTGGTTCCTCAAGCAGGAGAAATTCAAAATGCGCAGGTACTTATGGCGTTGAATAAAGAGGATTGGATGGTGTCTGTCGACTTGCAGGATGCGTACTTTCATATCCCTATACTCAAGTCGCACAGGAAGTATCTCCGGTTTGTGGTGGGGTCGCAACACTACCAGTTTGCAGTCCTTCCGTTTGGGCTTACTTCAGCACCTCGAGTCTTCACAAAGGTGATGGTGGTTGCAGCACGTCTCAGGCGGAAGGGAATAGCGGTATTCCCTTACCTGGACGATTAGTTGGTCAAAGCCAAGTCTTCAGAGCTGGTGCTGCATCGCCTGCAGGTGATAACCCAGTTGTTGTTTGATCTGGGGTTTTCGGTAAACGTGCCCAAGTCTCACCTGAAGCCCTCTCAACCACTCCTGTTCATAGGGGCAGTACTGGATACAACATTGTATCGGGCCTACCCTCCGTCTCAGCAGATTCAGGACATTCAGGCGCTGATTCCAATGTTTCGAAATGGAGCGGCGGTTCCGGTCCTCAAGGTCTTACGCCTGCTTGGTCTGTTTGCTTCTTGCATTCTGTTGGTCACTCATGCGTGCTGGCATATGAGGGCTCTTCAGTGGTGCCTCCGCAGGCAGTGGTTTCAGCACAAAGGCGATCTTGAGGATTCGATAAGGATCTCCAGGGACACTGAAGCAGATCTCCAATGGTGGGCAGTGGATGGCAACATTTCCCAAGGACGGCCGTTCTCACTACCACCTCCAGTGGCCACAGTTGTTACGGATGACTCCACTCTAGGGTGGGGTGCTCATCTGGGGGATCTGGAGATTAAGGGTCATTGGTCTCTGGTGGAACAGATGTTTCATATCAATCTGTTGGAACTGCGGGCGATACGTCTGGCTTTCAAGGCCTTCCACCCTTCCCTTTGCCGTCAGTCGGTTCAAGTCCTCACGGACAACACTACTGCGATGTGGTACGTAAACAAGCACGGAGGAGTAGGGTCGTATCTTCTCTGCAGAGAAGCTCTGCGACTCTGGGTTCAGAACCATCAGATTTGCTTGATAGCAAATCATTTGGCTGGGGTTCTGAAAGTCCGTGCGGACAGTCTCAGTCAGCACTTCTTGGCCAATCACGAGTGGCGTCTCCATCCAGACCTAGTCCGGTACATCTTCGAGATGTAGGGGTCTCCGCAGGTAGATCTATTCGCCACTTGGGAGAATGCGCACTGCCCGTCGTTCTGCAGTCTCCAGTATCTGTTGCAAGGAGCGTTGGGGGACGCGTTTCAAATACCGTGGGACGGCCAGTTGCTTTACGAGTTTCCCCCCATACCCTTGATTCCTCGGGTCGTGAGGAAGATTCGCCAAGACAGCGCCCAAGTCATCTTGGTGGCACCGGATTGGCCGAGAAGGGTGTGGTACACAGACCTTCTACAACTCTCAAAGTGCCCTCCACTCCGTCTCCCGCTCAGGGCAGGCCTCCTCTCGCAGTCGCAGGGGCAGTTTCTAAACCCCCACCTCCAGAGCCTGCACCTTCATGTCTGGAGATTGAACGGGGCAACCTGAGTTTTTTTTCTCTCCCACCGGATGTAGTGGATGTTATTCTGTTGTCCAGGCGACACTCCACTAAATCCATTTATGCCAGTAGGTGGGCTAAATTTGTTATTTGGTGTGGAGAGGAACAGAAAGATCCCTTGAAAGCCCACCTGTTTTGTTATTTGCTCTTGATTTAGCAAAGAAAGGCTGTTCAGTAGCTACAGTGAAAGGTTATTTGGCCGCTCTATCGGCTTTTCTTTGTCTCCCGGACCAGTCCTCTTTATTTAAATCTCCGATTGAATCTAGGTTTATTAAGGGCTTGCTTAATAAGTTTCTCCCCCACGCCCATTCACATGCCTCAGTGGGATTTAAATCTTGTTTTAACATTTCTGATGGGTTCACCGTTCGAGCCCATGCATTCATGTCTTTAAGGTATTTGGTTCTTAAGACTCTATTCTTTATTGCTATAACCTCTGCTAGGAGGGTTGGAGAGCTTCAAGCCCTTTCCGTAAAACCCCTGTTTACCTTGTTTTTCCCTGATAAAGTGGTACTGAAAACCAGGGCGGCTTTCCTGCCAAAAGTTGTCACTCCTTTTCATATGGGGCAAACTATTACCATTCCCTCTTTCAAGCCACCTCCCTAACCCTCTAAAGAGGAAGAGAGACTCCATCAATTGAACCCTAGAAGGGCTCTCAGTTTTTATACTGAGAGGACGAAAGACTTTCGCCTGGAGGATCAGCTGTTCGTGGGTTATGTTGGTCAGCGGAAGGGCAGAGCAGTCCATAAAAGAACAATCTCCAGGTGGGTCATTCTTTGTATAAAAGTTTGCTACTCACTGGCAAAGAAAGTTCCTCCTGAGGGTATCAGGGCCCACTCCACCAGGGATAGGTCGGCCACTTCGGCCCTGGCAAGGGGAGTCCCGTGGTGGACATATGTAAGGCGGCAACTTGGGCGTCCCTCCACACTTTCGCTAAGCATTACTGCTTGGACGCTGAGGTTCAGAGGGACGGCCATTTTGCGCGATCTGTTTTACAGGATTTCTTGCTGTAATCAGACGGGCACCCACCTCCGAGTGCGGTACTGCTTTGGGACTCTAATCATAAGGTGAGGAATCCACAGGTAGTTTGTATCCATCAGAAGAACAAGTTACTTACCTTAGGTAACGCTTTTTCTAGTGGATACAATAGCTACCGGTGGATTCCTCACAGTCCCACCCGCCTCCCCGTTGCCTGTCTGATTGCACTAGGATATGTGGTTGATTAGATATATGTGTATATTGATATTTGTTCCTGTATAAATATAAATGATGGTTTTTTGTTATGTTGCATCATGAGGGTTTTATGTATATATGTATTTATTGGAGTTATTGTGGAAGTCGGTTCTCACCGGTTTGCCTCAAAGGCATGTAAAAAATGGGTGAAACTGACGTCAGCACGCCGGCGAGGACCTCTTTTTGGCACAGTGACTTCAGACGGAGTCGCGTGGAGCGTGCCATTGTGACATCCTCGTCAACATGGAGAGCTAAGAAGAAGACTTTCCGTTGGATGCTGGCGCAAGGATGAATTCATAAGGTGAGGAATCCACAAGTAGCTATTGTATCCACCAGAAAAAGCGTTACCGAAGGTAAGTAACTTGTTCATCACTTAGTACTATATCATAAGAAAACACAATACTCAGAGTTACTAAACATAAAGGTACTTTATTTTAGTGACAATATGCCAAAAGTATCTCAGAGGATATACTCCCTTAGGAGCTAAGTAATATACACACAACATACACACACAACCGAAATCAGGTAAGTAAACAGTTAGAAAAGTAGTGCAAACCCTGTAGAACACAATAGAATGCAATAGGAGACAATAGGCCTAGGGGCAACATAAACCATAAACTCCAAAAGTGGAATGTGTAGGAGGCTGGACTGGCTTGTAGTGAGTACCTAGGGGTACTTGCACCTTGCACCAGGCCCAGTTATCTCTTATTAGTGTATAGGGTGTCTAGCAGCATAGGCTGATAGATAATGGTAGCTTAGCAGAGCAGCTTAGGCTGAACTAGGAGACGAGTGAAGCTCCTACGGTACCACTTAGTGTCATATGCACAATATCATAAGAAAACACAATACACAGATATACTAAAAATAAAGGTACTTTATTTTTATGACAATATGCCAAAAGTATCTCAGTGAGTACCCTCAGTATGAGGATAGCAAATATACACAAGATATATGTACACAATACCAAAATATGCAGTAATAGTATTAGAAAACAGTGCAAACAATGTATAGTTACAATAGGATGCAATGGAGACACATAGGGATAGGGGCAACACAAACCATATACTCCAAAAGTGGAATGCGAACCACGAATGGACCCCAAACCTATGTGACCTTGTAGAGGGTCGCTGGGACTATTAGGAAATAGTAAGGGTTAGAAAAATAGCCCACCCCAAGACCCTGAAAAGTGAGTGCAAAGTGCACTAAAGTTCCCCAAAGGACATAGAAGTCGTGATAGGGGAATTCTGCAGGAAAGACACAAACCAGCAATGCAACAACAATGGATTTCCAGTCGAGGGTACCTGTGGAACAAGGGGACCAAGTCCAAAAGTCACAAGCAAGTTGGAGATGGGCAGATGCCCAGGAAATGCCAGCTGTGGGTGCAAAGATGCTGCTACTGGACAGTAGAAGCGTAGGTTTCTGCAAGAACGACAAGGGCTAGAGACTTCCCCTTTGGAGGACGGATCCCTCACGCCGTGGAGAGTCGTGCAGAAGTGTTTTCCCGCCGAAAGACCGCAAACAAGCCTTGCTAGCTGAAAATCGTGCGGTAAGGGTTTTTGGATGCTGCTGTGGCCCAGGAGGGACCAGGATGTCGCCAATTGCGTCAGGGGACAGAGGGGGCGTCAAGCAAGACAAAGAGCCCTCTCAGCAGCAGGCAGCACCCGCAGAAATGCCAGAAACAGGCACTACGAGGATGCGTGAAACAGTGCTCACCCGAAGTCGCACAAAGGAGTCCCACGTCGCCAGAGAACAACTTAGGAGGTCGTGCAATGCAGGTTAGAGTGCCGTGGACCCAGGCTGGACTGTGCACAAAGGATTTCCGCCGGAAGTGCACGGAGGCCGGAGTAGCTGCAAAAGTCGCGGTTCCCAGCAATGCAGTCTGGCGTGGGGAGGCAAGGACTTACCTCCACCCAACTTGGACTGAAGAGTCACTGGACTGTGGGAGTCACTTGGACAGAGTTGCTGGATTCAAGGGACCTCGCTCGTCGTGCTGAGAGGAGACCCAAGGTACCGGTGATGCAGTTCTTTGGTGCCTGCGGTTGCGGGGGACGATTCCGTCGACCCACGGGAGATTTCTTCGGAGCTTCTAGTGCAGAGAGGAGGCAGACTACCCCCACAGCATGCACCACCAGGAAAACAGTTGAGAAGGCGGCAGGATCAGCGTTACAAGGTCGCAGTAGTCGTCTTTGCTACTTTGTTGCAGTTTTGCAGGCTTCCAGCGCAGTCAGCAGTCGATTCCTTGGCAGAAGGTGAAGAGAGAGATGCAGAGGAACTCGGATGAGCTCTTGCATTCGTTATCTAAGGAATCCCAAGAGACAGAGACCCTAAATAGCCAGAAAAGAGGGTTTGGCTACCTAGGAGAGAGGATAGGCTAGCAACACCTGAAGGAGCCTATCAGAAGGAGTCTCTGACGTCACCTGATGGCACTGGCCACTCAGAGCAGTCCAGTGTGCCAGCAGCACCTCTGTTTCCAAGATGGCAGAGGTCTGGAGCACACTGGAGGAGCTCTGGGCACCTCCCAGGGGAGGTACAGGTCAGGGGAGTGGTCACTCCCCTTTCCTTTGTCCAGTTTCGCGCCAGAGCAGGGCTAAGGGGTCCCTGAACCGGTGTAGACTGGCTTATGCAGAAATGGGCACCATGTGTGCCCATGAAAGCATTTCCAGAGGCTGGGGGAGGCTACTCCTCCTCTGCCTTCACACCATTTTCCAAAGGGAGAGGGTGTAACACCCTCTCTCAGAGGAAGTCCTTTGTTCTGCCATCCTGGGCCAGGCCTGGCTGGACCCCAGGGGGGCAGAAACCTGTCTGAGGGGTTGGCAGCAGCAGCAGCAGCTGCAGTGAAACCCCAGGAAAGGCAGTTTGGCAGTACCAGGGTCTGTGCTACAGACCACTGGGATCATGGGATTGTGCCAACTATGCCAGGATGGTATAGAGGGGGCAATTCCATGATCATAGACATGTTACATGGCCATATTCGGAGTTACCATTGTGAAGCTGCATATAGGTAGTGACCTATATGTAGTGCACGCGTGTAATGGTGTCCCCGCACTCACAAAGTCCGGGGAATTGGCCCTGAACAATGTGGGGGTACCTTGGCTAGTGCCAGGGTGCCCTCACACTAAGTAACTTAGCACCCAACCTTTACCAGGTAAAGGTTAGACATATAGGTGACTTATAAGTTACTTAAGTGCAGTGTAAAATGGCTGTGAAATAACATGGACGTTATTTCACTCAGGCTGCAGTGGCAGGCCTGTGTAAGAATTGTCAGAGCTCCCTATGGGTGGCAAAAGAAATGCTGCAGCCCATAGGGATCTCCTGGAACCCCAATACCCTGGGTACCTCAGTACCATATACTAGGGAATTATAAGGGTGTTCCAGTAAGCCAATGTAAATTGGTAAAATTGGTCACTAGCCTGTTAGTGACAATTTGTAAAGAGAGAGCATAACCACTGAGGTTCTGGTTAGCAGAGCCTTAGTGAGACAGTTAGGCATCACACAGGGAACACATACCTTTAGGTCACAAACTTATGAGCACTGGGGTCCTGACTAGCAGGGTCCCAGTGACACATAACAAACATACTGAAAACATAGGGTTTTCACTATGAGCACCGGGCCCTGGCAAGCAGGATACCAGTGAGAGAGTGAAAACACCCTGACATACACTCACAAACAGGCCCAAAGTGGGGGTAACAAGGCTAGAAAGAGGCTACTTTCTCACAGAATGCGAACCACGAATGGACCCCAGGCATAGTTAGTGTGTAGAAGGTCGCTGGGCGTGTAAGAAAATACTACGGGTGTCCATGATACCCCACCCCAAGACCCTGAAAAGTAGGAGTAAAGTTACCCTACTACCCCAGAAAGACAGTAAAGTCGAGATAGGGGATTCTGCAAAGACAACAACTGACTGCAAAGCACTGAAGATGGATTCCTGGACCTGAGGACCTGTAGAGGAAGGGGACCAAGTCCAAGAGTCACTCAAGTGTCTTGGGGGGGGCAGGAGCCCACTAAACCCTGGATGAAGGTGCAAAAGGGCTACCTTCGGGTGGAAGAAGCCAAAGATTCTGCAACAATGGAAGGTGCCAGGAACTTCTCCTTTGGTCAGAAGATGTCCCACAGCATGCTGGAGGATGCAAGAGCTGTTTCCACGCAGAAAGACTGCAAACAAGCCTTGCTACCTGCAAGAGTCGCAGTTGAAGGTTTTGGGTGCTGCCAGAGTCCAGGAAGGACCAGGAGGTCGCCACTTGGAGGAGGAGACAGAGGGGGTGCTCAGCAACACGCAGAGCCCAAACAGAAGCAGGCAGCACCCGCAGAAGCACCTGAACAGGCGTACAGAAGATCTGAGCACGACGGTCGACTCAGCACAACAAAAGAGGGTCCCACGAAGTCGGAGTCGAACTCAGCGAGTTGGGCAATGCAGGGCAGAGTGCTGGGGACCTGGGCTAGGCTGTGCACGAAGGAAGTCTTGCAAAAGTGCACAGAAGCGTGAGCAGCTGCAGTTCACGCAGTACACAAGATTACTGTCTGGCATGGGGAGGCAAGGACGAACCTCCACCAAATTTGGACAGAAGAGCCACTGGACTGTCGAAGACACTTGGACTCAGCTCCTGTGTTCCAGGGACCACGCTCGTCAGGATGAGAGGGGACCTAGAGGACCGATGATGCAGAAGTTTGGTGCCTGCGTTCCATCGACCCACGGGAGATTTCTTCTTGGCTTCCAGTGCAGGGTGAAGGCAGACAGCGCTCAGAGCATGCACAACCCGGAAACAGTCGAAAAAGCCGGCAGCATGAGGCGCTACAATGTTGCTGGTAGTCTTCTTGCTACTTTGTTGCGGTTTTGCAGGCGTCCTGGAGCAGTCAGCAGTCGATCCTTGGCAGAAGTCGAAGAGGAAAGTCCAGAGGAACTCTGGTGAGCTCTTGCATTCGTTATCTGGCAAGATACCCACAGGAGAGACCCTAAATAGCCCTCAGAGGAGGATTAGCTTCAGAGAAAGGTAAGCACTTATCAGGAGGGATCTCTGCCGTCACCTGCTGGCACTGGCCGCTCAGTGGTCTCCATTGTGCCCTCACACCTCTCCATTCAAGATGGCAGAGATCTGGGACACACTGGAGTGGTGATGGACAGGGGAGTGGTCACTCCCCTTTCCTTTGTCCAGTTTCGTGCCAGAGCAGGGGCTGGGGGCTCCCTGAACCGGTGTAGACTGGTTTATGCAAGGAGGGCACCATCTATGCCCTTCAAAGCATCCCCAGAGGCCAGGAGAGGCTACTCCTCTCAGGCCCTTAACACCTATTTCCAAAGGGAGAGAGTTTAACACCCTCTCTCAGTGGAAATCCTTTGTTCTGCCTTCCTGGAACTGGGCTGCCCAGGCTCCAGGGGGGCAGAAACCTGTCTGAGGGTTGGTAGCAGCGGTAGCTGCAGAGAAAACCTCAGAGTTAGTTTGGCAGTACCCGAGGTCCATGCTGGAGCCCCGGGGATGCATGGGATTGGCACCCCAATACCAGATTCCATGATCTTACACATGTTACATGGCCATATTCGGAGTTACCATTGTGAAGCTACATATAGGTACTGACCTATATGTAGTGCACGTGTGTAATGGTGTCCCCGCACTCAGAAAGTCCGGGGAAAATGCCCTGAACAATGTGGAGGCACCTTTGCTAGTGCCAGGGTGCCCTCACACTTAGTAACTTTGCACCTAACCTTCACTAAGTGAGGGTTAGGCATATAGGTGAGTTATAAGTTACTTAAGTGCAGTGTGAAATGGCTGTGAAATAACGTGGACGTCCTGTGTAAGAATTGTCCGAGCTCCCTATGGGTGGCAAAAGAAATGCTGCAGCCCCTAGGGATCTCCTGGAACCCCAATACCCTGGGTACCTAGGTACCATATACTAGGGAATTATAAGGGTGTTCCAGTGTGCCAATCAGAATTGCTGAAAATGGTCACTAGCCTGCAGTGACAATTTTAAAAGCAGAGAGAGCATAAACACTGAGGTTCTGGTTAGCAGAGCCTCAGTGATAATTAGGCACTACACAGAGGACACACATAGGCCACAAAGAGAGAACTGGTGTCCTGGCTAGCAGGATCCCAGTGACACATATAAAACACCCTGACATATACTCACAAATAGGCCAAAAGTGGGGGTAACAAGGCTAGAAAGAGGCTACCTTCCTACACAACCCCTTCTCCCCCCCCCCCCAAACGCAGGGCAATAAGGCTAACCTTGGCCAGTTGAGTTTTTATTGTCTAAGTGGTGATAAGTGGAGAGTAGCTATGCAATAGATTGGTTACTCCCTTTATCATCAACTGTATGGTTACTTCCCTGTGGGGATGTAAACCACCCTGTTTGAATTTTTTTAGCTAGCCAACAATGTGAAGTTATATTCTCAGAGTTCCTATTGGTATGTTTTAGTTTAGAGCAGTGGGAATTGTCCACTGGGCCTATAGCAAGTGATGAGAATGCCAGACAGGGATGCTGTCTCAATAAAGCCATAGCTGGGCAAAAACTTTGTCCATATGGCTGTAAGAGAGGTTGCTGTTTCTCTTTAGTTGGAGCAGGGCAGGGCTGCTGTCCTATAAGCTCCGCACTAGGGCAGGGCTGCTGTCCTAAGTGTTGTCAGGTAGTGCAGGGTTGCTGCACTAAAGTTTCTCTGGGAGGGTTGGAGGGATGCTCCATGTTAAATAAAATGGTACCCTTCTTCTCACCAATATTAGTCATCCCACAGAGAGGTACTTCCACCTCAAGGAGTACAGCTGTGCTAGCTGATGATTCCCTTGGTACAGGTGCCACCACAGGAGAGGTTTCTCCTACCACAGGAATGGTATCCGTAATGGCAGGGTGGGTAGGGGATACTTTGATGCCCTTTTCACCTGTTGTTGAAGGATCCTGAGATTTCAGGCCTTTTTGTCTCCTTTGCTTTTTCATTTCAGCTGAAATGAGACGAAGCAATTCCTCAGAGATACCCAGCATGGCTGCATGGGTATAAAACTCTACCTCAGCCCAACCTGAGGCCTGTAGGTCATTACCTAAGAGACAGTCTACAGGTAAGCTAGGTGATACTACCACCTGCTTAGGGCCAGTTACTTCACCCAACTAAACTGAAATATAGTAAAGGGGAGGAACTTAGTGGAGTTATGGACATCAATAATCTTGTACTGTTGTCCAATGATGTGTTGTGCAGGAGACACTAGGTTTTCAGTCACCAAAGTGATACTGGCACCTGTCTCCCTGTAGATCTGAGCCTCAACACCATTTATTGAAACTGACTGCCTGTACTTACCCATTGTAAGGGGACAAGCAGCCAGTGTGGCAAGGCCAATGCCACCAAGTCTGATAGAAATTGTCTTGGGACTGACTACCCCAGTTTCTATGGTGGACCCAAAAGTGAACCCAACTACACCCTTATTTTGACTGTTGCCAGCAGTCCCACCACTATTACCACTACTGCCAGGGGCATTAGAGTTTGATGTATTAGTGGTGGTAGGCTCAGGGGGTTTACCTGGGCAGGACGTCTCCCCTGGCCATTGGTCTTTATTTTTAGACATATAGCACCAAGGTTTTTTAGTGTGTGTAGATTGTGCAGAAGAGGAAGAAGATGATTTATCCCCACCCCCTGAAGAGTGTTTAGGATGTGAAGAAGGATCTATAGTTTTACCTTGCTGCCCATGCTTATCCTGAGATTTCTCACCATCTTTCTTCTTGCCATCCTTCTCACCCCCTGTATGAACTTTTCTGTTCACTCTTGTTCTGACCCATTTGTCTGCCTTCTTTCCCAATTCTTCGGGAGAGGTCAGAGCTGAGTCTAAAAAGTACTGGTGCAACAAATCAGACACAATTGTTCAAAATATGCTCTCTCAGGATTAGATTATACAGGCTTTCATAGTCAGTCACCTTACTGCCATGTAACCAGCCCTCCAAGGCCTTCACTGAACAGTCAACAAAATCTGTCCAGTCTTGAGAGGACCCTTTTCTGGTATCTCTGAACTTTATCCTGTATTGTTCAGTGGTTGAGCCAAATCCATCCAAGAGTGCATCCTTCAAAACTCTGTAATTATTAGCATCATGTTCTCTGACAGTAAGGAGCCTATCCCCACCCTTACCAGTGGAAAAATAGCCACAGGATTGCAGCCCACTGCCTCTGAGGGACCAATTGTACCATACAGGCCCTCTCAAGTGCAGCAAACCACTTGTTAATGTCATCCCCCCCCTTGTAAGGGGGGGACTATCTTATGCAGGTTTCTGGAATCTTAATCTCTAACAGGATGTAAGGAAATGCCTCCTTGGCGTGGTTACCCCCTAACATTTCGCCTTTGCTGATGCTAAGTTATGATTTGAAAGTCTGCTGGGACCCTGCTAACCAGGCCCCAGCACCAGTGTGTGTAGGAAAGTACCATCTTGCCTGGCATGTTACCCCCATTTTCACTGCAGGTATGTTTGTTTTTGCCCTTATGTCACTGGGATCCTGCTAGGCAGGACCTGCTAGGCAGGACCCCAGTGCTCATAGTATATGCTCTGTATGTGTTCCCTGTGTGGTGCCTAACTGTATCACTGAGGCTCTGCTAACCCGAACCTCAGTGTTCATGCTCTCTCTGCTTTCTAAATTTGTCACTGCAGGCTAGTGACTAATGTAGGAAAGCACCATCTTGCCTGGCATGTTACCCCCATATTTCACTGTATATATGTTGTTTTAGTCTGTGTCACTGGGACCCTGCCAGGCAGGGCCCCAGTGCTCATAAGTATGTGCCCTGTATGTGTTCTCTGTGTGATGACTAACTGTCTCACTAGGCTCTGCTAACCAGAACCTCAATGGTTATGCTCTCTCTGCTTTCCAAATTGTCATTAACAGGCTAGTGACCAATTTCACCAATTCACATTGGCATACTGGTACACCCATATAATTCTCTAGTATATGGTACTGAGGACCCAGGGTATTGGGGTTCCAGGAGATCCCTATGGACTGCAGCATTTATTTTGCCACCCATAGGGAGCTCTGACAATTCTTAAACAGGCCTGCCAGTGCAGCCTGAGTGAAATAACATCCACGTTATTTCACAGCCATTTACCACTGCACTGAACTAACTTATAAGTCACCTATAGGTCTAACCTTCACCTGGTGAAGGTTGGGTGCAAAGTTACTTAGTGTGAGGGCACCCTGGCACTAGCCAAGGTGCCCCCACATCGTCCAGGGCACATTTTTCAGATTTTGTGAGTGCGGGGACACCATTACACGCGTACACTATACATAGGTCACTACCTATGTATAGCGTCACAATGGTAACTCCGAACTTGGCCATGTAACATGTCTTAGATCATGGAACTGTCACCCCAATGCCATTCTGGCATTGGGGAGACAATTCCATGATCCCCCGGGTCTCTAGCACAGAACCCGGGTACTGCCAAACTGCCTTTCCGGGGTCTCCACTGCAGCTGCTGCTGCTGCCAACCCCTCAGACAGGTTTCTGCCCTCCTGGGGTCCAGGCAGCCCCGGCCCAGGAAGGCGTAAAAAAGGATTTCATATGAAGGGCTGGGGAGGAGTGGCCTCCCCACAGCCTCTGGAAATGCTTTGATGGGCACAGATGGTGCCCATCTGTGCATAAGCCAGTCTACACCGGTTCAGGGATCCCTCAGCCCTGCTCTGACCCGAAAGTGGAAAAAGGAATAGGGAGTGACCACTCCCCTGACCAGTACCTCCCAGGGGAGGTTCCTAGAGCTCCTCCAGTGTGTCCCAGACCTCTGCCATCTTGGATTCAGAGGTGTTGGGGGCACACTGGACTGCTCTGAGTGGCCAGTGCCAGCAGGTAATGTCAAAGACCCCTTCTGATAGGCTCTTACCTCTCTTGGTAGCCAAACCTCCTTTCTTGGTAGCCAAACCTCCTTTTCTGGCAAGTTAGGGTCTCTCCTCTGGGGTATTCCTCAGATAACGAATGCAAGAGCTCACCATAGTTCCTCTGCACTTCCTTCTTCGACTTCTGCCAAGGATCGACTGCTGACTGCTCCAGGACGCCTGCAAAACCGCAAGAAAGTAGCAAGACGACTACCAGCAACATTGTAGCCCCTCATCCTGCCGGCTTTTTAGACTGTTTCCTGGTGGTGCATGCTCTGAGGGCTGTCTGCCTTCACCCTGCACTGGAAGCCAAGAAGAAACCTCCTGTGGGTCGACGGAATCTTCCCCTGCGAATACTGGCACCAAAAGACTGCATCACCGGTCCTCTGGGTCCCCTCTCATCCTGACGAGTGTGGTCCCTGGAACACAGGAGCTGGATCCAAGTGACCCCACAGTCCAGTGATCCTTCAGTCCAAGTTTGGTGGAGGTAAGTCCTTGCCTCCCCACACCAGACAGCAGACCTGTGTACTGCGTGATTTGCAGCTGCTCCGGCTTCTGTGCACTTCTCCAAGGATTCCTTTGTGCACAGCCTAGCCTGAGACCCCAGCACTCCGTCCTGCAGTGCTCAACCCTCTGAGTTGGACTCCGACGTCGTGGGACCCTCCTCTTGTGACTCAGGTTTCACAAATCTTCTAAGTGCCTGCTCCGGTACTTCTGCGGGTGCTGCCTGCTTCTGCGGGGGCTCTCTGAGTTGCGAGCTCCCCCTCTGTCTTCTCCTCCAAGGGGCGACATCCTGGTCCTTTCTGGGCCCCGCAGCACCCAAAAACCTCTACAGCTAGCAAGCAAGGCTTGTTTGCAGTATTTCTGCGTGGAAACACTTCTGCAACATCCATGACGCCGTGGGACATCTTCCATCCAAAGGAGAAGTTCCTAGCCCTTTTCGTTGTTGCAGAACCTTTGGCTTCTTCCACCCGGAGGTAGCCCCTTTGCACCTTCATCCGGGGTTTCCTGGGTTCCTGCCCCCCCGGACACTATTGCGACTCTTGGACTTGTTCCCCTTGCCTTGCAGGTCCTCACGTCCAGGAATCCTTCTATAGTGTTCTGCTGGTGCTTGTGGTTCTTGCAGAATCCCCCTATCACGAATATTGTGTCTTTCCGGAGTAGTAGTGGAACTTTACTCCTACTTTTCAGGGTCTTGGGATGGGGTATCTTGGACACCCTGACTGTTTTCTTACAGTCCCAGCGACCCTCTACAAGCTCCCATAGGTCTGGGGTCCATTCGTGATTTGCATTCCACTTTTGGAGTATATGGTTTGTGTTGCCCCTAGATCTATGCTTACTTATTGCATCCTATTCTGATTCTACATTGTTTGCACTATTTTTCTTACTGTTATTTACCTGTTTTGGGTTTGTGTACATATATCTTGTGTATTTTACTTACCTCCTAAGTGAGGGTATTCTCTGAGATATTTTTGGCATCTTGTCACTAAAATAAAGTACCTTTATTTTTAGTAACTCTGAGTATTGTGTTTTCTTATGATATTGTGCTATATGATATAAGTGGTATAGTAGGAGCTTTGCATGTCTCCTAGTTCAGCCTAAACTGCTCTGCTATAGCTACCTTTATCAGCCTAAGCTGCTAGAACACTACTAATCTACTAATAAGGGATAACTGGACCTGGCACAGGGTATAAGTACCACAAGGGACCCACTATAAGCCAGGCCAGTCTCCTACAGTGTTCTTTCCCTAAACTGTACCTTTGTCTCCACAATTGGCACAACCCCTGGCCCTCAGGTAAGTCCCTTGTAACTGGTACCCCTGGTACCAAGGGCCCTGATGCCAGGGAAGGTCTCTAAGGGCTGCAGCATGTCTTATGCCACACTAGGGCCCCTTCACTCAGCAGATGCACACTGCTTCACAGCTTGTGTGTGCTGGTGGGGAGAAAATTACTAAGTCGACATGGCACTCCCCTCAGAGTGCCATGCCAACCTCACACTGCCTGTGGCATCGGTAAGTCACCCCTCTAGCAGGCCTTACAGCCCTAAGGCAGGGTGCACTATACCTCACATGAGCACTATGCCCCTACAGTGTCTAAGCAAAACCTTAAACATTGTACATGCAGGGTAGCCATAAAGAGTATATGGTCTGGGAGTTTTTCAAACACGAACTCCACAGTTCCATAATGGCTACACTGAAAACTGGGAAGTTTGGTATCCAACTTCTCAGCACAATAAATGCACACCGATGCCAGTCTGCAATTTATTGTAAAAAACACCCAGAGGGCATCTTAGAGATGCCCCCTAAAAACATACCTGACTTCCAGTGTAGGCTGACCAGTTCCTGCGACACACCAGACATGTTGCTGGCCACATGGGGAGAGTGCCTTTGTCACTCTGTGGCCAGGAACAAAGCCTGTACTGGGTGGAGGTGCTTCTCACCTCCCCCTGCAGGAACTGTAACACCTGGCGGTGAGCCTCAAAGGCTCACCCCTTTTGTTAGAGCGCCCCAGGCCATCCCAGCTAGTGGAGATGCCCGCCCCTCTGGCCACTTCCCCCACTTTGGCGGCAAGGCTGGAGGATATAATGAGAAAAACAAGGAGGAGTCACCCACCAGCCAGGACAGCCCCTAAGGTGTCCTGAGCTGAGGTGACCCCTGCCTTGAGAAATCCTCCATCTTGAGTTTGGAGGATTCCCCCAATAGGATTAGGGATGTGCTCCCCTCCCCACGAGGAGGAGGCGGCACAAAGAGGGTGTAGCCACCCTCAAGGACTGTAGCCATTGGCTACTGCCCTTCCAGACCTAAACACACCCCTAAATTCAGTTTTAGGGGCTCCCCAGATCCCAGGAAATCAGATTCCTGCAACCTGAAGAAAGAAGGAGGACTGCTGACCTACAAGCCTGCAGAGAAGGAGGAAGACGACAACTGATTTGGCCCTAGCCCTACCGGCCTGTCTCCAACTTTGAAAACCTGCTCCAGCGACGCATCAGACAGGGACCAGCGACCTCTGAAGCCTCAGAGGACTGCCCTGACCCCCAGGACCAAGAATCTCCCGTGAGCAGCGGCCCTGCTCAACAATCTGCAACAAACTTGCAACTTTTCAACAACTTTAAAGACTTCACGTTTCCCGCTGGAAGCGTGAGACTTCACACTCTGCACCCAATGCCCCCGGCTCGACCTGCAGAAAACAAACCCCTCAGGAAGGACTCCCCGGTGACTGCGAGCCCGTGAGTAACCAGAGACGACCCCCCTGAGCCCCCACAGCGACACCTGCCGAGAGAATCCAGAGGCTCCCCCTAACCGCGACTGCCTGTAACAAGGGACCCGACGCCTGGAACCAACACTGCACCCGCAGTCCCCAGGACCTGAAGGAACCGAACTCCAGTGCAGGAGCGACCCTTTGCCTAGCCCAGGTGGTGGCTACCAAGAGGAGCCCCCCGTGCCTGTCTGCATTGTTGAAGTGACCCCCGGGTCCATCCATTGTATTCAATCTAAAACCAGACGACTGTTTGCACACTGCATCCGGCCGCCCCTGTGCTGCTGAGGGTGTACTTTCTGTGCTTTCTTGTGTCTCCCCGTGCTCTACAAAACCCCACTGGTCTGCCCCTGAGGACGCAAGTACTTACTTGCTGGCAAACTGGAAATGGAGCACCCCTGTTCCCCATAGGCTCCTATGTGTTTTGGGCACCTCTTTGACCTCTGCACCTGACTGGCCTTGAGCTGCTGGTGTGGTAACTTTGGGGTTGCCTTGAACCCCCAACTGTGGGCTGCCTATGCCCCAAACTTGAGACTTGTGTTTTACTTACCTTCAAAACTAACCTTTACTTACCTCCCCCAGAAACTGTTAATTTTTGCACTGTGTCCACTTTGAAAATAGCTTATTGCCATTTTTACAAAGACTGTATGTGATATTGCCTTCATTCAGAGTTCCTAGAGTATCTAAGTGAAGTACCTTACATTTAAAGTAGTAACTGTAAATCTTGAACCTGTGGTTCTTAAAATAAACTAAGAAAAGATAGTTTTCAATATAAAAACCTTTTGGCCTGGAGTAAGTCTGTGAGTGTGTGTTCCTCATTTATTGCCTGTGTGTGTACAACAAATGCTTAACACTACCCTCTGATAAGCCTAATGCTCGACCACACTACTACAAAATAGAGCATTAGAATTATCTACTTTTGCCACTATCTTACCTCTAAGGGGAACCCTTGGACTCTGTGCACACTATTTGTTACTTGGAAATAGTATATACAGAGCCACCTTCCTACACAGGATTGCTATCAAAAACACTGCTGCTGCCACCATGGGGAACTAACCCCAACCTCCTCCTTTCCCTTTTCACATCCAGAGATTCCCGATCTAAGGCCAGCTGCTGCTGTTTAAACTTCAGCCTGGCCTCTTCCAACCTCAGCTTTCTGAGTTCCCTTTCCATAATGTTATCCTCAGGGTGGGAGGCTTGGGAATTGTGAGACACAGAAGAAATGTGGGAGTTGGCAGAGTGAGACCTGTCCCTAACTTGCTCTCTAACAGGATTACTATCAAAAACACTGCTGCTGCCACCATGGGGAACTAACCCCAACCTCTGCCTTTCCCTTCCCACATCCAGAGATTCCCTGTCTAAGGCCAGCTGTTGCTGTTTAAGCTGCAGCCTGGCCTCTTTCAACCTCAGCTTTGAGTTCCCTTTCCATTAAGTTATCCTCAGGGTGGGAGGCTTGGGAATTGTGAGACAGAAGAAATGTGGGAATTGGCAGAGTTGGAACTATCCCTAACTGGCTGGACTCTAGTAACCTGGCCTTTAGGAGTGAAAGATGCCCTACTAGTGTGTGACCCCCTCCCACTACCAGTGTCACTAGATGGCTTGTTAGCTGGCAGGTACTGGAAGAACCCTCCCCAGCATCCTCAGGGGACTCCTCGGAGTCTTGCTGGGTACCCCCTCCTCTGCCTCCTGATCCTGGGATGAGCCAGACTGGTTCTGGTCACTTTCTAGGAGAAGGTTAAAGAGAAAGTCTTTGGTAGGATTCTTACCAATACCTAAACCTCTTTCAATGCAGAGACCCCTCAAACTCTTAAAGTTTAAACTACCATATGTTGCCTGGACAACTGTGCAAGTAAGTTCTACTGCAGACATGATAGAAAGGGTTTAGGACAGAGAGAAAAAAAAGTTTAGAAACTTTTAGGGAAAAGAGAAAAACATTTTAAAACTTTTGAAAACTTTTCTAAAACTTCTCAGAAAGTTAAACTGTTCAGGTTAACTTTGTATATTCTGAAGTATTTGGCATATGTTTTTCTTCTGAAAAGCACCAAATGACAAAGTTGTAAAGCAGTTACAAGTACTTATCCCACTGCTGCACCACCAATGTAGGAGGCTGGCCTGGCTTATTGTGGGTACCTGATGGTACTTACGTCTTGTGCCAGGTCCAGTTATCCCTCATTATTACATTAGTAGTGTTCTAACAGCTTAGGCTGATAGAGGTAGCTATAGCAGAGCAGCTTAGGCTAATCTAGGAGACATGCAAAGCTTCTACTATACCACTTGCATCATAAAGCACTATATCATAAGAAACACAATACTCAGTTACTAAAAATAAAGTTACTTTATTTTAGGGACAACATGCCAAAAGTATCTCAGAGGATATACTCCCTTAGGAGGTAAGTAAAATACACAAAATATACACACAAACCAAAATCGGGTAAGTAAATAGTTAGAAAAGTAGTGCAATCACTGTAGAATACAATAGGATGCAACAGGAGACAATAGGCCTAGGGGCAACAGAAACCATATACTCCAAAAGTGGAATGCGAACCATGAATGGACCCCAGGCCTAGTGTAGTGTGTAGAGGGTCGCTGGGTGGTAAGAACACACTAAGGGTGTCCAAGATACCCCACCCCAAGACCCTGAAAAGTAAGAGTAAAGTTACCCTACTACCCCTGAAAGTCATTAAAGTCGAGATAGGGGATTCTGCAAAGGCAACAACTGACTGCAAAACACTGAAGACGGATTCCTGGACCTGACGACCTGTAAAGGAAGGGGACCAAGTCCAAGAGCCACGCAAGAGTCCAGGGGGGGTCAGGAGCCCACTAAACCCTGTATGAAAGTGCAAAAGGGCTGCCTCCGGGTGGAAGAAGCCAAAGATTCAGCAACAACGGAAGGTGCCGGGAACCTCTCCTTTGGTCAAAAGATGTCCCACGGTGTGCTGGAGGATGCAGAGCTGTTTCCACGCAGAAAGACTGCAAACAAGCCTTGCTAGCTGCAAGGGTCGCAGTTGAAGAAAATGGGTGCTGCCCGAGCCCAGGAAGGACCATGATGTCGCCCCTTGGAGGAGGAGACAGAGGTGGGCGCTCAACAAGACAGAGAGCCCACGCAGAAGCAGGCAGCACCCGCAGAAGCACTTGAACACGCGTTCAAGAAATCTGAGCACGGCGGTCGTCTCAACACTACAAAGGAGGGTCCCATGAAGCCGGTGGTCAACTAAGCGAGTTGAGCAATGCAGGACGGAGTGCTGGGGACCTGGGCTATGCTGTGCACGAAGGACTCCTTGCAAAAGTGCACCGAAGCCCTGGCAGCTGCAGATCACGCAGTACACAGGATTACTGTCTGGCGTGGGGAGGCAAGGACTTACCTCCACCAAATTTGGACAGAAGGACCACTGGAGTGTCGGGGTCAGTTGGATCCAGCTCCTATGTTCCAGGGACCACGCTGGTCAAGATGAGAGGGGACCCAGAGGACCGGTGATGCAGACGTTTGGTGCCTGCGTTAGCAGGGGAAAGATTCCGTTGACCCACGGGAGATTTCTTTGTGGCTTCCAGTGCAGGGTGAAGGCAGACAGCCCCCAGAGCATGCACCACCAGGAAACAGTCTAGAAAGCCAGCAGGATTAGGCACTACAATGTCGCTGGTAGTCTTCTTGCTACTTTGTTGCAGTTTTGCAGGCGTCCTGGAGCAGTCAGCGGTCGATCCTTGGCAGAAGTCGAAGAGGGAGATGCAGAGGAACTCTGGTGAATTCTTGCACGTCGTTATCTGAGGAAAAGCCCACAGGAGAGCCCCTAAATAGCCCTCAGAGGAGGATTGGCCACCTAGTCAGGTAAGCACCTATCAGGAGGGGTCTCTGACGTCACATGCTGGCACTGGCCACTCAGAGGACTCCATTGTCCCCCCACACTCCTGGATTCAGAATGGAAGAGGTCTGGTACACACTGGAGGAGCTCTGGGCACCATCCCTGGGGTGGTGATGGACAGGGGAGTGTTCACTTTCCTTTGTTCAGTTTCGCACACAGAGCAGGGGCCTGGGGATCCCTGAACCGGTGTGGACTGGCTTATGCAGAGAGGGCACCATCTGTGCCCTTTAAAGTATCAAAGGGGCTGAGGGATGCTACTCCTCCCCAGCCCTTAACATCTATTTTCAAAGGGAGAGGGTGTAACACCCTCTCTCAGAGGAAATCCTTTGTTCTGCCTTCCTTGGACTGGGCTGCCCAGACCCCAGGAGGGCAGAAGCCTGTCTGTGGGTTGGCAGAAGCGGTAGCTGCAGTGATAACCGCAGAGAGCTGTTTTGGCAGTACCCAGGGTCCATGCTGGATCCCCGGGGATGCATGGGATTGGCATCCCAATACCAGATTTGGCATGGGGGGGACAATTCCATGATCTTAGACATGTTACATGGCCATGTTCAGAGTTACCCTTGTGAAGTTACATATATGTAGTGCAAGCGTGTAATGGTGTCCCCGCACTCGCAAAGTCCGGGGAAATTGCCCTGAACTATGTGGGTGCACCTTGGCTAGTGCCAGAGTGCCCTCACACTTAGTAACTTTGCACCTAACCTTCACCAAGTGAGGGTTAGACGTATAGGTGACTTATAAGTCACTTAAGTGCAGTGTAAAATGGCTGTGAAATAACGTGATGTTATTTCACTCCGGCTGCAGTGGCAGTCCTGTGTAAGAATTGTCTGAGCTCCCTATGGGTGGCAAAAGAAATGCTGCAGCTCATAGGGATCTCCTGGAACCCCAATACCTTGGGTACCAATGTACCATATACTAAGGAATTATAAGGGTGTTCCAGTATGCCAATTAGAATTGGTAAAAATGGTCACTAGCTTGCAGTGACAATTTTAAAGGCAGAGAGAGCATAAGCACTGAGGTTCTGATTAGCAGAGCCTCAGTGACACAGTTAGGCACTACACAGGGAACACACATTCAGGCCACAATTATGAGCACTGGGGTCCTGGCTAGCAGGATCCGAGTGAGGCAGGCAAAAACTGACACACAAGTAAAAATGGGGGTAACATGCCTGGCAAGATGGTACTTTCCTACAGGAGACACCATTATAAGCATACTCTACATATATGTCAATACACATATGTATTTTCACAATGGTAACTCTGAATATGGCCATGTGAGGTGTCTAAAATTAAGAAATTGTACCCCCAATCCTGTTCTGGTATTGGGGGGGGCAAGTTCATGCACCCTGGGGGCTCCACCATGGACCGCCAGTACTGCCAACCCAGCTGTCTGTGGACTGCCTGTTTTCATTCTACACCAGAAGGACCAAAGGAATCTCTCGTGGAGTGATGGAGTCACTTCCCTGCCTCAGCAGGCACCTCTCTGCAATGACAATCGGCACTCTGGGACTCTTCTCCTGTCGAAGAGCGTGATCCCTGGAACACAGGTGATGGAGCAAAGTGATCCTGACTATCAAAGTCCAGCTGTCCAAATTTGGTGGAGGTAAGAGCTTGCCTCCTCGTGCCAGACAGTACCCCTGGGCACAGCATCTTCTGCAGCACCTTTTGGCGTCTGTGCACTACTTACAAAGGTTCTTTGTGCACGGCGTAGCTCAGGTCCCCAGCACTCTATCCTGCGGTGCACAGCTCCTGGAGTTGTTCTCCAGCGGCGTGGGATCCCTTTGTGTAGTGCTGCTGCGACCGCACTTTGCAACTCCTTTGTCCCCGTGTCCTGGGACTCCTGTGGGTGCTGCCTGATCTTCTGAGGGCTCTCTGAAGTGTTGCTAGTCCCGTATGTCTCCTCGATCCGAGTTGAGACCCCCAGGTCCCTCCTGGGCCCGGGCAACGCCTCTTTGACGCAAAACGCGTTCTTGCGTGAAACGAGGCTTGTTGGTGTAATCCAGGGATGAAAACAGCCTTAATCCAACGACTCGATGTGGGACATCTCTTGCACCAAGCAGGACCCCGCAGCTGTCTTCTTTGGTGCAGTTCTATACTTTTCTTCCAATCAGAGAATCCATTTATGCACCTTCATCCAGGTTGGCAGGGGCTCCTGTTCTTCCTGGACTCTTCATCGACTTCTGCACTTGGTCTCCTCTCTCCACAGGTTTTCAGGTCCAGGGATCCATCGTTGGTTTCTTGCAGTCTTGCATGGTGTTTGCATAATCCTCTACCATGACTTCTAGTGTGTTCTGAGGATACTTGCTGTACTTGACTCCTGTTTTTCTGGGCTCTGGGTGGGATATTTACTTACCTTTGGTGTTCTCTTACACTCCCAGCACCCTCTACACACTACACTTGCCTAGGGGGGAATCCTACATTCGCATTCCACTATTTTAGTATATGGTTTGTGTTGCCTCTAGGCCCATTGCAATCTATTGTGTTTTTCACTGTTTGTACTATTCTATGACTATTTACTTACCTGTTTTTTGTTACTAGTGTATATATTCTGTATAATATTTACTTCTAGTAGGAGTATTGCGTCTAAGAAATGTTTGGCCTTGTGTCACTAAAATAAAGTACCTTTATTTTTTGGTAACACTGAGTATTGTCTTTTATTGTGATTAAGTACTATGTGACTATAGTGGTATTGCAAGAGCTGTGCATGTCTCCTAGTTCAGCCTTGACTGCTCTGCTACAGCTTCCCCTAGACAGCCTAAGCTGCTACACACTGCCTACATTTCACTAATGTGGATCACTGGACCTGGTTTAAGGTGTAAGTACCTCTGGTACCCACTACAGACCAGGCCAGCGTCTCACAGTATGGATGCCAAGTGGCTTGTGGCTGTTCTCTTTGGAGACTGTGTAGGTAGTGACTATGCCCGCTGTCCAGTCTATTTGTGCCCCTGATGGGTTCCACTGCACTTCTGCAGCACTAGTCCCCAGAAGTCATTCTTTGCTTTTAATCCTTAATTGTGTTGCCAGGTCCACACTTTAGCATCCCAGGACAGAGGTGGGGCCCCTTGCCAGCACATCTTACCAGCCACTGATTGTGTATTTTTGTTTTAATCTAGAGAGTGGCACCTTAATATTTGATGGCTGTAACTGATAGTCTTCTGTCCTCAGATGCCTTACCTTAGGATAATCCACAGGCATCACACTGGATCCAGAACTTTTGACGAGCAGTACCCCTGCACAAGGGCATATGTTGGTGTTCAGCTTCGAGTGGAGAGCTACACCCAGTCAGTTTATTTTTTTAATTTTATTTTTTTAATATAGTTATGTATTGAATTTTCAGCACCAAACAAAATATACATGGTACAGAACTAAAGACATTCAACAAGAGTCATCCATTTACTAGCAGTCAGGAACAACGCAAGATTATTTCAGCTAGGATCAACATGTAAAGACAAACTGTTGTTCCTGGTCACCTTATATTTCAGTTCCACTGCCTGAAACAGAATATAAGTACAGTCTACTATACCAAGGAAAATCATATTTGGTGAATGGTGTAGGAAACAAGAAAGACTAGTGCACCCACATTAACAAGCATGTAAAGCGAAAGCAACGTTGATCCGTTTGTCACACTTACGTAACTATTGTAGTGTTGTCTACCTCTGTGTGTGGAACTAGCCATGTGGACCATCCCCTGTGCAAGCATGGCAGTCGGGTGCATCTGCAAGTAGCTAAGCCGGGGGGCCCATATGTTTGGGGGCCATGATCTCAATGGCATCAACTCCCAGTACAATTGGAGCTGTTCCTGCCAGTATGCGGTGTATTTCAGCCAGTCAGATTTGCAAGGGAGTACCCTAGGTCCCCATTTCATGGCTATCCTATGCATGGCTATTAGGAGTATCATGCAACCAGTTTTCCATCCCCGACGGGGCGTTCTTCACAAACCCCAAGAGGGCCACCAAAGACATGCGTGAAATTGCCACGCCGGGGACTGCATCCACCACTTCTAACACATCCTGCCAGAAGTTGCTCATCCCAAGACACCCCCGCAGAATGCAAAAAGTCTGCATTCGTGGCCGAGCATCTCCGACAACAGTGAACATTATGTATTCCCATGTGTTACAGCTGAACCAGCTTATGTTAAACAGATGCAAAAACTTAAAATGAACCAACCGCAGTCGATAGTTCAGGAAAAGGGCACGAATGTGTGCACAGCAGTAGTTCCAACTAGCATCCGAAATAGGGGCTCCCAGATCATGTTCCCACAGCCTCCGTGAGTTAGGGCGAGCTATTTGCGCCTTTGTGTAATTTTGTATAGTCTAGGGACCAATTGGCGTAATGTTGAGGATGTGTAATGCGTTTCCAATACCTGGAGCATCAGTGGCGCCCTTGGAAAATGAACATGCTGGGCACAAATTGCAGCCCAAAGCTGAAAATAGGTGAGCTCCCTGTAACACTTGATCAGGAGTAATAAATTGGCCAACCAGGTACAGGGCTCTCATGGAGGTCAACTATATTTCCTGTAGTCCTAATCAAGAGCCAGCGTTGCTAGGTATGGGGATCATGGGCTGATCCACATGTGGCATGGAAAGTGCATAAAAAATAGCCGCTCCTGTTCTTCGACAGGAGTCATGCCACGCCAGCACAATACATGCAACCGTATCTAGTCTAGCCCCGCCTCCACGGATGTAAATAGAGGGTTCTCAACAGTTGGCAGGGCCGCATGAAATCATGCTTTGTGGCGGTATAAGGTAAGAACTGTATTGGGATATCCAGGAGTGTGCAAACTGCACCTGGTCACTGTCATAATACAGGTCCTAGTCCGGTGCTGCGAGCCCCCCTTGCTCGAACGGCAACGTGAGACGTTCCCATGACACTTGCAGCTGTTTGCCCGCCCTCATGAAAGAAATTAAAAGTGAGTGCAATCTCCTCCTAAAACACTGAGTAATATGTATGAAAGTACCATCTTGCCTGGCATGTTACCCCCATTTTTACTTGTGTGTCAGTTTGTTTTTGCCTGACTCACTGGGATCCTGCTAGTCTGGACCCCATTGCTCATAGTTTGTGGCCTAAATGTGTTCTGTGTGTGGTGCCTAACTGTGTCACTGAGGCTATGCTAACTAGAACCTCAGTGCTTATGCTCTCTCTGTTCTTAAAATTGTCACTGCAGGCTAGTGACCATTTTCACCCATTCTGATTGGCACACTGGAACACCCTTATAATTCCCTAGTACAGGGAGTGCAGAATTATTAGGCAAGTTGTATTTTTGAGGATTAATTTTATTATTGAACAACAACCATGTTCTCAATGAACCCAAAAAACTCATTAATATCAAAGCTGAATATTTTTGGAAGTAGTTTTTAGTTTGTTTTTAGTTTTAGCTATGTTAGGGGGATATCTGTGTGTGCAGGTGACTATTACTGTGCATAATTATTAGGCAACTTAACAAAAAAAAATATATACCCATTTCAATTATTTATTATTACCAGTGAAACCAATATAACATCTCAACATTCACAAATATACATTTCTGACATTCAAAAACAAAACAAAAACAAATCAGTGACCAATATAGCCACCTTTCTTTGCAAGGACACTCAAAAGCCTGCCATCCATGGATTCTGTCAGTGTTTTGATCTGTTCACCATCAACATTGCGTGCAGCAGCAACCACAGCCTCCCAGACACTGTTCAGAGAGGTGTACTGTTTTCCCTCCTTGTAAATCTCACATTTGATGATGGACCACAGGTTCTCAATGGGGTTCAGATCAGGTGAACAAGGAGGCCATGTCATTAGATTTCCTTCTTTTATACCCTTTCTTGCCAGCCACGCTGTGGAGTACTTGGACGCGTGTGATGGAGCATTGTCCTGCATGAAAATCATGTTTTTCTTGAAGGATGCAGACTTCTTCCTGTACCACTGCTTGAAGAAGGTGTCTTCCAGGAACTGGCAGTAGGACTGGGAGTTGAGCTTGACTCCATCCTCAACCCGAAAAGGCCCCACAAGCTCATCTTTGATGATACCAGCCCAAACCAGTACTCCACCTCCACCTTGCTGGCGTCTGAGTCGGACTGGAGCTCTCTGCCCTTTACCAATCCAGCCACAGGCCCATCCATCTGGCCCATCAAGACTCACTCTCATTTCATCAGTCCATAAAACCTTAGAAAAATCAGTCTTGAGATATTTCTTGGCCCAGTCTTGACGTTTCAGCTTGTGTGTCTTGTTCAGTGGTGGTCGTCTTTCAGCCTTTCTTACCTTGGCCATGTCTCTGAGTATTGCACACCTTGTGCTTTTGGGCACTCCCGTGATGTTGCAGCTCTGAAATATGGCCAAACTGGTGGCAAGTGGCATCGTGGCAGCTGCACGCTTGACTTTTCTCAGTTCATGGGCAGTTATTTTGCGCCTTGGTTTTTCCACATGCTTCTTGCAACCCTGTTGACTATTTTGAATGAAACGCTTGATTGTTCGATGATCACGCTTCAGAAGCTTTGCAATTTTAAGAGTGCTGCATCCCTCTGCAAGATATCTCACTATTTTTGACTTTTCTGAGCCTGTCAAGTCCTTCTTTTGACCCATTTTGCCAAAGGAAAGGAAGTTGCCTAATAATTATGCACACCTGATATAGGGTGTTGATGTCATTAGACCACACCCCTTCTCATTACAGAGATGCACATCACCTAATATGCTTAATTGGTAGTAGGCTTTCGAGCCTATACAGCTTGGAGTCAGACAACATGCATAAAGAGGATGATGTGGTCAAAATACTCATTTGCCTAATAATTCTGCACTCCCTGTATATGGTACCTAGGTACCCAGGGTATTGGGGTTCCAGGAGATCCCTATGGGCTGCAGAATTTCTTTTGCCACCCATAGGGAGCTAAGACAATTTTTACACAGGACTGCCACGGAAGCCTGAGTGAAATAATGTCCACGTTACTTCACAGCCATTTTACACTGCACTTAAGTAACTTATAAGTCACCTATACGTCTAACCCTCACTTGGTGAAGGTTAGGTGGAAAGTTACTAAGTGTAAAGGCACCCTGGCACTAGCCAAGGTGCCCCTACATTCTTCAGGACAATTTCCCCGGACTTTGTGAGTGCGAGGACACCATTACAAGCGTGCACTACATATAGGTCAATACCTATATGTAGCTTCACAATGGTAACTCCGAATATGGTCATGTAACATGTCTAAGATCATGGAATTATCCTCCCATGCCAAATCTGGTATTGGGGTGCCAATCCCATGCATCCCTGGGGCTCCAGCATGGACTACGGGTACTGCCAAACTAGCTCTCTGGGGTTTTTACTGCAGCTACCGCTGCTGCCAACCCACAGACAGGTTTCTGCCCTCCTGGGGTCTGGGCAGCGCAGTCCCAGGAAGGCAGAACAAAGGATTTCCTCTGAGAGAGGGTGTTATACCCTCCCCCTTGGAAATAGTTGTTAAGGGTCTGAGAGGAGTAGCCTCTCCTGGCCTCTGAGAATGCTTTAAAGGGCACAGATGGTGCCCTCCCTTCCATAAACCAGTCTCCACCGGTTCAGGGATCCCCCAGCCCCTGCTCTGGCGCGAAACTGGACAAAGGAAAGGGGAGTGACCACTCCCCTGTCCATCACCACCCCAGGGGTGGTGCCCAGAGCTCCCCCAGTGTGTCCCAGACCTCTGCCATCTTGAATGCAGAGGTGTAAGGGCACAACGGAGGCCTCGGAGTGGCCAGTGCCAGCAGGTGACGTCAGAGACCCCTCCTGATAGGCGCTTACCTGGTTAGGTGGCCAATCCTCCTCTGAGGGCTATTTAGGGTCTCTCCTGTGGGTTTCTCGTCAGATAACGAATGCAGGAGCTCACCAGAGTTATCCATTATTGGATCTTTCATAAATTCACATGCTTGAATCATCCCCGTCGTCGAAGTGGGAGTCCCACGGTACATAAAATAGCATTAATTAACAAATACATTTTTTTCCCATAGGCTATAATGGAAATACCAGCCACTCATATAGCCTACCCAAGTCCTTTTGTGAAAAGGACCCAAACCGGCACCAGCACCCTCTAGGACACTCCAGAGAAGCTCCTTCCCTCAGATTTTCTACCGCACGTCGTGTGAAGGGAGTCTCCCTGAACTCTGCTCAGTTTTCTACTTCTTCAGAAGCATTTTCTCTCAGAAAAAAAATCGGATTCTTTTAGAAAATGCCTTTTCCGCCCTTGCAAGACCTGTGGGAAAAAAAAGGCTCCATGTGGATGATCCACATAAGGACTGCTTGTATTGCCTCTACCCACAACACCAGGTGAAGGACTGCAAGATATGTCATACTTTCTCCACAATTACCCTCAGAGACAGTGAGGGTAGACTCCTGACATGGTTACAGGCAAAATCCTGTACTTCAGGTGAGGAGAGTGGGTCAGAAGGCCACACAAAAGGTCCAAATCTGAGAGCCTGGGCCGGGCAGAAAAATCTAGAAAGAGACAGAAATGACATCATGGAAAAGGCTTACAGACTTCAATTTCCTCTGAGCCATCCTCTCCTCTTCAAAAGAAGGAGTCGTACCGTCTTTCTCCTTCCTCGGACCCTTCTACCTCTAGAAAGGTAACCATTAAAATTAAGTCGACAACAACACCACCATCGACGGTGACGACAATGGTGTTTACATCTACCGTCTCCACCACCTTGTTGACGAGACCATCGTCGGTGACGACTACATTGACGTCAGCGGTAAGGGCTCCTATTTCCTCTATCAAACCTCCGTCGTTGATAACACCGTCAACTAAAGCCCCGTCGTTTACAACACCACCAACGACAGCGTCGTCCACTGTCTCACCGTCAACGAGGACATCGTCGACGAGACCACTGTCGTCGACAGCATTGTTGACGAGACCGTCGTCAATGGAAAAATCATCCCTGATTACAATACGTCGACGGCACCATCATCATTGACACCATCTACTATGCCATTGGTGCCTGTGAGACAGATAGAGGCTATTCCTACCTCTTCCAGCTCTCCTGATCTTCGGGCCATGGTCAGGATCACATCTCTGCCCAGATCGGAGATTTATCCTACAGACACGTCACCAAGCAAGGTGTCAACTTTAGTACCCAGTCATCTACTGGACTGGGAGGAATCGGATGAGGGTCCATTTGGAGATGTGCACAGCCCATCACAGCCACACGTTAAATACCAGGAAGAGGACGACGATGATGAGTATGATCAATACCAACCATATTACTCACATCAAGAACGCTATTACCAACCACCTCAGCCAAGAGACTCTATACAGATGCCTTCCTCCTTAGTCCAGGACTTACAATCAATGTTACAGGATTATAGGAGGAGGTTCCCAGTTACATCAGATCAACCACCACTGCCAGCTTCTCCTGTTACACCAAGAAACGTCCCTCCACTTCCTCCCAGGATGACACCTCACTCCGTTTTAGCTGCCCCCCGGAGATGAAGGTTCCACTTCAGGGGAAGAAGAAGGAGAGATTTCTACCCCACAACATCCCACTGAGGAATGGGATGACTACTTAGCCCCCACTCCCTCTCCACCACCTCCTCGCCCTTCAGATTCTCCACCCGAGGATATAGGTGGTTTCCACAATCTAATGGACAGGGTTGCCACATGCTTCCACCTTCCAATATCTGTCTCTCAGTCGGAATGCTTCCTTCATGATTTTAAGGAGCAATCAAGGAAGTCTGTAAGGTCCATTCCCATTATTGACTTTATATGGAGCGAGGGTACAAAGATCATGCGCAACCCGGCAACAGTCCCACCAGTGCCGCAAAAGTTGGACAAGAAATACAAGGCAACTCAGGACTCATCGGCATGTCTCACTGGCCACCCAAAGCCTGACTCTGTTATTTCGCAAGCGGCTCAAAGGCGTTCTAAGAACCCGTCGAAGCCTATCTCTACTCCTTGAGACAGAGAAGGAAGGAGATTAGATAATGTGGGCAAAAGATTCTTCTCCACGTCAGCAATTACTGTTAGAGCAGCAAATTCATTGGCAATCCTGGGTCGTTATGACTGGCAAATGTGGTCGGATATGCAACCTTTCATTGATCTCATCCCTGAAAGCAAGCAAGCAGAGGCACGGAAGATTCTTCAAGATGGTGAGCGTACGTTGGAGGAGATAATCGACTGCGCTCTAGATATAGCCTCCACCGGCTTTCGTCAGCTGGCTGGTGCCGCGGTGTTGCGCCGCCAAGGTTGGCTCAAGGCCACATCTTTCAGACCGGAAGTGCAGTCCAGAATCCTCGACATGCCTTACGATGGGGAATCTCTCTTTGGCAAGCACGTAGATGACGTGCTGCAGGCCATCAAGACCGACACAGACACTGCCAAGTCCCTAGGTACCCTGCAGTACAGGAAACAGCCGTTTCGGGTGGCAAGAGGAAGAGGATTTACCTCATTTCGAGGTTTCTTTCACAGGCAGTACCGGCAACCCCAATATAGGCCGTCCTATCAACAACAGTATAGGAAACCATCCACGGCCTCATACGCCAGACAGGGAGGAAAGAGAAGACAGGGTTCACAAAACAGAGATCAACCCAGAAAGCAATGATCTTCACCAGGCACCGGCTATGCTTCCCCAATGTTCATACTATCAACAAATAGGAGCAAACATCTCCAACTACATCCAGGAGTGGAAGAACATAACATCAGACAAATGGGTGCTGGATATAGTGACAAGAGGTCATACCCTGGAATTCGTACAAAAACCACCAAGAACATCCAGACTGTTCCATCTTCATCTGCTTCAGCAGGAAGTATTCCTTATGCTTGCCAAGGGAGCTATAGAAAGAGTTTCAGTTCAGCAAAGATGTCTTGGATTCTCTACCCGTTACTTCTTGATAAAGTAGTAGTCAGGGGAATGGCAACCGATACTAGATCTCAGGAAACTCAACAAGTTCCTTCGGAAACAATCTTTTCAGATGATCACGCTGTCGGATATCCTGCACTTAGTCAATCCTGGAGATTTTATGACAACAATGGATCTCCAAGATGCTTATTTCCACATACAATACATCAGAAACATCGCAAATCTCTCTGCTTTACTGTAGCTGGTGCCCATTATCAGTTCAAAGTTCTCCCATTCTGTCTGAGGCTAGCTCCACGAATCTTCAAAAAATGCCTTGCCCCCGTCGCAGGTTTTCTCCGCAGCAGGGGTTTCCAGGTGTTTCCATACCTGAACGACTGGCTCATAAAAGCTCCTTCTCCGCTACTAGCCTCCAGGGCTACAAACGCTTGTTTGAAGTTATTCTGCAGTTTGGGGCTTACAGTAAATCTACAGAAGTCTGTCATACTTCCCTCATGCAGAAGTGTCTTCCTGGGTGCAGAATTAGACACCATCAAGAACAAGGGATATCTCACTCCGGCACGGCAGCAGAAGCTAATCAACTTAGCTGTCAGAATTTCCACAAAAGAGTTCGTTTCTGTGCGACTGTTCAAGTCGCTTCTGGATATGATTTCCTCAGCCATCGCCCTAGTTCGACTGGCAAGGCTGAGAATGAGACCGTTACAAGAAAAATTACAGCTCCAATGGACCCAGTCGCAAGGGTTCTTCGACGACTTAACTGTCACGCCAAGAATTCGCCGGGCGTTGAAGTGGTGGTCTCAGACCAATCATTTCTCCCAAGGTCTTACGTTTCTAACACCAATGACAGACTTTATCATCACCACAGACACTTCCTTGGAAGGCTGGGGAGGCCATTTACAAGACATGCGCATTCAGGGAAGATGGTTGAATCTTCAGAAAGGAATGCACATAAACCTGCTGGAATTGAAGGCGATCCACCTCATGCTCAAGGCTTTTCTTCTACGCATCGCAGGGTCCTCAGTGTTGGTGAGGACTGACAACACAACAAGTATGTTTTACATCAACAAGCAGGGAGGAACAAGATCCCTCTCCCTCTCAAGGGAAGCTCAGTCTCTTTGGGACTGGCTCACACTGCACAACATTCGCCTCTGGGTGGAGTACCTGCCAGGGGTCAACAACGCCCTAGCGGACTCTCTCAGCAGGATGGACGACAACTGCCACGAGTGGGAACTCAACCAGAAGATACTCAACGGCATCTTCCAACGCTGGGGTCAACCGATCCTAGACTTGTTTGCCACCAACCTGAACGCCAGATGCCAGTTCTATGCCAGTCGATACCCACTCCTGGGGTCGTGGGGAAATGCTCTTTTGATGAGATGGTCCGGGATCTTTGCCTACGCTTTTCCCCCCATCCTGTTGATCCCCAGGCTCCTCAGGAAAATGAAGTCCGAATGCTACAGGATCATTCTCATAGCGCCCAGATGGCCCAGACAGTACTGGTACACGGAGCTCCTATTCCGGTCCATGGCCAATCCAGTCCGCCTTCCCTGCAACCACGACCTTCTCACGAAGAATCAGGGTCAAATTCTTCATCCCGATCCAACTTCTCTTCAATTGCATGCTTGGATCCTGAGTTCAGAGAGTTTCAGGGTATGAACATCGATCAGGAATGCAGACTGATTTTATCTAGGGCACGAGCAGAGAGCACAAATAAGACGAACAAACTCAAGTGGAAGAGATTTTGTGTTTGGTGATCTCAGAACAATTTCCATCTGTTACAAATTAAGCCTGAACAAATTATTTCGTACCTTCTCACACTCTCAAAGGCTGGTCTTTGCTATGCATCCGTCAAGATTCACCTAGCAGCTATAGCCTCTTATAGGCGATCCGCTGAGATGCCCTCAATCGACTCATCCAGAATCATTAAGCAGTTCATCAAAGGCCTCTTCCGCACTTTCCCTCCGGTGCGTCTACCTCCGCCAGAGTGGCATCTCAATATAGCCCTGTCCCAGCTCATGAAAGCTCCTTTCGAACCTATTCACAGGGCGGACCTCAAGTACATCACATGGAAGGTGGCAACCCTGCTTGCTCTCACTTCCACCAGGAGAGTCAGTGATATACAGGCTTTTACTACTAAAGAACCTTTTCTGTTTTTTTCGTTTGACTTCGTTATGCTCAGGACCAACCCCAGATACATTCCCAAGGTGCCATCTTCATTTCATCTCAACGAGCCTGTGATACTAACAGCCTTTTTTCCAAATCCAACTACAGTCGCAGAAAAAACTCTGCATTCTTTGGACATCAAAAGATGCCTCAAATTTTACCTTCAAAGTACCAAACGAATCAGGAAATCGGATCAGCTCTTGGTATCTTATTCTCTTGGACGACCAGGAATAGGGGTCACAAAGGCCACTATAGCCCGGTGGATTTCCTCTACAATTCAGTTCTGTCACTCCAAAGCAGGAAAACTGTTGACTAGGCGCCTGAGTGCCCACTCCACAAGAGCAGTCTCCACATAGGCTGCTTTGTTTCAGGGTATTGCCCTGAATGAGATATGCCAAGCTGCGACATGGAAGACTACGCACTCCTTTACGCAGCACTATTGTTTGGAGTCCTCGCAGAGAACTGATTCTCTAGTTGGACAAGCTGTTCTACGTCTTCTCTTTCATTAAGGTGAGACCTTTCCTTGGTTGTGTAGAAACTATTTGATATGCAAATAGTCCATAATTGCTATGCAGTATACTTGGACATGCTTTTATATATGTATGTATGTTGTCATACATATGTATATGTGTATGTAGATATATATATATATATATATATATATATATATATATATATATATATATATAATGTATGTATGTATGTATATGGAGGTTCAGTATATATGTGTATATGTACATAGATCTATGTATATTTGTTTGAAGTTCATAATACAAGATTTATGAGCTAGCTATTTGATAGAGGTTATAAAGGATTTTCTATGCTCGCACCCTCCATCCGCTGCGAGTATGATGTTTGTCAACAGTACTGCTGGCTATTCAGATTCAAGCATGTGAATTTATGAAAGATCCAATACTGGATAAGAAAACAAGTTACTTACCTATAACTACAGTTACCCAGTATTGTTATCTTTCATAAAGTCACATGCGACCCACCCTCCTCCCCTTAGACGCTCGCATTTCCTCTCAGGTTATAATCGTTTCACTCTCGTGCTGGAAAATCTGAGGGAAGAAGCTTCTCTGGAGAGGGTGCTGGTGCCTGATTGGCCAGCAGGCAGGTTTGGGTCCTTTTCACAAAAGGACTTGGATAGGCTATATGAGTGGCTGGTATTTCCATTGTAGCCTATGGGAAAAAATGTATTTGTTAATTATTGCTATTTTATGTACCGTGGGACTCCCACTTCGGGGATGATTCAAGCATGTGAATTTATGAAAGATACCAATACTGGATAACTGTAGTTACAGGTAAGTAACTTGTTTTCTTCCTCTGCATCTCTCTCTTCGACTTCTGCCAAGGATCGACCACTGACTGCTCCAGGACGCTTGCAAAACCGCAACAAAGTAGCAAGACGACTACAAGCAAAATTGTAGCGCCTAATCCTGCTGGCTTTCTCAACTGTTTCCTGGTGGTGCATGGTCTGAAGGCTGGCTGCCTTCACCCTGCACTGGAAGCCAAGAAGAAATCTCCTGTGGGTCGACGGAATCTTCCCCATGCTAACGCAGGCACCAAACTTCTGCATCACGGGTCCTCTGGGTCCCCTCTCTTCTTGATGAGCGTGGTCTCTGGAACACAGGAGCTGGATCCAACTGACCCAGACAGTGCAGTGGTCCTCCTTCTGTCCAAATGTGGTGGAGGTAAGTCCTTGCCTCCCCACGCCAGACAGTAATCCTGTGTACTGCGTGAACTGCAGCTGCTAGGGCTTCTGTGCACTTTTGCAAAGAATCCTTCGTGCACAGCCCAGGTCCCCAGCACTCCGTCCTGCATTGCCCAACTCGCTGAGTTGGACTCCGACTTCGTGGCACCCTCGTTTGTAGTGCTGAGTTGACTGTCGTGCTCAGATCTTCTGAACGCCTGTTCAGGCGCTTCTGCGGGTGCTGCCTGCTTCTGTGTGGGCTCTCCGTGTTGCTGAGCGCCTCCTCAGTCTCCTTCTCCAAGAGGCGACCTCCTGGTCCTTCCTGGGCCCTGACAGCACCCAAAACCTTCAACCGCGACTTTTGCAGCTAGCAAGGCCTGTTTGCGGTCTTTCTGCATGGAAACAACTCTGCATCCTCCAGCATGCCATGGGACATCTTCTGACCAAAGGAGAAGTTCTGTCCTAAAACCTTTCTGTCATGTCTGCAGTAGAGCTTACTCCCACAGTTGTCAAGACAACATATGGGAATTTAAACGTTAAAAGTTTGAGGGCTCTCTGCATTGAAAGAGGTTTAGCAATTGGAAAGAACCCTACAAAAGATCTTCTCCTTAGCCTTCTCCTAGAAAGTGACCAGAACCAGTCTGGCCCATCCCAGGATCAGGAGGTGGAGGAGGTGGGTGTACCCAGCCAGACTCAGATGAGTCCCCTGAGGATGCTGGGGAGAGTTCTTCCAAGGACCTGCCAGCTAACAGGCCACCTAGTGACACTGGTGGTGGGAGGGGGTCACATACTAGTAGGGCACCTTTCACTCCTAAAGGCCAGGTTACTAGGGTCCAGCCAGTTAGGGATAGTTCCAACTCTGCCAATTCCCACATTTCTTCTGTGTCTCACAATTCCCAAGCCTCCCACCCTGAGGATAACTTAATGGAAAGGGAACTCAGAAAGCTGAGATTGAAAGAGGCCAGGCTGCAGCTTAAACAGCAACAGCTGGCCTTAGACAGGGAATCTCTGGATGTGGGAAGGGAAAGGCAGAGGTTGGGGTTAGTTCCCCATGGTGGCAGCAGCAGTGTTTTTGATAGTAATCCTGTTAGAGAGCAAGATTCCAGAAACCTGCATAAGATAGTCCCCCCTTACAAGGAGGGGGATGACATTAACAAGTGGTTTGCTGCATTTGAGAGGGCCTGTATGATACAGTTGGTCCCTCAAAGGCAGTGGGCGGCTATCTTGTGGCTATCTTTCACTGGTAAGGGTAGGGATAGGCTCCTTACTGTCCGAGAAAGTGATGCTAATAACTACAAAGTTTTGAAAGATGCACTTTTGTATGGATTTGGCTTAACCACTGAACAATACAGGATTAAGTTCAGAGACACCAGAAAAGAGTCCTCTCAAGACTGGACAGACTTTGTAGACTGTTCAGTGAAGGCCTTGGAGGGTTGGTTACATGGCAGTAAGGTGACTGACTATGAAAGCCTGTATAATCTAATCCTGAAGGAGCATATTTTGAACAATTGTGTGTCTGATTTGTTGCACCAGTACTTGGTAGACTCAGATCTGACCTCTCCCCAAGAATTGGGAAAGAAGGCAGACAAATGGGTCATAACAAGAGTGAATGGAAATGTTCATACAGGAAGTGACAAGGATGGCAAGAAGAAAGATGGTGAGAAATCTCAGGATATGCATGGGGATAAAGGTAAAACTAAAGATCCTTCTTCAATTCCTAAACACTCTTCAGGGTGTGGGGATAAATCATCTTCTCCAGTATTAGATCTTTCATAGAATCACGTGCTTGAATCATCCCCGTCATCGAGGTGGGAGCCTCACGGTAACCTTAAATACACATAGAAGTAAACTTTACACACTAGGCCCCAATGGCCCACCCAGGCTCTTTTATAGCCTATCCATGTCCTTCTGCAAAAAAGACACAAAGTTGAGCCACAGCCAATCAGGCGTCCACACCCTCTAGAACACTCCCAACAGAGGCTCTTTCCCTCAGATTTTCTACTGCACGTCATGTGAAGGGAGTCTCCCTGAGCTCTGCTCAGACTACCTTTCTGATAGGATTTTTTTTCTCTCAGAAAATTTCACCTTTGCAATTTCAGTATGTCTCAGCAGACTAAGAAGGGTCTGTTTAGGGATTGTGACAGTTGTGGGAAGAAGAGACTTCATGTTGATGTCCCCCACAAAAAGTGTATCTACTGCCTGCATCCTGACCACAAGGTGAGAGACTGTAAAATCTGTTGCACCTTTAGTCAGAAAACCCTCAAGGACCGTGAGGGTAGGCTTCTGTTGTGGCTGCAGAAACAGAAGACCATAGAAAACCCATCTTCAGATGAGAGTGAAACATCATCTCGCTCCCTCAAGAGACCTGGGGAGAAAGGAAGACTACCTGAGGAGCCACCGAAGAAAATGGTTAAAAAGTCAAAGTATACATCTGTGGAGAAGCAGAGGTGCCAAGAGCCTGCTACCTCCGGATCAGAGACCCAGGCAAAACTCTTCAAAAAGGTTCGCTGAGAGCCTACGACGCCTGTGGGAAAAAAGGCACCCACAAGAAGTGCCTCTCTGTCCCTGTCGCCGGCGAGGGATCAGGTAAGACCTTCCTCTGATGCTCCCACGAAACGCCCGTTGACGACAACCCCGCCGACGACTGTGTCGACGGTCACGACAATGACGTCGCTGTTTACTACGGCGGTGTCTCCGATGATAGTAACATCATCGTCGCTTTCATGGACGACGATTATCACCGCTAAAATCTTCAAGAAGGCATCGTCGACGAAGACATCGTCGTCGGCGGAAGCATCGATAGTCCATCCGTCGATGACGATACTACCATTGACGAAGCACCTGTCCATGAGGATCAAGAAGGCGCAGTTGATGAGCACACCTGCGCCGTCGGCGAGACAACCATCGACGAGAGGCCCGTCGACTAGAGAACCGTTGACAAGGGGACTGTTGACGATGAAAGCTGAACTGTCAACAACAGTGATGGAAATTTCGTCGCCCATGATACCCTCCTCTGGGGATTTGGGAGTGCAGCACGATTCGGCAAGCTTCCTCCCTCTTTCATTTATAATCACTGGAGAAAAAACATTGCCAATTCTTCCAAGGCATATTTCTCCAAGCAAGGTCTTGCCATATCCCCCGCAGCATCTCCTGGATGATGATGACATTTATTCCCAGGATGACGGAATGTTTGGTGCAGCCAGTAGTACATCTCAGCTGCATGTAAATTGACAGGACTTGGATGAGGAGGAGGAAGGGCAGGAGCAGCCCCATTATTCCTCAACTACATATCAGCGTGACTCTTCATACCCAACGGGGAACAAGAATCTTCTTTCCCCATGCCTGGGTCATTGGTGACGGATCTCCAGAGTATGCTAAAGGACTACTGTCTGTGTTTTCCACCGTCGACGCCTGTAACTCCATCCAGGCCTTACAGTCAGCGGACACCTATGCAAACCCCGATGACCATTCTACGGGAACACCGCACAGAAGCGTCCCATTGGTTCCCCAACCACAGGATGACCATGTCTCAACGGAGGATGAGAGGGGAAAAAGGGAAGATAATGGAGGCGGCTCCTAGTGAGTGGGATCACTACCTCATTCCCACACCGTCACCGCTGCCGGCAGGACCGGTTGATTCACCCCCTGAGGACATCAGGGGTTTTCACAATTTAATGGAAAGGGTGGCCAAGAGATTCGACTTGCCTATTATTTCTCAGGAAACAGATTGTTTCTAATATGACTTCAAAGAGCTGTCAAGGAGATCAGTAAGAGCGATCCAGATAGTGGATTTCTTATGGCAGGAGGGGTTGAAGGCAATGAAAAATCCAGCGACAGTGCCTTTCCAAATGCCAAGGCTGGAAAAGAAGTACAAGGCCCCTGATAACACTCCAGCCTGCTTTGTATCGCAACCAAAACCAAATTGGGTAATATCTCAGGCGGCGCAGCGTCGATCTAAAAACCCTCTGCACCTATCGCAGCGCCTCCAGACAAGCACGGGAGGAGATTAGACAATATTGGTAAGAGATTTTCCTTGGTGGCGGCGGTCACAGTAAAGGCGGCTAACTCCTTGGCCATACTAGGAAGGTATGATCGCCAGATGTGGGCTCACATGTCTGCTTATATAGATCTCTTGCCTGAGGATGTCAAGGTGGAAGCAAAGAAGGTGCTGCAGGAGGGTGAGCAGATCGCGGCGGAGATCATTGACTGCGCAATAGACATTTCCTTAACAGGATTCCGACAACTCGCAGGAGCAGTGGTCTGACGTAGGCAGGGGTGGCTCAAGTCTACATCCTTCCGTCTGGAGGTCCAGAGCCGTATTCTGGATATGGCATATGATGGGGAAAGTCTGTTTGGGAAGCATGTGGACGACATGCAACCGTCCATCAAAACGGATACTGATACAGCAAGATCGCTTGGTACCTTGCAGTACCGGAAGCAGCCCTTTCCTGCGGCAAGGGGTACAGGAAGTTATTGCTTTCGAGGTGGCTTCCAACAGTACAGACCCCAGTATCCGTCCTCTTCGACAGGACTCGGGCAGCAATACAGCCAGCATCAGCAGCATTATCGATTGCCACCTACCGCTGCATATAGGCACCCAGCGAAGGGAAGGCCGGCGCCACGGGGAAGAGATACTGTCAGAAAACAATGACCAGCTAGCCATACCAGCTTACTACGCTACCAGGGGCTCGAAGATCGGGGGTAGCATCACTTCTCACTTCCTTCGTTGGAAAGCCATAACATCAGACAGGTGGGTGTTGGATGTAGTGGCCAGAGGGCATACTCTGGAGTTCATACAGAAACCACCAGACGTCCCTTCGGGCCCTCCACCTCCACGGTTAACCCAACTCCTCAAGGAAGTACAGGTGTTGCTATGCAAGGGCGCAATAGAGCTGGTCCCTGCTCCTCACAGGAACAAGGGGTTCTATTCCCACTTCTTTCTGGTAAAGAAACCTTCAGGAGACTGGCGCCCAATTCTGGACTTAAGGTCACTAAACAAGTTTCTGGAGAAACAATCGTTCAGGATGGTAACACTGCAGGACATCTTACGCCTCCTAAGTACCGGAGATCATATGGCATCCCTAGGCCTCCAGGATGCGTATTTTCATGTTCCAATACACCGCAACCATCGAAAATTCCTCAGGTTCAAGGTGGCTGGTATGCATCTACAGTTTCGGGTCCTTCCTTTCGGTTTGAAATCAGCCTCCAGAATTTTTACAAAGATGCTGGCTCCAGTGGCAGCTCACCTCCGCCAGTCGGGCATGCAGGTGTTTCCCTAGCTCGACGACTGGCTCATCAAAGCACCCTCAAAGGCTCAGGTCGTGCGTCACATCTCTGTCAGCCTCCAGTTGTTCAACGACCTAGGGCTTACCATCAATTACCGGAAGTCACATCTTCGCCCCACACAGACATTGAATTTCTTAGGAGCGGTACTAGACACTGTCCGCAGCAAGGCAAGGAAACTAAAGCTGAACACGTTAGCCCGCAAGCTCTCTGCAAAAAAGTGCATTTCAGTTTGCACCTACAAGACATTGCTGGGAATGATCTCGTCATGCATTCCGCTGGTTCCAGACTGTATATGCAACCCCTACCAGAGCAATTGGATGCTCAATGGTGCCAGGTACAGGACTCTTTCGAGGACAAAATTCTCATCACATTGGAAATGTGAACCGCCATGGCTTGGTGGGCGACACAGGCAAATTTGGCCAGCGGTCTCACGTTTCTTCATCAGGTGCCCCGCTATATAGTGGTGACGGATGCTTCCCTCGAAGGTTGGGGTGCCCACCTCCAAGATCTTCAGATCAGCGGATCCTGGACTCCAAAGGACAGTCAACTCCACATAAATCAGCTGGAGCTCAAGGAAATAGATTTCGCTCTAAAGGCTTTTTTTTACCAAGACTTCAGGGCTCGAATGTCTTAATCAGGACGGACAATACTACAAGCATGTTTTATTTAAACAAGCAGGGTGGCACAAGGTCTCTACAGCTCTCACAGCAGGCTCAGAACATCTGGAAATGGGGCATAGCGCACAATATTTCTCTAAAGGCGGAGCACATGCCAGGACAGACCAATGTGCTGGCAGATACCCTGAGCAGGACAATTATCCCCTACCACGAGTGGGAACTGGACCAGGAGGTCCTCAACCAACTCTTCCAGTTATGGGGCAGACCAAACATCGATCTGTTTGCCACACTCAAGAACAGGAAATGCCCTTACTATGCAAGCTGGCTTCCCCAGAGAGGTCGTGGGGGGGAATGCGTTTTCGATGAGATGGTCCGGCATCTATGCCTACGATTTTCCTCCGATCCCACTGATACCGAGAGTCATCAGCAAGTTGAAGGCGGAGGGTTGTCGCCTCCTATTGATAGCACCGAGGTTGCCCAGACAGGTGTGGTTCACAGAACTCCTGATGCTCTCGAAACAGCCACATATGCTACTCAGACGGAAGCCATCCCTGTTGACAATGCACCGGGGCCAGGTCAGACACCCGGACCTGTCATCTCTCCACTTATCGCCCTGGCTCTTGATTTCCATGAGTACGCCACCGTAAACATCTCTTCGGAATGTAGGGAGATTCTAGCCAGCGCTAAGGCGGACACTACCAATAGGAACTACAGGTTGAAATGGAAATTGTTTTGTGTGTGGTGTGCAGCGGAAGGGATCCATCCTATTTCCTCTCTTCCAGAACAGATACTACCGTATTTGTTGCACCTGGCAAAGTCTGATCTCTCATATTCCTCTATCCGGGTGCACACGGCGGCAATTTTGAGATACAGCAGGTCTCAGAATATGGTCTCTTTATATTCCACCAGGATTGTGAAGCAATTCCTGAGAGGCCTGTTTCGTACTTTTCCACTGGTACGGAAGCCTCCACCATTGTGCTTCCTAAATGTGGTCCTAGGGCAGCTCATGAAACCCCCTTCTGAGCCGATACACAGAGCGGAACTAAAGTTTGTTTCATGGAAAACGGCGTTTTTGCTGGCTCTTACTTCGGCTAAGAGAGTAAGTGACATACAGGCATTCACCATCAAGGAGCATTTTCTTCAGTTCACCACTACTAGCGTAATTCTGAGAACGAATCCTAAGTATATTCAGAAGGTGCCCTCAACTTTCCATTTGAATGAACCGGTTATCTTGAAAAACTTTTTTCCTAATCCGCAGACAGTGGCAGAAAGGGCATTACATTAGTTGGATATTAAAAGGTGTCTGAAATTTTACCTGTAGAAAACTCAGATCATACGCAAATCAGACCAGTTGTTTGTGGCCTTTCGACACGCAAGGAAGGGCCTTTGTAGGAAGTTGGCTCTGTATGCGCTATTTTAAAGTAAGAAATAGCATGTACAGAGTCTAAGGGTTCCCCTTAGAGGTAAGATAGTGGCAAAAAGAGATAATTCTAATGCTCTATTTTGTGGTTGTGTGGTCAAGAAGTAGGCTTATCAGAAGGTAGTGTTAAGCATTTGTTGTACACAAACAGGCAATAAATGAGGAACACACACTCGAAGACAATTCCAGGCCAATAGGTTTTTATATAGAAAAAATATATTTTCTTAGTTTATTTTAAGAACCACAAGTTCAAGATTTACAAACAATACTTCAAATGAAAGGTACTTCACTTAGGTATCATAGGAACTTTGAATTAGCAAAATAGCATGTACAGTTTTGGCAAAAATGGCAATAAGCTATTTTAAAACTAGACACTTTGTGCAAATTTCAACAGTTCCTGGGGGAGGTAAGTATTTGTTAGTTTTGCAGGTAAGTAAGCCACCTACAGGGTTCAAAGTTGGGTCCAAGGTAGCCCACCGTTGGGGGCTCAGAGCAACCCCAAAGTTACCACAACAGCAGCTCAGGGCCAGTCAGGTGCAGAGGTCAAAGTGGTGCCCAAAACGCATAGGCTTCAATGGAGATGGGGGTGCCCCGGTTCCAGTCTGCCAGCAGGTAAGTACCCGTGACTTCGTAGGGCAGACCAGGGGGGTTTTGTAGGGGCACCGGGGGGGACACAAGTCAGCACAGAAAGTAGACCCTCAGCGGCACGGGGCGGCCGGGTGCACGGTGCAAACAGGCGTCGGGTTTGCAATAGGTTTCAATGGGAGACCCAGGGGTCTCTTCAGCGAAGCAGGCAGGCAAGGGGGGGGGGGCTCCTTGGGCAAGGGAGAGGGCCACCTGGGGGGTCGCTCCTGCACTGGAGGTCGGATCCTTCAGGTCCTGGGGGTGCAGTGTCTTTACCAGGCGTCGAGTTCTTGGAAGCAGGCAGTCGCAGTCAGGGGGAGCCTCTGGATTCCCTCTGCAGGCGTCACTATGGGGGCTCCGGGGGGTCAACTCTGGCTACTCACGGGCTCGCAGTCGCCGCGGAGTCCTCCCTGTAGTGTTGTTTCTCCGCAGGTCGAGCCAGGGGCGTCGGGTGCAGAGTGGAAAGTCTCACGCTTCTGGCGGGAAACGTGGAGTCCTTTAAAAGTTGTTTCTTTGTTGCAAGTTTTTGTTTCTTTGGAACAGGGCCGCTGTCCTCGGGAGTTCTTGGTCCTTTTAGATGCAGGGTAGTCCTCTGAGGCTTCAGAGGTCGCTGGACCCTGTGGGACGCGTTGCAGTTTTTCTCGAAGTGGGGAGACAGGCTGGTAGGGCTGGAGCCAAAGCAGTTGGTGTCTCCGTCTTCTCTGCAGGGCTTCAGGTCAGCAATCCTTCTTCGTCTTCAGATTGCAGGAATCTGTTTTCCTAGGTTCTGGGGGCCCCTAAATACTCAATTTAGGGGTGTGTTTAGATCTGGGGGGTTAGTAGCCAATGGTTACTAGCCTTGAGGGTGGCTACACCCTCTTTATGCCTTCTTCCTGAGGCACATCCCTAATCCTATTGGGGGAATCTTCCATCTGCAAGATGGAGGATTTCTAAAAGTCAGAGTCACTTCAGCTCAGGACACCTTAGGGGTTGTCCTGACTGGCCAGTGACTCCTCCTTGTTTTTCTCATTATCTCCTCCGGCCTTGCCGCCAAAAGTGGGGCTGTGGCGGAAGGGGGCGGGCATCTCCACTTGCTGGGATGCCCTGTGGCTCTATAACAAATGGGGTGAGCCTTTGAGGCTCACCGCCAGGTGTTACAGTTCCTGCAGGGGGAGGTGAGAAGCACTTCCACCCAGTACAGTCTTTGTTACTAGCCACAGAGTGACAAAGGCACTCTCCCCATGTGGCCAGCAACGTGTGTGGCAGGCTGGCAAAACAAGTCAGCCCACACTGGAAGTCGGGTATGTTTTCAGGGGGCATCTCTAAGTTGCCCTCCGAGGTGTATTTCACAATAAAATGTACACTGGCATCAGTGTGCATTTATTGTGCTGAGAAGTTTGATATCAAACTTCCCAGTTTTCAGTGTAGCCATTATGGTGCTGTGGAGTTCGTGTATGACAGACTCCCAGACCATATACTCTTATGGCTACCCTGCACTTACAATGTCTAAGGTTTTGCTTAGACACTGTAGGGGCATAGTGCTCATGCACCTATGCCCTCACCTGTGGTATAGTGCACCCTGCCTTAGGGCTGTAAGGCCTGCTAGAGGGGTGACTTATCTATGCCATGGGCAGTGTGAGGTTGGCATGGCACCCTGAGGGGAGTGCCATGTCGACTTAGTCATTTCCTCCCCACCAGCACACACAAGCTGGCAAGCAGTGTGTCTGTGCTGAGTGAGGGATCCCCAGGGTGGCATAAGACATGCTGCAGCCCTTAGAGACCTTCCCTGGCATCAGGGCCCTTGGTACCAGGGGTACCAGTTACAAGGGACTTACCTGGATGCCAGGGTGTGCCAATTGTGAAAACAAAGGTACAGTTTTAGGGAAGGAACACTGGTGCTGGGGCCTGGTTAGCAGGCCTCAGCACACTTTCAAATCATAACTTGGCATCAGCAAAGGCAAAAAGTCAGGGGGTAACCATGCCAAGGAAGCATTTCCTTACAGCCTTCCAGTATCCAAGCAGACCGTAGCCAGGTGGATTGGCCTGGCGATCCAATTCTGTCATATTCAGCCTGGTAAACCGCTCCACAGCAGGGTAAGAGCCCATTCGACAAGGACGGTAACCACATCGGCTGCACACTTCGCAGGGGTACTCCTGCAGCATATTTGTAGAGCGGCCATATGGTCCAGCATACGTTCACAAAACACTACTGTTTTGAGGAGATGAATAACATGGACACAGCGGTGGGGCAAGCAGTGTTGAGGCATTTATTTCATTAAGGTGAGCCTCTTGGATCAATCCACCTCCGCAAACAGGGTAGGTGAGCAACGGTTCCTTTTTCTAGTCAAGGTTAAACTTTTTTCTATTTTTTATGATTATTGTAGTTGTTGGTTATTGTAGCAAGCTAGATACTTGTTGTAATGCGGGGATCTATGTGTATTATGCCTGATTATTTTTAGAGGAACATTGCTATGTTGCCATTGAACACTAACTGGAGGTACTGTTAATCCTATTACTATTGTTATTCTTATGCTTGTTCTGCTTATAAGGGTACAGCTACATCAGTGGTTCCCAATCTGTGCGCCGTGGCTCCCTGGTGCGCCGTCAAAACTAGCCAGGGGCGCCGCACACAGTTTGGGAACCACTCTGAGGTGCTTAGAATCGGTAGCTTTCATCATAGTATTGTAAATAGAACACCCTGCATTAATTACTGTGACCAGCGGAGGGCGCCAAATTACCATTAATAATATCCCTATGACAAAAGAACAAAAATAGTTTCCAATAAATAATTTTCAGAAACCTGAACGAGAGAATAAAGAAGACAAACTGTAAATAGTGTAGGAACAGGTGAATAGAGACAGACATGAGACTCCAGAGCGCCCAGCCTCTGTGACAAATCTGAATGTGGGAACAATGAAACCAGAGTTCATTTCTCTGGCGCTGACAAAGCAAGACGGATACCAGAAAGACATAATGTATGAAGGTGTCTGAGAAGAAAAGAGAAAATCCAAGAAAAACTGAAAAATAATAACGGACCCATTCTAGCACAGGGAGGAGATGTCAGAAGCAGCCGCCAGATGGGTTACATCCTTTCACCAGTTTTGTCAAAGGAGGAGATGTGGCCTAGCAGTTAGAGCTGTTGACTTTAGAACTGGGGAACCAGGCTGGAGTCCTGGCGTCAGCTACCATCCTTTGATTCTGTGCAAATTACTTAGGGCCAGATGTAGCAAAGGGTTTTACCCATTCTATGTCTATGGGAAAATGTGTTCGTATATATGGCCCTTAATGTCATCAGTGCCTATTTAAAAATAAAGCCTGACCCTATGTAGTGTCATCTGGTGCTCTTCTAAAGCTCTCTAATGCCCTCATCAGTTTCATCCCAATTATTTTCCAGGCTAAAAATGGTAGTACTCCCGAGACTGGGATTACGTTCCCCCAACCGCCAAAAAAAAGTAACATAATGGGGAGCCGTGGCCAACACGGCCAATAGGTCAAAGGAGCCGAGGATCGAAAAAGTTTGGGAACCACTGAGCTACATCAATCAATCAATCCAAAAAATTTATAGAGCGCGCTACTCACCCATGAGGGTCTCAAGGCGCTGGGGGGGGGGGAATCAAAAAGGGGGGGGCAGAGAGGGTCACTGTTCGAACAGCCATGTCTTGAGGCTCTTTCTGAAGAGCAGGAGGTCTTTGGTTTTGCGATGGTTGGTGGGGAGGGAGTTCCAGGTTTTGGGGGTGAGGTAGGAGAAGGACCTGCCTCCTGTGGTGGTGCGTTTGATGCGGGGGACTGTGGCCAGGGCGAGGTCGGCTGATCGGAGGTTGCATGTGGGAGTGTAGAAGTTCACTCTTTCATTGAGGTAGGTTGGGCCGGTGTTGTGGAGGGATTTGTTTGCGTGGATGAGGATCTTGAATGTGATTCTCTTGTCTATGGGGAGCCAGTGAAGGGATTTGAGGTGTGGTGAGATTTGTTCATGGCGGGGGAGGCCAAGGACTAGGCATGTGGCTGTGTTCTGGATTCTCTGGAGTTTGCGTTTGAGTTTGAGCGTGGTGCCGGCGTAGAGGGCGTTTCCGTAGTCTAGTCTGCTGATGAGTGCATGGGTGACTGTCTTCCTGGTCTCTGGGGGAATCCATTTGAAGGATTTTTTTTAGAGTGCGGAGTGTGTGGAAGCAGGAGGAGGTTAGGACATTGATTTACTGTGTCTTGGAGAGGGAGGGGTCTAGGATGATGCCGAGGTTGCGTGCGTGGTTTGCGGGGTGGGTGCGGGGCCTAGGGCGGTGGGCCACCAGGAGTCGTCCCATGTGGTTTTGTTGGGGCCGAAGAAGATGATCTCGGTTTTGTTGGAGTTAAGCTTGAGGTGGTTAGTAGTCATCCAGTGGCAGTGTCGAGGAGGGCAGCGTGTAGGTTGGTTTTGGCAGTGGTGGGGTTGCAGGTGAGGGAGAGGATGAGGTGGGTGTCATCTGCATAGAATGGATAGTGATTCCATGTGCTCGGAGGATGTTGGCTAGGGGTATCATGTAGATGTTGAAGAGTGTGGGGCTGAGGGAGGACCCTTGCGAGACTCCGCAGATGATCTTGGAAGTGGTGGGGTGGAAAGGCAGAAGGCGGGGACTCTCTGTGTCCGGTCGGTGAGGAAGGAGGTGAGTCAGTCTAAGGCTTTGTGGCGAATTCCTATGTTGTGGAGGCATGTGCAGAGTGTGTGGTGGCAGACTGTGTCAAAGGCTGCGGAGAGGTCTAGGAGGATGAGTGCGACTGTCTCGCCTTTGTCAACTTTGGTCCTGATGTCGTCAGTGCATGCGATGAGGGTGGTTTCCGTGCTGTGGTTCTTGTGGAACCCGGATTGTGAGGGGTCAAGAGTGTTGTTTGCTTCGAAGAAGTGGGATTAGGCTGGCGTTGACTAGTTTCTCGGCAGCATTGGTGAGGAAAGGGAGGAGGGAGATGGGGGCGATAGTTGGAGAGGATCTCTGGGTCGGCTTTGTTTTTTTGTTTTTTAGGAGAGCAGTGATTTCCGCGTGCTTCCAGGGGTCTGGGTAGGTGGCAGAGTCGAAAGAGGAATTGATTATGTCGCGGAGTATGGGGGTGATGGTTGGGCTGGCTTTGTTGTATATGCGATGTGGACAGGGGTCGGAGGGGGATCCGGGGTGGATGAAGTTCATGTTTTTTTTCGGTTTCTTCGTGTGTGGTGGGGGTCCAGGTGGTGAGCGTGGTGGTGGGTCATGAGTGGGGGTTGGGTTGGGTGAGTGAGGGGTGTGTGCGGTGGGTGTATGTGGTAGGAAGCTGTTGTGGATGTCCAGGATTTTGTGGTGGAAGTGGTTGGAGAGGGCGTCACATAGGGGCTGTGTGTGTAAGGGGTCTATGTTGCTGGCTTTGGTTTTGGCAAGTTCATTAATGATGGTGAAGAGTTCTTTGCTGTTTTGAGAGTTGTTGTCAAGGCGTGTCTTGTGATCTCTTTTGGTGGTGCGTATGAGTTGGTGATATGTGCAAATGGTGGTTTTGAGGGTGGAGAAGTTGGTTGTGGAGGGTTCTAGTCACCATATTTTCTCCGCTTGGCGGCATTTGCGCTTGGAGTCTTGGAGTTCGGGGGTGAACCATGGGGCGTTCTTGATGTTGCGGGTGGCGATGTGTTTTCTGTGGGGGGCTAGTGTGTCTGCGCAGGTGGTGATCCATTTGGGGAGGTTGTTTTTTCCTGTGTTGGGGTCGTTGGCGTGGGGGAGGGTTGTGAGCTAGTTGGGAGTTTAGTCGTTCTGTGGGGATCTTGTCCCACATGCGGTAGGGTGTGGTGTGTTGATGGTGGTGTGTGGGGGGTTTGGTGAAGGAGAAGTGGACACAGTGGTGGTCAGTCCAGAGGAGTTCAGTGGTGTGGGTGTAGTCTATGTGTTGGTTTGATGTGAAAATTGCATTGAGCGTGTGTCCTGCTGAGTGGGTAGGTGCGGTGACCAGTTGTTTGAGTCCGAGGTTGGTGAGGTTGTCTATGAGGGAGGTAGAGTTGTGGTCTTGTAGGTTTTCCAAGTGAAAGGTGAAATCACAGAGGAGAATGTAGTCTGTGGAGGTGAGGGCGTGCGGGCTGATGGTGTCGGCGATGGTGTCGCAGAAGGTGGGGCGTGGTCTTGGTGGTCTGTAGATTAAAGTACCTCTGAGGGTGGAGTTGTTGTTAATGTGGATCAGGAAGTGCATGTGTTCTGTGCTGTCGATAGTGTCTTGGGAGCTTGTGGTGACTTTGATGGTGTCCATGTGTAGGATGGCGATGCCACCCCCTGGCCTGTTGAGGCGGTCTTTGCGCTGGAGTTTGTATCCCTTGGGGGTGGCAATAGCTATGTCGGGTTCTGAGAAGGGTTTGGTCCAGGTTTCTGTGAGGAAGGCGATGTCAGGTGAGTGTGATGTGATGAGGTCCCAGAGTTCTATGGCATGTTTGTGAAGGGAGCGGGTGTTGAGGAGCAGGCAGTTGAGGTGGTTGTGGTGAGCGGTATTGGTGTGGTGCATGAGGGTGTTGTTGCGGGGTATGTTCTGGTTGTGGGCTGGTGTGCACCAGGGTTGGTTGGTGGGGTTGGGGAAAGCAGGTGAGTATTGAGTTGGGGGTGTTGTGTTTGTTGAAAGGGTGGGTCACTATGGTTGGTGTGAGGGATGTGGAGCAGGAGAAATGACAGGTGTGGCAGGTGAAGGGGCCATGAGTGTGTGTGGGGCTGGAAGGGGTGCACGTGGGGCGGGGGCCTGGGTTGAGTGAGTGGAGGGTGAGGGGGGAGTAGGTTTGTCTGAGAGGGCTAGGGGGACTGGAGTGGGCGCGGTCTTGGCACGGATGGGTGGAGACGGGCTTGCCTTTGGCTGCGCGCGGCTGCCGTAAAAGGAGGGGAGGGTGGGAGTGGCATCTGGGAGGAGGGAGGGCTGGTCGAATGGGAAGGATGGGGGGGGGGGGGCCACAGGGGAAGGCAGCGGCGGGGAAAAAAGACTCCGAAAAAGACAGTGAGGAGGAGGGGGGAGGCGGGAGGGGCCGCAGGGGACACAGCGGCTTGGGGAAATTGGCTAAAAGAAAAAGATGGTAAAAGACAGTGAGGAGGTGGCATGGGCGGCGGAGCGGGGAGCGACCTGCCTGCAGAAGCAGGGACAAGGGTTGCTCCTCGTCACCGCGCCGCGGCTGCCATTAAAGGAGGGGAGGGTGGGAGTGGCAGCTGGGAGACCTACTTAATCAATGTTACTGCTAGCTACTCTAATTCAAGCATGTGAATCTATGAAAGATACCAATACTGCAGAACCACAGTTACAGGTAAGTAACTAATTTTCTTCTTCCTCTTCTTCACAACCCACACACATTAAAAAGCCTTGGTGCTATGTGTGTAAAAATAAAGGCCATAGGCCAGGGGATAAGTCCTGCCCAGGTAACCCCGTGAGCCTTCCACCACTAATAAATCAAACTCTATTGCCCTTATCAGTAGTGGTAATAGTGGTGGGACTGCTGGCAACAGTCAAAATAAGGGTGTAGCTGGGTTCACTTATGGGTCCATCATAGAAACTGGGGTAGTCAGTCCCAAGACAGTTTCTGTCACACCTAGTGGCATTGGCCTTGCCACACTGGCTTCTTGTCCCCTTACAATCGATAAGTACAGGCAGGCAGTTTCAATAAATGGTGTTGAGGCTCAGGCCTACAGGGACACAGGTGCAAGTATCACTTTGGTGCCTGAAAACCTAGTGTCTCCTGCACAACACATCATTGGACAACTGTAGGAAGTTGGCTCTGTATATACTATTTGTAGGAGGCTGGACTGGCTTGTAGTGAGTACCAAGGGGTACTTACACCTTGCACCAGGCCCAGGTATCCCTTATTAGTGTATAGGGTGTCTAGCAGCTTAGGCTGATAGATAATGGTAGCTTAGCAGAGCAGCTTAGGCTGAACTAGGAGACGAGTGAAGCTCCTACAGTACCACTAGTGTCATATGCACAATATCATAAGAAAACACAATACACAGATATACTCAAAATAAAGGTACTTTATTTCTATGACAATATACCAAAAGTATCTCAGTGAGTACCCTCAGTATGAGGATAGCAAATATACACAAGATATATGTACACAATACCAAAAATATGCAGTATAGTATTAGAGAACAGTGCAAACAATGTATAGTTACAATAGGATGCAATGGGGACACATAGGGATAGGGGCAACACAAACCATATACTCCAAAAGTGGAATGCGACCCACGAATGGACCCCAAACCTATGTGACCTTGTAGAGGGTCGCTGGGACTGTAAGAAAACAGTGAGGGTTAGAAAAATAGCCCACCCCAAGACCCTGAAAAGTGAGTGCAAAGTGCACTAAAGTTCCCCAAAGAGCACAGAAGTCGTGATAGGGGAATTCTGCAGGAAAGACCAAAACCAGCAATGCAACAACGATGGATTTCCAGACGAGGGTACCTGGGGAACAAGGGGACCAAGTCCAAAAGTCACGATCAAGTCGAGAGTGGGCAGATGCCCAGGAAATGCCAGCTGTGGGTGCAAAGAAGCTGCTACTGGACTGTAGAAGCTGAGGATTCCGCAAGAACGACAAGGGCTAGAAACTTCCCCTTTGGAGGATAGATGTCCCACGCCGCGGAGAGTCGTGCAGAAGTGTTTTCCTGCGGAAAGTCCGTAAACAAGCCTTGCTAGCTGCAAAGCTCGCGGTTGGGGTTTTTGGGTGCTGCTGTGGCCCATGAGGGACCAGGATGTCGCCAATTGCGTCAGGGGACAGAGGGGGCACCCAGCAAGACAAGGAGCCCTCTCAGAAGCAGGCAGCACCTGAAGAAGTGCCGGGACAGGCACTACGAAGTGGAGTGAAACAGTGCTCACCCGAAGTTGCACAAAGGAGTCCCACGCCGCCGGAGGACAACTCAGGAGGTCGTGCAATGCAGGTTAGAGTGCCATGGACCCAGTCTTGGCTGTGCACAAAGGATTCCCTCAAAGTGCACAGGAGCCGGAGTAGCTGCAAAACACGTGGTTCCCAGCAATGCAGTCTGGCGTGGGGAGGCAAGGACTTACCTCCACCATACTTGGACTGAAGAGTCACTGGACTGTGGGAGTCACTTGGACAGAGTTGCTGGATTCAAGGGACCTCGCTCGTCATGCTGAGAGGAGACCCAGAGGACCGGTGATGCAGTTTTTTGGTGCCTGCAGTTGCAGGGGGACGATTCAGTCGACCCACAGGAGATTTCTTCAGAGCTTCTAGTGCAGAGAGGAGGCAGACTACCCCCACAGCATGCACCACCAGGAAAACAGTCGAGAAGGCGGCAGGATAAGCGTTACAGAGTTGTAGTAGTCGTCTTCGCTACTTTGTTGCAGTTTTGCAGGCTTCCAGCGCGGTCAGCAGTCGATTCCTTGGCAGAAGGTGAAGAGAGAGATGCAGAGGAACTCGGATGAGCTCTTGCATTCGTTATCTGAAGAATTCCCCAGAGCAGAAACCCTAAATAGCCAGAAAAGGAGGTTTGGCTACCTAGGTGAGAGAATAGGCTAGCAACACAGGTAAGAGCCTATCAGAAGGAGTCTCTGACGTCACCTGCTGGCCCTGGCCACTCAGAGCAGTCCAGTGTGCCAGCAGCACCTCTGTTTCCAAGATGGCAGAGGTCTGGAGCACACTGGAGGAGCTCTGGGCACCTCCCAGGGGAGGTGCAGGTCAGGGGAGTGGTCACTCCCCTTTCCTTTGTCCAGTTTCGCGCCAGAGCAGGGCTGGGGGATCCCTGAACCGGTGTAGACTGGCTTATGCAGAAATGGGCACCATGTGTGCCCATGAAAGCATTTCCAGAGGCTGGGGGAGGCTACTCCTCCCCTGCCTTAACACCATTTTCCAAAGGGAGAGGGTGTAACACCCTCTCTCTGAGGAAGTCCTTTGTTCTGCCTTCCTGGGCCAGGCCTGGCTGGACCCCAGGAGGGCAGAAACCTATCTGAGGGATTGGCAGCAGCTGCAGTGAAACCCCTGAAAAGGCAGTTTGGCAGTACCCGGGTCTGTGCTAGAGACCCGTGGGATCATGGGATTGTGCCAACAATGCCAGCATGGCATAGAGGGGGCAATTCCATGATCTTAGACATGTTACATGGCCATATTCGGAGTTACCATTGTGAAGCTACACATAGGTAGTGACCTATATGTAGTGCACGCGTGTAATGGTGTCCCCGCACTCACAAAGTCCGGGGAATTGGCCCAGAACCATGTGGGGGCACTTTGGCTAGTGCCAGGGTGCCCACACACTAAGTAACTTAGCACCCAACCTTTATCAGGTAAAGGTTAGACATATAGGTGACTTATAAGTTACTTAAGTGCAGTGTAAAATGGCTGTGAAATAACGTGGACGTTATTTCACTCAGGCTGCAGTGGCAGGCCTGTGTAAGAATTGTCAGAGCTCCCTATGGGTGGCAAAAGAAATGCTGCAGCCCATAGGGATCTCCTGGAACCCCAATACCCTGGGTACCTTAGTACCATATACTAGGGAATTATAAGGGTGTTCCAGTATGCCAATGTAAATTGGTAAAATTGGTCACTAGCCTGTTAGTGACAATTTGAAATAAATGAGAGAGCATAACCACTGAGGTTCTGATTAGCAGAGCCTCAGTGAGACAGTTAGTCATAATACAGGTAACACATACAGGGCACACTTATGAGCACTGGGGCCCTGGCTGGCAGGGTCCCAGTGACACATACAACTAAAACAACATATATACAGTGAAATATGGGGGTAACATGCCAGGCAAGATGGTACTTTCCTACACTATTTCAAAGTAAAAATTGTGTGCACAGAGTCCAAGGGTTCTCCTTAGAGGTAAGATAGTGGCAAAAATAGATAATTCCAATGCTCTATTTTGTGGTAGTGTGGTCGAGCAGTAGGCTTATCAGAGGGTAGTGTTAAGCATTTGTTGTACACACACAGGCAATAAATGAGGAACACACACTCCAGGCCAATAGGTTTTTATATGGAAAAATATATTTTCTTAGTTTATTTTAAGAACCACAGGTTCACGATTTACAAGTAATACTTCAAATGAAAGGTATTTCACTCAGGTATTCTAGGAACTTTGAATAATCACAATAGCATGTACATTTTTGGCAAAAATGGCAATAAGCTGTTTTAAAAGTGGACACAGTACAAAAATCAACAGTTCCTGGGGGAGGTAAGTAATTAAGTTCACAGGTAAGTAAAACACTTACAGGGTTCAAAGTTGGGTCCAAGGTAGCCCACGGTTGGGGGGTTCAAAGCAACCCCAAAGTTACCACACTGGCAGCTCAGGGCCGGTCAGGTGCAGAGGTCAAAGAGGTGCCCAAAACACATAGGGCCTGATTACAACTTTGGAGGAGGTGTTAATCCATCCCAAAAGTGACGGTAAAGTGACGGATATACCACCAGCCGTATTACGAGTCCATTATATCCTATGGAACTCGTAATACGGCTGGTGGTATATCCGTCTCATTTGGGACGGATTAACACCTCCTCCAAAGTTTTAATCAGGCCCATAGGCTTCAATGGAGAACAGGGGTGCCCCGGTTCCAGTCTGCCAGCAGGTAAGTTCCCGCGTCTTCAGGGGCAGACCAGGGGGGATTTGTAGGGCACCGGGGGGGGGGGGGGGGGGGACACAAGCAGGCACAGAAAGTACACCCTCAGCGGCACAGGGGCGTCCGGGTGCAGAGTGCAATCAGGCGTCGGGTTTTGTATAGGAAGTAATGGGGCGACCCGGGGGTCTCTTCAACGATGCAGGCAGGCACAGAGGGGGCTCCTCGGGGTAGCCACCACCTGGGCTAGGCAGAGGGTCGCCTGAGGGTCGCTCCTGCACTGGAGTTCGGTTCCTTCAGGTCCTTGGGGCTGTGGGTGCAGTGTTGGTTCCAGGCGTCAGGTCCCTTTTTACAGGCATTCGCGGTCAGGGGGAGCCTCTGGATTTCCTCTGCAGGCGTCACTGTGGGGACTCAGGGGGGGTCGTCTCTGGCTACTCACGGGCTCGCAGTCACCGGGGAGTTATCCCTGTAGTGTTGGTTTTCTGCAGGTCGAGCCGGGGCCGTCGGGTGCAGAGTGGAAAGTCTCACGCTTCCGACGGGAAACGTGAAGTCCTTAGAGTTGTTTCTTTTGTTGGAAGAAAGTTGCAGATTGTTGAACAGGGCCGCTGTTCACAGGAGTTTCTTGGTCCTTGGTTGCATGGCAGTCCTCTGAGGCTTCAGAGGTCACTGGTCCCTATTGGATGCGTTGCCTTTGCAGTTTTCTTCGAAGTTGGGAGACAGGCCGGTAGGGCTGGGCCAAAGCAGTTATCGTCTCCGTCTTCACTGCAAAGCTTCAGGTCAGCAGTCCTTCTTCTTGATAAGGTTGAAGGAATCTAGTTTCCTAGGTTCTGGGGGGCCCTAAATACTCAATTTAGGGGTGTGTTTAGGTCTGGGAGGGCAGTAGCCAATAGCTACTGTCCTTGAGGGTGGCTACACTCTCTTTGTGCCTCCTCTCTGAGGGGAGGGGGGCACATCTCTAATCCTATTGGGAGAATCCTCCATCCACAAGATGGAGGATTTCTAAAAGTAAGAGTCACCTCAGCTCAGGACACCTTAGGGGCTGTCCTGACTGGTGGGTGACTCCTCCTTGTTTTCCTCATTATCTCCTCCAGCCTTGCCGCCAAAAGTGGGGGCAGTGGCCAGAGGGGCGGGCATCTCCACTAGTTGGGATGCCCTGTGGCTCTGTAACAAAGGGGGTGAGGCTCACTGCCAGGTGTTACAGTTCCTGCAGGGGGAGGTGAGAAGCACCTCCACCCAGTACAGGCTTTGTTCCTGGCCACAGAGTGGCAAAGGCACTCTCCCCATGTGGCCAGCAACATGTCTGGTGTGTGGCAGGCTGGCAGAAACTAGTCAGCCTACACTGGAAGTTGGGCATGTTTTCAGGGGGCATCTCTAAGATGTCCTCTGGGTGTATTTTACAATAAATTGCACACTGGCATCAGTGTGCATTTATTGTGCTGAGAAGTTTGATACCAAACTTCCCAGATTTCAGTGTAGCCATTATGGTGCTTTGGAGTTTGTGTTTGACAGACTCACAGACCATATACTCTTGTGGCTATCCTGCACTTACAATGTCTAAGGTTTGGCTTAGACACTGTAGGGGCATAGTGCACCATGCCTTAGGGCTGTAAGGCCTGCTAGAGGGGTGACTTACCTATGTCACAGACAGTGTCAGGTTGGCATGGCACTCTGAGGGAGTGCCATGTCGACTTAGTCATTTTCTCCCCACCAGCACACACAAGCTGTGAAGCAGTGTGCATGTGCTGAGTGAGGGGTCCCTAGGGTGGCATAAGACATGCTGCAGCCCTTAGAAACCTTCCCTGGCATCAGGGCCCTTGGTTCCAGGGGTACCAGTTACAAGGGACTTACCGGAGTGCCAAGGTTGTGCCAATTGTGGAGACAAAGGTACAGTTTAGGGAAAGAACACTGGTGTTGGGGCCTGGTTAGCAGGGTCCCAGCACACTTTCAAATCATAACTTAGCATCAGCAAAGGCAAAAAGTCAGGGGGTAACCATGCCAAGGAGGCATTTCCTTACAACAACAGTACAAGATTATTGATGTTCATAACTCCACTAAGTTCCTGCCCTTAGCTATAATTCAGTTTAGTTGTGGTGGAGTTACTGGCCCTAAGCAGGTGGTAGTATCACCTAGCTTACCTGTAGACTGTCTCTTAGGTAATGACCTAGAGGCCTCTGGTTGGGCTGACGTAGAGTTTAATACCCATGCAGCCATGCTGGGTATCCCTGAGGAATTGCTTCCTCTCATTTCAGCTGAAATGAAAAAGCAAAGGAGAGAAATAGGCCTGAAAACTCAGGATCCTTCTCCAACAACAGGTGAAAAGGGCATCAAAGTATCCTTTACCCACCCTGCCATTCAGGATACCATTCCTGTGGGGGAAAAACCTCTCCTGGGGTGGCACCTGTACCAAGGGAACCATCAGCTGGCACACCTGTAGTCCCTGAGGTGGAAGTACCTCTCTGTGGGATAACTAATATTGGTGAGAAAAAGTGCACCATTTTAGTTAACATGGAGCATACCTCCAACCCTCCCAGAGAAACTTTAGTGCAGCAACCCTGCACTGCCTCACAACACTTAGGACAGCAGCCCTGCCCTATTGTGGAGCTTATAGGACAGCATCCCTGCCCTGCTCTAACTCAAGAGAAACAGCGACCCTGTTCTCTCTTACAGCCATATGGACAAAGTTTTTGCCCAGCTATGGATTTATTGAGACAGCATCCCAGTCTGGCATTCTCATCATTTGATATAGATCCAGTGGGCAATTCCCACTGCTCTAAACTAAAACATATGAATAGGAACTCTGAGAATATAACTTCACATTGTTGGCTAGCTAAAAAACTTGAAACAGGGTGGTTTATATCCCCACTGGGAAGTGACCATATAGTTGATAATCAAGAGAGTAACCAATCTATTGCAGAGCTGCTCTCCAATTATCACCATTTAGATAGTAAAGACTCAACTGGCCAAGGTTAGCCTTATTCGTTTGGGGGGGGAGTGTAGGGAGCTAGCCTCTTTCTAGCCTTGTTACCCCCATTTTTGGCCTGTTTGTGAGTAAATGTCAGGGTGTTTTTACTGTCTTACTGGGATCCTGCTACCCAGGGCCCAGTGCTCATAGTAAAAACCCTATGTTGTCAGTATGTTTGATATGTGTCACTGGGATCCTGCTAGCCAGGACCCCAGTGGTCATAAGTTTGTGGCCTATATGTGTTCCCTGTGTGGTGCATAACTGTATCACTGAGGCTCTGCTAACCAGAACCTCATTGTTTATGCTCTCTCTGCTTTTAAAATTGTCACTGCAGGCTAGTGACTAATTTTACCAATTCTGATTGGCACACTGGAACACCCCTATAATTCCCTAGTATATAGTACCTAGGTACCCAGGGTATTGGGGTTCCAGAAGATCCCTATGGGCTGCAGCATTTCTTTTGCCACCCATAGGGAGCTCAGACAATTCTTACACAGGACTGCCACTTCAGCCTGAGTGAAATAACGTCCACGTTATTTCACAGCCATTTTACACTGCACTCTTAAGTAACTTATAAGTCACCTATATGTCTAACCTTCACTTAGTGAACGTTAGGTGCTAAATTACTTAGTGTGAGGGCACCCTGGCACTAGCCAAGGTGCCCCACATTGTTCAGGGCAATTTCCCCGGACTTTGTGAGTGTGGGGACACCATTACACGCGTGCCCTACATATAGGTCAATACCTCTATGTAGCGTCACCATGGTAACTCCGAACATGGCCATGTAATATGTCTAGGATTATGGAATTGTCACCTCAATACCATTCTGGTATTGGGGGGACAATTCCATGCATCCCCGGGTCTCCAGCATAGATCACGGGTACTGCCAAACTAACTTTCAGGGGTTTTCTCTGCAGCTACTGCTGCTGCCAACCCTCAGACAGGTTTCTGCCCCCGTGGGGCCTGGGCAGCCTGGTCCCAGGAAGGCAGAACAGAGGATTTCCTCTGAGAGAGGGTGTTACACCCTGTCTCTTTGGAAATAGGTGTGAAGGGCCTGAGAGGAGTAGCCTCTCCTGGCCCCTGGGAATGCTTTGAAGGGCACAGATGGTGCCCTTTCTGCATAAGCCAGTCTACACCAGTTCAGGGATCCCCCTAGCCCTGCTCTGGCGCCAAACTGGCCAAAGGAAAGGGGAGTGACCACTCCCCTGACCAGCACCTCCCAGGGGAGGTGCGGCAGAGCTCCTTCAGTGTGTCCCAGACGTGTGCCATCTTGGATGCAGAGGTGTGAGGGCACAATGGACAGCTCTGAGTGGCCAGTGCCAGCAGGTGACGTCAGAGACCGCTCCTGGTAGGTGCTTAGCTTTCTCAGTAGCCAATCCTCCTCTGTGGTCTATTTAAGGTCTCTCCTGTGGGCATCTCACCAGATAACAAATGCAAGAGCTCACCAGAGTTCCTCTGCATCTCCCTCTTCACCTTCTTCCAAGGATCGACTGCTGACTGCTCCAGGACGCCTGCAAAACCGCAACAAAGTAGCAAGACGAATACCATCAACATTGTAGCGCCTTATCCTGCCAGCTTTCTCCACTGTTTCCAGGTGGCGCATGCTCTGGGGGTAGCCTGCCCCTCACCCTGCACTAGAAGCTCCGAAGAAATCTCCCGTTGGTCGACAGAATCTTCCCCCTACTAACGTAGGCACTAAAGACTGCATCACTGGTCCTCTGGGTCCCCTCTCATCCTGACGAGCGTGGTCCCTGGAATACAGCAACTCTGTCCAAGTGACTCCCACAGTCCAGTGACTCTTCAGTCCAAGTTTGGTGGAGGTAAGTCCTTGCCTCCCCACGTTAGACTGCAAAGCTGTGTACTGCGTGATTTGCAGCTGCTCCGGCTCCTGTGCACTCTTCACGGATTTCCTTCGTGCACAGCCTAGCCTGGGTCCGCAGCACTCCGTCCTGCAGTGCACAACCCTCTGAGTTGGCCTCCGTCGTCGTGGGACCCTTCTTTTGTAACTTCGTGTGGACTCCGGTTCACTCTTCTTCTAAGTGCCTGTTGGGGGTACTTCTGCGGGTGCTGCCTGCTTCTGTGAGGGCTCTCTGAGTTGGCTGAGCGCCCCCTCTGTCTCCTCCTCCAAAAGGCGACATCCTGGTCCTCAGCAGCACCTAAAAAAAATCTACCGCAACCTTTGCAGCTAGCAAGGCTTGTTTGCGGTATTTCTGCGTGGGAACAACCTCTGCAAGCTTCATCGCAACGTGGAACATCGGTCTTCCAAAGGAGAAGTTCCTAGTCCTCTTCTTTCTTGCAGAACTCCAAGCTTCTTCCATCCGGAGGCAGCTTCCTTACACCTTCATCCGGGGTTTCCTGGGCTCCTGCCCGCCTGGACACTGTCACGACTATTGGACTTGATCCCCTTGCCCTTGCAGGTCCCCAAGTCTGGAAATCCTTTGTCAATACACTGCTGGTGTTTGTTGTTCTTGCAGAATCCCCCTAACACGACTATTGCGCTCTCTTGGGTGGGGTATCTTGGACACCCTGACTGTTTTCTTACAGTCCCAGCGACCCTCTACAAGCTCCCATAGGTCTGGGGTCCCATTCGTGATTCGCATTCCACTTTTGGAGTGTATGGTTTGTGTTGCCCCTATACCTATGTTTTCCTATTGCAACCTATTGTAATTCTACACTGTTTGCATTACTTTTCTTGCTCATACTTACCTGTTTTGGGTTTGTATACATATAACTTGTGTATATTACTTACCTTCTTACTGAGGGTACTCACTGAGATACTTGTGGCAATATTGTCATAAAAATAAAGTACCTTTATTTTTAGTAACTCTGTGTATTGTGTTTTCTTATGATATTGTGCATATGATATAAGTGGTATAGTAGGAGCTTTGCATGTCTCCTAGTTCAGCCTAAGCTGCTTTTCCATAGCTACCTTCTATCAGCCTATGTTGCTAGAAACACCTCTATTCTACTAATAAGGGATAACTGGATCTGGCACAAGGTGTAAGTACCTTTGGCAC